>NC_133533.1:111081955-111390320 GCF_048544455.1 Silene latifolia
TGTTGGATTCTAAAGTGCCATAATATATTAATATGCAATTTTATTCGCCTTTTTTTTATTGATTGGCAGATGATACTTTTTTGGGATTGCTGGTGTATAACGGCGTAGTGAGTCTCTAGAACACACCACCAAATTCCAAAAATTGGCTCATTGATCCTTTCATAAAGGCTTATTTTTTCGGATTCTTATACTTATCAATCCGTAAGGCAAGACAACTATGGGGCTTATAATTAGCCATTGTTTCAACCCTATCAGATATGGCGGGAGTCATAACGTCTTTAGCACTATCAAATTCATCAGATTGTGGAGATTGAGATTGTGTCCGAGTGTCTAAGTGTTGTTTTCGTGAGTGCTTTTTCTGTTTTTTCCTCGGCTTTTTCCTCTATCTCTTTTTAGTTAGAACTTTTGCTGCATCAATGTCGACATTTCAGATTCTTTCTTAGTATCACCATCGGAATCTAAGCGTGCGTGACATTTTTCCGATTTTTTCCCTTCTTCTTTTTAATGAGAACTTCAACACCATCAGATTCATCACATTGTGGAGATTGAGATTTATCAGGTTGTGGAGATTGAGATTGTGTCTGAGCGTGTAAGTGTTGAGATTGTGCCTGAGCGTCGGTGCCTAAGCGTCTAAATGTCATAACACCTTTAACCTGACTTCCTTCACCGTTATCTTGCTTTGATTGTGCCTGACTTCCTTCACCGCTAATCTTCCTTTGATTGTGCCTTAATGTCACACATTTCAGATAATTCTCTAGTATCTTCATCACGCACAACATCAGAGTATTTTTTCTGCCTTTTCTCCTTAGTCTTTCTAGTGAGAACTTCCGCATGAAAATAGATAGCATGTTTAGACAATATTCTGTTGTGTGTGGCTATAGTCTAATGGTTAGTCGGTCGGACTAAATCCAACTTTAAGGATGTTGTGTATTTAGTTCAAACTTCATCAGGTACTCCTCCATTCTTGTACCCTGCACATATAAGAGGATGTAAAGTGAACAAAATCCAACAATGTAAGATGGTACATAAGACAAACGAAAGAAACTAACAAAACACGTTAAGACATTGTGATATTGGAAGGCAATTCATAGACTGTACATCCGGATGTACAATGCTATTATACATCCAAAGTTATTTTAGTCTTTCTCAATTACTTTTGTTAAAACCTAAAACAAAACTAACGTAATCCAATTCATCATCCTTCTCTCTCTAACTGCTTCCATATGTTTATAACTGCTCTTCATCTTCCTACATTATGCAATTAATTAAACATCTTTTCCCTTTAAATTATTTTATTAACTATTATATCTCTCATTCTTCAATCAAAATCAATAAAAATTCAATCAATTTTTACCATTAATAGAAATTCACACCCGAGTTGCAATTTCGTCAAGTTCAGTTTGCTTGGCAGAAGCAAACGATCAACGACACTGAGTCTAGCTTGTTCACAATGATGCACATGTTAATGTACGAGGGTGATATTTTTCGTCATGTGGATCTTGAGAGGAAGGTGAACCGTCGGTATCTGGTAATCCAGCTGGCAGCGACCCTTGTCCTAGCTGACATGAACGTCATAGGAAAATGAATTTTGAACAGGGTCAATAGTTTCATAGCTGAGAAAGATGAGATCCTCAAGCAAGTAGAAGCCAATTGTTCTAGATCGGGCTGTTTTGGATCGATTCAATATATATTGAGCTCATTAGAGTTTGAGACGTTTTGAATTGGTTCAATACCATGCTGTGTCATTGGAGTTTGATACACATAGGGTCCATTTGGATATTCGGGTCATATTCGATTGCATGATTACGTGTTGCATGCCGTGTACATGTTACGAAGTCTAACTGAATATGCTGAATGACGAAGTCAGACACTAAAGCTTTATGAGCCAAAATATGGAAGGCTTTAGTTATGCTGAAAGATGAATACTAATAGTGGATTAGCGGCATAGGAGATGTAAGTAAAATGCTTGCATAATTGCATTGGGTATCGAACATATATCCTTTTAGTCAATATCAGCTTAAAATAAGCATGTGTTCGGCATCAACTTGATCTAAAGTGTAGAAAGGCAGGGGTGGTGGCCGGTGGGGGGATAGTTGCAATAGTTGAACTTTGGCATGGAAAGGCAGTGATCGAGCATGACTTAGGTAGTCTAAGGCTAAGCGATCATAACAAACTTTTTCAAGTCATATACATAACATCTACTCCTGACAAAGATAAATTTTTGTCAGGTGCTACAGAATTTTAAGAGAGAAATGCACTGCTCTTATTAACAAAGCTCGCATAAAAGACAACGAGAGATCATTAAATTTGAATAGGCTCGAAGCCTTGGGCAATGGAGGGTACCACGGCATCAATCACAAGTTGAGTCTTACGAGTAAGAGACGGCCACTTCTTCTCAGGTGCCAAACCACGATTCTTAATACCGTCAACCAAAGTTGAGAACTCCCTCACCATGACAACTTCCTGGGGAAGCTCAGTATTAACAATGTGCTCACTCGGTTTTTGCTTCCATGCCAAAGTCATTTCACCGAACCCACCATTGGACAATGTTGAAAATGAGGCCGATTTTTCTTCATAAGGGACGATGAAGTCGGTGACACGTAACGTCCCCTTTGTGCCTACAGCTGATATATTCATGGTTAGGTGTGATAGAAAGGAGCAATTGAAGGTTGCCACTCTTCCATCTTCCCAATGCAACGAGGCTTCGATAACAGATGAAACATCAAATGTATCATCATCAATGGAACATGAACATCAAAGGAGCATGAAACTTCAATGGAAAATGAAACATTTAACTCAGAATCAATGACGTTGGAAAAACAATTAGAAATTACATCTCCCTATATTCTTGAAAGTTTAAGCTTGTATTATTTTCATAGTAGCTCGTATTTTTGAAAGTACATTACAATTAAGTTTAAGCTCGTATTCTTTTCATAATAGCTCGTATTCTTCACGTGCGTACAATTTACGAGTTCATAGATATTAAAGTTGAACAATCGAAATTGATTGGACTTAAACGAGCACGGGAGTCTTCCATATTAGGGAACAATGGAGTTTTGTCCTTTAAGGGAGGTTTAGAGGGGTTTTTGCAATTATCGTTTCGTTACATTGAGATTTGGAGAGGTATAGTGTTTTGTTTAACAAATATTGCACCAGTAAGTAGATTATATATCTGATGTACTACCACCAGTTGTATAGTTTATGAGCTTTATAATAATTTTTTCAAGATTTGTTTTAAAGATTATGAGTTTTACTATAAAGTTTTTGAATTCGTTCATTTAAATATTAAACTCAAAAAATTACTCCATATAACTCAAAGAATTACAATTTAGGGCTCTCATAAGTCCTTCATATCATATAAGACCCTAAGTCTTTATAAAAGAGCCCTTGGATGAGTGAATCCAATGGATGAGATGGAGAAAGAAGGGAGCTGTTTTTGGCGGGAAAAAAAAGGAAAATGCTGATAGTATGAGAGAGGGTGGACAAAGGTGACTGTGTGTGTACTTGTGTTAGTAGTATCCATCAGACAAATCAATAAACAAAGCCAACTAACTCATTTTGCATGCTTCCCTCTTCTTTTCACCATTCAAAACCTCTCAACAAGAATAACCCATAGAAATCATCAGAAAAACTCTAATAATTCTGCAAACCCATTATAATTCATCCAAAAAAGAAGATAAATTTCTTTCCCACCATTGTATACGTAAACAAACAAATTAATTATACGTTTATCAACATCATTGTTCGTCACAAAAACAATTGTCCTTGTTCATCACAAAAACACAATCAAAATGACAGTCAGTGTTCGTGCAATGGATGATATGCAGATTGAAGTTGTCGTCAATGGTGAGTTCGAAATCTTGGTTATTTATTTGTTTTCTTTATCTAAGCGTTCTTGGTTATTGTTTTAGGTTGTTGTTCATGAATATCATTTAAGTAGTTTCATCGTGTTCATCAAAGCATTTTTTTTGTTTCATCGCATTCATTAAATTTGTGATAATCATATATTCATGTAGATGGCAAAATGTATGGAAATTTTAAATATTAATAAATAACGTATTATAACTTCAATGGATTTATGTAAAACTCTAAACCAATGTATAACTCCAATTATAGACTGTATAACTTCTGTAATTATACACACTGTATATGGAACATCATGCAGATTGTACATTTTTTATAAAATGAAAATATTAATAAAATTTTATATAGAACGTGTTATAACTTCAGTGGGTTTTTTTATAACTCTTACACTTTTTTGTATAGCTTCAGGTAACAGACTATATAACTCCTGTAATTCTTACCCTTAATTTTGAATTTAAAATATTATTAAACAACCTAATTTGATTAAATAGGTTTAAATTTGTTATATTGCGGGAGACTAAAGTTAAACACATCCACACTGAAGTTGTAAAAATCAAGGTAGACGTTACACAATTACAGAACTCAAGTTATAATACTCAAGTTAGGAATTAAACAGATAGAGTTATTCATGTTCTGACTGAAGTTATACATTCCTTAATTGAATTTACACCTGCGTTGCTCTGAAGTTATACATCCCTTAATTGAAGTTACACCTACATTGCTTTGAAGTTACATATATCCTGATTAAAGTTACATGTAATGTATAACTTCAGTCAGGATAACTGTCTGTTCAAAGAGGTGACTTTTAACGTGAGGTTTTCTTTTATATAACTCTTAGACCTTCATATAACTAGTAAAGTTAAAATTACACAGTTTGTAGAGTTACACTTATACTAATCGAGGTTGAAGTTATACATTAAATGCTTAGAGTTATTCATGTTCTGATTGAAGTTATACATTCCTCAATTGAAGTTACACCTTATCTCATGTCGTGTTAATTAACTACATATAATGGTACTTACAATTTAATGGATGTGCGGTTCTGTTCAGAATCAGTGGGTCGTAAGGGATGGAAAACGGAAGCGGAAGGTGAGTATTGCAAGCATTTAGCAAGTGAGTTTACTCCTTGCATAAGACAACAATTTTTTGAAATCGACGAGGCAATGATATTTTATAAAACGGATAATTCACGCGGTACCCCTAAGGTTTGCCACTTTGCACGAAATACCCAAATTTTTGATCCGGAAATCTTAAGGAGGTCATAATTCGTGTTTACGAGTTTCAAAAGTGACGAATTTTTTTTCCAAATCGCTCATCTTTCCGAGGACTACAATTTAAAAAAAAAATTGTCGCTTTTGGATTCCGCTACTAGGAGTTATTGTGCGTCAAATTTTTTTCGACTGAACAAACTTTGGGTGAGCATATCTCCTGGTCACGAGTTCCAAACTCGTCAAACTTTTTTTTCAAATCGTAGTACTCGGAAATATGATCGATTTTGAAAAAAATCTTCACTTTCTGAGTTTGTAAGCACGAGTTATGACCTCTTTAAGTTTTTCGGATAAAAAATTTGGGTATTTTGTGCAAATTAGCCAACTTCAGGGGTACCGCGTGAATTATCCGTTTATAAAATTTATGCACTGGCCTGTAGGTTTGATGTTCGGAAGTATACAAAAAAAAAATAGCAGGACGGTGAAATCAAGTCAAAGTTATTAGTTTGAAACAGAGAGAGATTCACATATGTCCCAAAAGGCGAGGCAGTAATAAAAAATATTGAGACCGGAAGAAGGGAACAAGAAATGCAATGGGGATTAACACATGCAAAGCTGAGGAAATATACAATCAAGAGGGTAGGTTGTAAAGCGCATATTAGGCTATTTATGAAGGATGACGTATTGGTAATTGACTGATTCCACATGGGGCATAATCACGAGCTTGTATCTATTTAGGATCGACAGTTTCAAAAGATGTCGCGGAACATAGAAGATTTTCACAAGTACCTGACAATCTACAACTCAAGGGTTAGTCAACTATTAATCAAAAGTCCAGTAATTGAATGACAAACAAGATTAGTTGATGTTGTTCATAAATGTCTAAGAGTTATACATAGTGTACTTTAAAGTTATACACCAAGATCTTAGAGTTATAAATATTTAGAAGTTTCACAATCCATTACTGGAGTTTTACATAAATATTGCAACTGTCTGTACAACTTCTACTAAAATTATGTATAACTCTTAGACCCGTCTGTACAACAATATGTATATAACTTCAGCCAAAAATATTTAGTATATAAAAAGATCTAAGAGTTAAACATCAAGATTTTAGAGTTATACATAAATAATTACTGGAGTTTTACATATTGTTGGCTGAAGTTATACTTACTGTTCTCTAGAGTTATATAGAAAGTTCTAAGAGTTTTACATAAATGTCTAAGAGTTATACATAGTGTTCTTTAAAGTTATACACCAAGATCTTAGAGTTATAAATATTTAGAAGTTTCACAATCCATTACTGGAGTTTTACATAAATATTGCAACTGTGTGTACAACTTCTACTAATATTATGTATAACTCTTAGATCCTTTTGTATAACTTCTAACAATATTATGTATAACTCTTAGACCCTTCTGTACAACAGTATGTATAACTTCAGCCAAAAATATGTAGAGTTATATAGAAAGTACTAAGAGTTATACATAATCTCAAGTGAAGTTATATATCAAGATTTAAGAGTTATAAATAATAAGAAGTTTCACAATCCATGAATGGAGTTATGCATACTGTTTTATGAAGTTATAAAGTAAGGTCTAAGAGTTATAGATGAGAAATTTTTATCGAGCATTCACTGAAGTTTTGATTATTAGTCAGTACTAATCAGGATATATTTTCCATTGCAGTTGAGGATAGGAGCAACAAGGACTTACAACATGTGTAAGGAACACGTAAATTGGTTCGAGAACATTGGTGCTACGTTAACTGATTTGAAGAACTTCCACAGAGATGTGAAATGCTTCATCCATGAACGGGACAGTCAATTGTTCATAGATAGGTTCAAGAATATGGCTGAAAATAGGCAGGGGTTTTATTTTGATTATGAAGTTGACGAGGATAATAGCCTTCGTAGGGCAATCTGGGCTGACAGAACGGCTAGAAGGAACTACTCGGTATTTGGAGATGCAGTATCGTACGACCCAACATACTCTACCAACAAGTATGATATGATTTTTACACCATTCATCGGTGTAGATCACCATAAGCGATCGGTAATATTTTGTGGGGCGTTGATTGCCCATGAAGACCATAAATCATTCCAGTGGGTTTTCAACAGGTTTTTGAATGCTATGGGGGAAAAGGAGCCCCAGTACATTATAACAGATCAGGATCCGAGGATTATTAAGGTCGTACCTTGCCTTCAAGTCTGCACGCCACCGGTTTTTCATGTGGCATATAATGAACAAGGTGCCAGCGAAGTTCGGAGTGACAAGGGAGGATTATAAGGAGTTTCTTCGGAAAATGAACGACATTATATAGGACGAAAATCAAGAAGCAGTCGAGTTTGACATTAGGTGGACAAAAATAATGGAAGCGCATGGTCTTGTGAACGAAGAGTGGTTTACAAAAGCATACGATAAAAGGAGCCAGTGGGTGATGGCGCATTGCAGGGACTTGAACATGAGCGGTGTAATGAGGACAACGCATAGATTAGAGAGCATTAATAGTTTTTTTTAAGAAGTTTGAGCAGAAGTCAGGTACATTATTTGAGTTTTGGATGCGTTTTGAGAGCGCTATGGACCATCAACAGTATACACAGAAGAGGCTTGACCATGATAACCGACACTCAACACCAAAAATTGGAACGCATTTAGCCATAGAGGAATATGCGCCAAAAGTGTATACCCGTGAGGTTTTCAAAGAATTTCAACAAGAGGTCATTTACTCGATCGATACATGTAGGACCGGGGGTTATGTTGAAGTAAATGGACTTGAGGTGACTGTCGTTAAGGATTCCTGCAGAGAGAGAAGTTTCGATGTAGAGTACAACCCAGGTAATAATAAAGCTTTTGTTAGAAGTTATGAATTATGCAGTAGATAACTGAAGTTACACGATATATTGCTAGAGTTACATTGTATGAACAAAGAAGTTATACATTTGTCTGAAACTTAATAAATGTAGTACTAGAAGACTGAAGTTGGAAGATAAAGTTCTAGAGTTACATTGTTCGAACAAAGAAGTTATACATTTGTCACCTAATGAAATACGTAGTAGATGACTGAAGTTGTATGCTATTGTTTTAGAGTTACACTCTGTGGAAAAATAAGTTATTTAGTTGTCAGAAACTTGTTAATTTAATTTTATTTCAGGGACACTTGCGGCACGGTGCACCTGTAGAATGTTTGAAAGGAAGGGAATTCTATGCCGACATATAGTATGGATTTTTCAGCAAACGGCAAGAAGACAATACCAGATGATTACGTTGTTGTAAGATGGAGAAAGGATGCACTTCAATTTAGATTATCAGCATGTGATGGTGAACTAACGGATGAAAATAGTAGCATTGATGAAAAAGAAGTTGAGATGGTGAAGTTGTGGTCAGAAGTTCATGTGACCGTTGGTTTACTTCGTGGCATAAGTGTGACTGAAGTGGTGAACTTAAGCTCCTTAATTAGAGAATTCAAGGAGAAACTTTTACCGTGCAAGAAAGCTTTGACTAAGCAACATGAATTGCAGCAAATTCTTGGTTGCTCGGCCAATGAGGGGTTAACAATACTTCCACCAAAACAATCCAAAAACAAAGGCAGCGGTAAAAGAATGGTGTCAGCTAAGACTAAAACCATTGCCTTAGCTAGTAAACCAAAGCGCATGTGTAATAACTGCAAACAAATGGCACACCACGATAAATGGAACTACCCTAACCCATTTTCAGAGCATCCACCATCATCACCAGCATCTGAAGAAGAAGGAGAAGAAGAAGAAGAATGTAGTAATTGGCAATAGAGAAATACCTCCGTCTCAACAAATGAAGAAGAAGAAGAAGAAGAAGAATGTAGTAGTTGGCAATAGAGAAATACCTCCGTCTCAACAAATTATTTACACTCTTTTTCTTTAAAAGGTAAAGAATCCGGTGAGACGGAGGGGATATAAAGTAGCTAGCTTTTGTCTATTTTGGATGGAAGTTGCACTGAAATGATGTAATATGCACTGGAATTAGTTAGTTGAGGTGTATTAATTTGGTAACTTCAACTTACAGATTGTATGACTCCAGTCATATTATGTGCAACTTCAAGTTAATGTTAGAATGCCCGTTTGTATGATTATTAGGATATCTTGCAAAACTCTAGTGCCTATTATGTATAACTCGTAGCCTTTTTTGTATAACTTCACCTAACTTCCGTCATAATTTTTCCAAATGTTTCGTAAACTCTAACTCTTTGGCCGTTATGTACAACTTCATCTCAAATTATGTGTAACTTTTACGGCAATTTTGTATAACTTTTATTTTAGTTAAAACAGACCAAGATGAAATAATAACAATCTATTCACAAAACGTTGCCTAGGTTGTTAAGGATTTTCCTGACAACAGACTAGAGTTACAAAAGAGAGACTACAAAATGAATAGAAAACATTCTATTTTTTGACAGGTTTTTTGGCCAATATCCTTTCTCATCATTCCAATTCCCTCCCCTCCATTTCTTCTCAAATACCTCAATCCAAACACACTAGGGTGTGTTTGGATACCATTTTAGGAGGGAAAGGGAGGGGGGGGGGGGGGGGGGAGGGAAGGTATGGGAGGAAAATGAATTATGGTTGTTTGGATAAGAAAAATGATGAGAGGGAGATGGTAGAATGAATGGAGGATGTTGATATAATGTGAATCAAAAGAAAGTTTTCCTTCCAAATCTTGTCAATAATGGGAAGATTTTAGGTAGGTCTAAAGGAGGAAAATTAAATCCTCCTATTTCCATATATTGTAACTAAACAAAGAAAATTGAACCCCTCCATTTTCCTCCCCTCCCTTTCCCTCCAATTCTCTCAATCCAAATACACCCTAAGTGTCAAAAACGATGAAGGAAACGAGGGTTGGAAGTAACATTCTTATCAATTAGTAGATTATAAAACCAGTTGTATGCAGTTGTACGGTGTAGAATTCGGGCTGTGTATTAAAGTTTTCGAGTTTTGTTTAAAAGAATTTGAGTTATGTTGTAAAGTTTTTGAACTCACACACTTAAACATAAAAAAAATAAACTCTTATAAAACTCAGAAAAATTACACATAAGCTCGGATTAATGTATATGGTTGTACAATGCTTATTATATAACTGGTTGTATAGTAGTATTTGTGCATTCTTATAGGAATACCAAATTGCCTTTTAATTAATTAACTAGGTTTGTGACCCGTGAAATTCACGGGTTTATCTGTTTTAGTTTTGATATTTTTATCGTTTTTGTTAATATTTGTTCGAGCAATTAGTTTTTGATCTATTTAAAAATATACAATCTTGAAATACATAGAAATTAGCTAGTTAATACCTTATTTCTTTGACAACTTTGGTTTATTTTTTTTAAATCGAATCCTGTAAGAGACAAAGTGGTAGCTACTAATTTTGAGAAACTTAACAACGGAGCAATGACAAAGACGACTCTTTATATATAAGTGTGTTTTACTCCGCAATATAAAAAGTCTGTTTTTTAAATATTAAAAGCTGAAACCATCCGTATATAATAATTTCCGTATGAAAAAATCTTCAACGACGCCTTATAAGGTTGTAAACTCAATATCTCGGTATAGTCATCTCCAAATTATTTTCAGACCTCTCCATCAACCCTCCTATAGAAATATCTTTAAAGTTTTATCACCACGTGCATGCTTCAAATATTATTTGCATCCGAAAAACATTTATTATATCGATAAAGAAAAATATTAGATATGAGTCAACGGTATGGTCGGTATCTACTCCATGTATTACGAATTAAATTTTCATTTCAATTGCTCAATAATCTAAAAAACTATATTCCCTAAATTCGAATTCCAAAAGGTTAATAAATTTTTTTAAGTTCCTTATTACTATTTCAAGAATTTGATCCATCACTTGTTATACTTATGTCCACGATCCTCTATAAAAATAAAAATAGTATTAAAGACTAAAATAATCTATTCCTGTTTTGAAAAAAAAAACACATAAACTTAAAAATATACGGATTAGAATTTAGAAACCATACTATTTAATATTTATCTGAAGTTTCACTATTGTTTACTTTTAGTACATGCCTTGATAATAGTTCATATGAAATGAAAAAGAAAAATATATGTTAGAGATGATTATACTCATGAATACAAAAATACAAATTCAAATAGGTTGATCAGGAAAGCATAATAGTAAAATTACACAACACGCTTAATAACAAATTTAAAGAAATATTTATAAGATCTCCGTTTTAAGATCAACGATCATCTTATAATGGTTAAAAAGGCATAATCCACTTAAAAAAGTAAAGTAAATTTTATAGAAAAACAATCAAAAGGTGGGAGTTGGAGAAAACTTAAATTGGAAGAGGAAATGACATAATTAAAATGATTAATTATTGTCATGATGGTTCAAAATGTAAATTGTGAAATTTTAAAGATTTTTCATTCAATTATTTGTACTTATTTATTTACCATTAATTATTAGAGTAGTTTTTTTTTAGGAAATTATGAGAGTAAGTTTTATGTATTATTCCTGTTTTGACAAAAAAAACACATAAACTTAAAAACATACGAAGTAGAATTTAGAAATCATACTATTTAATATTTACCCGAAGGTTCACTTTCGCTTCCTTTTATTACATGCCTGATAATAGTTCATATAAAATGAAAAAGAAAAATATAAGTTAGAGTGATTATACTCGTGAATACAAAAATACAAATTCAAATAGATTGATGAGAAAAGTATAATAGTAAAATTACACCACAATATACGTTTAATAACAAATTAAAAGAAATATTATAAGACTTCTATTTTGAGATCAACAATCATCTATTACTTATCAGCTTCTACCTTACGTTTTTTACCTTTAATTTTACCTCAGTTTCGTACTTTCGTGCCTTTTGTATTTCTTCCCTCTTCAGATTACCCACGTGATGGTTTGTCTTATCTGCATTCACATACGTTTCATGGTACTTTAAAGTTATATAAAAAAATACATTGACCAAAAGATAAAACATCAACCTGGCAAAAACTTGACAAACGAATCAAAACATTGTCACATGTAAGTCACTTAAATTAAACCAACTGAAAAACATGAAATATAAAGTGTGAATTATATGATAGTCAACCATAGCATTGACTAAATATCAAATAGTTAGTTAGAACAACAATATGTTAGTTACACTATATATACTACTCATTGTAACAGAATTACATACTTTTGATATATACAAATTATCTCTCTTAAATACTCCTTCTCTCACTATAACAAACTATTACATTGAAGCTTAGTCTCACATCAACAATGGAGGATTGCATAGTTTCACATGGTATCAGACGTCCTGGTTCATGATCTTCATTGCTTCCGCTTCTTATTATCTGCTGTTATTCTCCATTGCAATTGGTGTGGTTTCTTTTAGGGGTGTAAGCGAGCCGAACCGAGCTCGAGCTTACCTATGATCGAGCTCGGCTCATATTGTAAAAGTCGAGTTCGAGTCCGAACCCGAGCTCTTGAAATCAACGCTCGGGATCGGCTCATATAATATTTTACGAGCCCGAACCCGAGCCCGAGCTTTGTTTGCTATTTTTTTGAGCATTATTTTTATTATAAAGTAATTTTTTATTTAAAAATTCAAATTCAAACGAGAATATTATTTTTTTGTTAGCTTATAATAACAGTTATTATGTAATTTTATCTTATAAACTAATATTTTAATTTATTTATTTTAAAATTGATACAATTTAAGTAAATATATTGAAAAACATTAAGTAATTTTAAAAATAACGAGCTCAAACGAGCTCCCGAGCCGAGCCTTAGTGTGCTCAAGCTCGGCTCGGTTTGGGCTCAGCTTAGTTCGAGCCCGAGCTCGAGCTCAGTTTGACCGATCTCGAGCCGAGCTTTGACCGAGCCGATCCCGAGGGCTTGTCGAGCAGGCTCAGTTCATTTACAGCCCTAGTTTCTTTCATTAGTCTTTCATTCTCTGCTTTGTTTCTTCGAATCTTTTCGATTATTCTTCTCCTGCTTCTTCCATTTCTTTCGATTATACTTCTTTATCTGCGTTTTTCTTCGCATTTATACAATCATGCCTGATGATGCAAATTCTGTTAATTCTGAAATTCCTGCTGCGTATGAAGTCTTTGATGATCCACTGTATATTTCGAATTCTGATCAACCTAGCTTGCGTTTATCTGAGGTTAAGTTTTCTGGTGAACATTTTCTGCAATGGAAACGCGAGGTTTATCAAGCTTTGCTTGCAAAAAATAAAGAAGTATTCATTGATGGATCGTTTAGAATTACTGATAAAAAGGATAAGAAATATCATCACTGGAATCGCTGTGATTTACTTGTTAGACGTTGGATTACTAATTCTATGGAACCTCAAATTGCTGAAACTGTCAAGTATGCTAGTAGTGCTCAAGAATTATGGAGTGAAATCTTGGAACGATATGGCCAGACTAGTGGTCTTGAAATTTACCAGTTAAAGAAGGAATTAGGTAAAATTTCTCAAGAAAATAGTAGTTTAATTGAGTACTATAGCAAGCTCAAACAAGCTTGGGAAGATTTAGATGCTATTGATCCTATCCCATATTGTTCATGTGGAGCCATGTCTTCTTGTTCATGTCAAATGCTTAAAAGAATCGTTGATAGAGAGACGAATTCTAAATTGATTCATTTCTTGATGGGACTAAACAATGGTTTTGAGACTGTTAGAACCACAGTTTTGTCAATGGAGCCTTTACCTCCCATCAATAGAGCATTTGGTTTGTTGCAAAAGATTGAAAAGCAACGACATATTTCAGAAACAGCAACACTTAATCCTGAGGCAAGTGCTTATGCTTCTTCTCGGCCTTCAGAAGTTTCTCAAGGAGATTTTAAAAGACAGAAGGTGGATCCTCCATCTGATAAACCTGAGAAACCTGCTAAATTTTGCACTCACTGCAAAAGAGGTGGTCATACTCTTGCAGACTGTTTTCATGTCATTCCTTGTGGCTACTGTGGCAAAAAAGGTCATCCAGTACTGAATTGTTTTATCAGACTGAGAGATCTCAATGGAGGTGCTGGTAGAGGTCGAGGACGATCTCAGAATACTGGTGGCAGAGCTAATGTTTATCACAGGAGGGCTAATAATGCAGACTCTTTAAATTTTGCTGATAATCCACTTGAAGTGTCTCCTGCAGGTCATACACAGACTCCTGTGCAGGGGGTGGATCAGACTATGATGAATGGTATTATGAAGAATGTTATGCAGCAAGTGTATAAAGCTTTGTCAGATAATTCTCATCCTGCAGCTGCTTCATCATCAGTGAACTTTGCAGGTACAAACTTGTATTCACAGGCTTGTACAGTTGCTAGTAAGTATGGTCAAGCATCTTGGATTGTTGACACAGGGGCTACGGATCATATGACTTCTAATGAAGATATTTTATCTGATATTAGGTTGCTTCACAAACCTATTATGATAGGGTTGCCTGATGGCACTATAAAATTGGTTCATAAGATGGGTAATGTCATTTTAACACCCAATATTCAGCTGAAAAATGTATTGGTTGTGCCTGATTTTAAGCAAAATCTATTGTCAGTGAGCAGACTTATTCAACATACTCCCATGGTTGTTTTATTTACCTCTAAATGCTGTACTTTCCAGGACCTTTCCAGTAAGGTACCTTTGGATTTGGCAGTGAAGAGAGGAGGCTTGTACTGGTTTGAACCGCATCTCAAGCATCAAGGACAAGGGAGTAGTTCTCAGCTAGTTTCTGATATACAACAATCAGGTGTTTCTTCTTCTAGTGCTTGTAATAAAACTTGTAGCATTGAATTGTTTCATTCTAGACTTGGTCATGGTTCTCTGGACAAGTTAAGGCATGTAATGGATATTTCTCATGATATGAATTTTACTTGTGAGACGTGTGTTCTTTCTAAATTTCATATGCTTCCTTTTCAAAGAAGTACATCACATGCTCAACATCTTTTTGAACTAGTGCATCTGGATTTATGGGGTCCATATAGGACAGCAAGCAGGACAGGTGCCAAGTATTTTCTTACCATTTTGGATGATCATTCCAGAGTGACTTGGGTCTATTTGTTTCAAAACAAGTATCAAGTTCCAGGTCTAATACAAAGCTTCGTCAATTATGTGTTAACTCAATTCAAATCCAAAATATTGACCTTCAGAAGTGATAATGGGACAGAATTCTTCCAAGAACATTGTTTTCAAATTTTTCAACAACATGGAATAGTTCATCAAAGGAGTGTTGTGGGGAGACCTCAACAGAATGGTCGTGTTGAGAGAAAACACCGACATTTGGTTGAAACTGCAAGAGCCTTAAGATTACATGCAGGCCTTCCCATTAAGTTTTGGGGAGATAGTATACTTGTAGCAACTTATGTAATCAACAAAATGCCCACTGCTATTCTGAATTGGATATCTCCTTTTGAAGCTTTATTTGGTAAATCCCCTTCATATTCAGAGTTAAGAGTCTTTGGCTGTTTGTGTTATGGACCAGTCTCTAAGACAAATTCTGGAAAGGATAAGTTTGCACCTAAGGGGAGGAAGTGTGTCTTTATTGGATACCCATATGGACAAAAAGGATACACATTATATGATCTGGAGCAGCATATCACTTTTGTTTCTAGAGAGGTGATATTTCAAGAAAATATATTTCCTTTTAAGATTACTGGTTCTCAGACTTCTGATTCAGATGAGCTTGTGGATTTGTTTCATAATGATGCACCTGATATTTCACCAGACTTCAGGAGAGGCAATATTCCTGGTACTGCTATTCCTGATCAGATAATTACCACAGCATCTGAACCTGAACAAGATATTTCCTTACCTGTTAATAATCAGGATGTTCCTGAAGTAGCTCCATCTGTACAGCAGCATCAGGTGGTTCAGTCTGCTCCAATCAGGCAGTCAGCTAGACAACCTCAACTTTCTTCTCGGTTGAAGGATTTTCATCTTGGTCATAAACTGCCAGGACAAAAGAATTTGCAGCATAAGGCTAACAAAGTTAGCACAGCAATGTTTGCTGATTTGTTGGATTTCTCTGATGCTTATATTCAGTCACTAGCTAATGTAATAAGTGAAGTTGAGCCTACAAATTTTGCTAAAGCAAAGCAGGACTCAAAATGGGTCACTGCCATGAATCAAGAATTAAAAGCATTAGAGGATAATTGCACTTGGGAACTCACTGATTTACCAAAAGGACATAAGCCAATTGGATCAAGGTGGGTATACAAGATAAAGCACAAAGCTGATGGAACGGTTGAAAGGTATAAAGCAAGGTTAGTTGCTAAGGGGTACAACCAAGTCAAGTATAAGGACTACACTCATACTTTTTCACCTGTGGCCAAATTTGCTACTGTCAGGCTGTTACTTGCTACTGCAGCATCCAAAAACTGGCCATTATTTCAATTAGACATAAATAATGCCTTTCTTCATGGATTCCTTGATGAAGTGGTATATATGACACCTCCAGAAGGGTATGATAAGGCTAAACAAGGGCAGGTTTGCAGACTTAAAAGATCTTTATATGGTCTAAAGCAAGCCTCAAGACAATGGAACATTGAGCTTACAAAATTTTTGCAAAAGCAAGGTTTTCAACAATCCAAGCATGATTATTCATTATTCACACGATTAAATCCAGCAACTAACAAGTTCACAGTTGCATTAGTTTATGTTGACGATGTACTTCTTACAGGAGAGTCTATACAAGAGATTGAACAACTAAAGAAAGATTTACATACTGCCTTTACTATCAAAGACCTTGGACAAATGAGATACTTCCTTGGCTTAGAGATAGCAAGGAATAATACAGGTTTATTGATTAACCAGAGGAAATTTACATTGGATATTATAAAAGATATGAAAATGGATGATTGCATTCCTGCTGATTTTCCAATGTCCAAAGGCCTGGGTTTGTCTACTGATTCTGGTGAGCTGCTGGACAACCCTGAACAGTATAGACGACTGGTTGGTAGGTTATTGTATTTGAATATGACCCGGCCAGATATCTCCTATTCTACTCAACATCTGAGTCAGTTTCTGCAGCAACCTCGTGTGCCTCATATGCAAGCTGCTATGCACGTTGTAAGGTACTTGAAAGGTACTGTGAACACGGGTCTCTTTTACCCTGCTGATACTCCTTTATTTGTCACTGCGTATAGTGATTCAGATTGGGCCAAATGTGCTTTTTCTGCCAAATCATTGAGTGGATATTGCATCTTCTTAGGAGATTCGTTGGTTTCCTGGAAGACAAAAAAACAAAAGACAGTTAGTAAGAGCTCTGCCGAAGCCGAGTATAGAAGTATGTCCTTTACAACTTCTGAAATGGTTTGGATAAGCAATTTGTTAGCTGATTTGCAGGTCAATGTACCTACTCCTATCCCTCTTTTCTGTGATAACCAGGCTGCACAACATATAGCACATAACCCAGTGTTTCATGAGCGAACCAAGCACTTGGAAGTGGATTGTCATTATGTTCGTGACAAATTACAGCAAGGATTCTTGGATACTCGCCATATTAAATCTGGTTTGCAGCTGGCAGATATTATGACCAAGCCCTTAGGGTCTCACCAACATCATTTTCTTGTTGCCAAGCTAGGACTCAGAGGAAACAAGAAGAGTCTAGCTTGAAGGGGGGATGTGAATTATATGATAGTCAACCATAGCATTGACTAAATATCAAATAGTTAGTTAGAACAACAATATGTTAGTTACACTATATATACTACTCATTGTAACAGAATTACATACTTTTGATATATACAAATTATCTCTCTTAAATACTCCTTCTCTCACTATAACAAACTATTACATTGAAGCTTAGTCTCACATCAACAATGGAGGATTGCATAGTTTCACATAAAGCAAACTATTCATAAAACCAACAACATAACAAATTAAAATATACTTTATTGAACAACAACAACAACAACAACACTCAACAACAATACTCGACAATAATACTCAATATACTCAATATAATCAGATAAATAAATTAAACCACAACTTAGAAACTCATGACAAATGGGCATATTTTAAATAAATAAAGTGAATAGAAACTATTATAGGTTTTGTAGGTTTTATAGTCATTACACAACCATAAATTCTCATATTTAAATTTAATTTTTAATTTATTTTGTGGTATTATTAAATTAGATAATTGATTGCCGAGGACGTCAAGAGATGAATTAAATAGGACAAAATGTTAATGAAAATTATTGGTGTTGAGTAATATAAGGAGTTTTAATAAAATTATTAACATATTATATTACAAAAATTAATTAAATAGGAAATACTTTTAATTAATTTGGTGTGTGTTAAGTATTATGAAGAGTTTAATCAATTTATTACCATGTTTAATTAAAAAAAATTAAATAGGAAAATTTTAATAATGGTGGGTGTTCAGTAATATGAAGAGGTTTAATTAATTTATTAACAGGTTTAATTACAAATTTTTAAAAACAATGAATTAAATAGGAAAATGTTAATAATTGTGAGTGTTTAGTAATATGAAGAGGTTTAAATAATTCCGTAACATGTTTATTTACAAAAATTTCAATTAAAACTTCAATTTTAATTATAAATTATGAAATTTATTAATATTTTTTATTACAAAAATTTCAATTAAAATGTCAATATTAATTATAAATTATGAAATTTGATGTAAATTTGTAAATGTTATATAAATTTTGGAAGACAATATATTTAATATACAAAATTAATTTAAGAATGATTATAATATCCTTTCATATTATAGATATAAGTGAATTAAATTAATTTATAGATAAATGATTTAAATTAATGTCATGTAATAATAAATTGATAATTCATGTCATATTAAAAATATGCAACATCACATTAAAATATGTCACGTCACATTAAATTTTAATCTAGGTAGCTTTTTGGATCCTACGTGGCTTTGTCTAGGTGGCGTTTATTTGTCATTTTAGGATAGTCTTTTAATTATATTTATAGATTAAATAAGTACTCGTAATAATAAAGGTAATGTAATTTGAGTATTTGAGACATATGAAGACTCAAAACTTGCGTTCTCATATCTTTTTTTCCAATGCACATGCGCGAAACTGCGACTCTGTGTGAGGATTCAAATGTTTATTGTGTTGGAGCACTACCAAGTACCAACATGTTGCTTCTCGTACAATTTAAAGTTGCACGTGAGTGTTACCTTGAAAACTGTCTTTTTTTTCTAGTTGTGAAACGACCTTTATTCTTTCGGTCCGTCTTGCTTAAGACCGCCTTATTTCAGACCGCAATAAGACCTTTCACAAGTGAGAAGCATATAGGTGGTGGGACACCCCCATGTGCTTTCCCATTCATACCTTAAATGAGTTTTTGTGAGAGAAAATGGTATCCGTTTGACCATTTCAGACGGATATAACAGTCTGAAATAAGAATTTATGTTATTCTTTTGTTTCTAATCCGTTGGATAAGACATTTAAACACCCGAACCGGCCAATGCCAATTTATGTAGTTTATATGAACACAAAATCTCATTTGTCACGGCGATATCCGTCACAAGTTTGTGACGGAACGAATACCGTTTTCTTTCATAAAATACCCATTGAGAGGTGAATGAGAAGCACATGGGGGTGTCCCACCTTATCCTCTCTCTCTTTCTGTGAGAGGTCACAAGCTTGTGACGGGATTAACCCGTCACAAGCAAGACTAGCTGTTATATGAATGGACTAAGGTCGATTTATACGATTTACACGACCTGTCTAGGCCCATTTGTATAGACCACATGAATCGGCCTTGGTCAATCGTGTGATTTATACGAATGGACAACTAAATTATTTCTTTTCTTTTTCTACCATCGCTTTTGTTTCGTCGAGATAAACGGTTGAAAAAAATCATCGAAAATGAACACTCAAGCGCAAAGTTATGGCCGTTTGAAATTTTTCCGTTTTTAATCGTCATTTTTTTTAAATAAATAGTTGTTATTAATTAATGTTGTTGATATTAATTATCGTTAAAGAATATACAAAAATTAACGTTAAAAACGATAATGTTGTACGACATTTCAATCATTTTGAAAATGTTTTCCTTCACTATTTTACGAATTAAAAAGATAATCGCAATGTTGATCGCCGTTATCATAACCATAATGTTGTTTGGTGTTTCAATCGTTTTGAAATTGGCCTTCACTATTGTTCGAATTGCAAAAATCCTACTTATTAAAAGAACAACTACAGAGCTGATGTGTAAGTCTGTGGTTAAAAGTCAACTTTTCAAACAATAGTTACTTTTACTCAATTTAAGGAGCACATTCATCTATCTAATTAATTTGTCATGGAATATGAAGTATACATAACATGAATGATCTGATTTTGTCACTAATTAATTTGATCATTACTCGGCAAAAAAAATTAAAATTGATCTCTGATATTTTTGTGTGTGTCCAGACGAGCCACATGAGCGACTATTTGGAATCTAGAGACGAGGACAGAGGAAGTTATCAATAACACACCAATAAATGTATAAGCAACCTCTCGAAGTTTGCCAATTATTACTCCGTACTTTCGTAATTTTTAATGAACTTCTCTTCAACAATATATACAATGGCAAAATAATCACAGATTTAGTATACTCCGTAATAGAGTATATTAATGAATGAAGTACACCACATTAGTACAATGTATTTGTTGATCAATCAAATAATACGATTGAGTTTGCGTACACGTTCTACACATACATTAAAAATTGGTTGTTAATATCCCTTTTAGAACGTAAAAACATTAACAAAACCCTATAAAATTACCTTTGTGAGAGATTCAAGCTTTCTCCATCTCATGATACCTATAAATGAATAAAAATAGTATGTCAAGTCAAACATCAAAATCTAGATAAAAAGAGGTCTACAATTAAAATAACAAAATAATACATTTACATATGTGAGAAAACTAAAGACAAATAAAGATAAAAATACTAGATGTTGAAAATCGAATTAATATATATAGTACTTCGCATGAGTTATTTTGATGCAAACCAAATTGTTACCAAAGTCCTATTATTTGTGTACTACCAAAGTACCATTGAACAAAGGAGACTTGCAAGGAAAGCACCAAGACTCCTTGGATGACTGACTATGGGGTCGTTTGGTTGCATATAGGATTTTGTATTGCCTAGTAAGTCATAAAACACGTGAATTTGGAATTCATGTGAATTGCGAAAAATTGTTTGGTTGCCATGGAGGAAGTGCAATTCATGTAGGCATTCTAACTTACCTAGGGGGGCCTAGGTAAGCAACTTCCTCCATTGTGGAGGAATTGGAATTCATAGGAACTTCCAATTCATGTGAATTGGGGTAACCAAACAACATACCCATTTTGCAATTCACATGAATTTAAGTTCCTGCATTGTTTAGTGGGTAACCAAACAACCCCTATATGTGCAGTAGTCATGGGCGGATTTATAGGGGGTGCACCCCCATTAATTTGAGAAATAACATATCAAGCTTTAGTGGCTCATTGGTAGAAACTATCATCCACCATCAAAACTACCGGGGATCAAGCCCCTACAACTGCATTTATTTTTTAACTTTTATTTTTGCACAGCCCAATGGACCATGACCCGGGCAAAAGTAATTAAAAAAAGTTCTGGGCCATGACCCGGCCAAGAGTAATTAAAAAAAATACCAAATATACGGTAATTAAATAAATTTTGGACCATGACCCGGCCAAGAGTAATTAAAAAAAATACCGAATATACGGTAATTAAATAAATTTTTGAATGAGAAGCATATAGTGTATTTGGCAAGGTGGTAGTACTTTCTTTTTTTCTTTTTCTAAAATTTCAACCTTTTCTCAATAATTTCGTTCTTGAAATTTTTTTCCTTAGTTCTTTATTATTATCATTGTGTAAGCAATTTTTTTTTATTTAGGGAAAGCTTTCAACTGAGATCTTTACAAATGTGAGTATCTTTCATTTTTGTTTGTAAAATGATGTCCCATAAGTTATTGTAATACATTCTAACCATAAAAATGTGAGTAGCAGTCAAGGCTAGAAGAGGCCTACAACCGAAGAGTCCACAAAAGGGACTTAAAAGTAGGAGATCTGGTCCTAAGGAAGTCAGCCGCCACCAACAAAGGAAACATCCATGGCAAGTTGACGGCCAACTGGGAGGGTCCCTACAAGGTAGTTGAAGAAATGAGGCCGGGTACATACCGGCTGACGGACATGGGAGATGTACCCTTGATGAGCCATTGGAACACCGACAATCTCAGAAAATACTTTGTATAACAGCGGAGTTGCCCAAAACAATTGTTGGCACCCCAATGCCTATTCATATCTAATGAGGAGTCATCCAAGTTTTTCATCAAAGTGTTAATCCACCCCAATCGAAGGCATACTAACATATGTACACAAAGAGACAGAGCCAAAACCTCGATCATCCCGGCCTTTAACGGGAGTGACGGGGGGACGAGCCGATATGCTAACATACGTTCAACGGCGGTCAAAACGTAAACTCCGTTGCCCCGTGAATCGGCCGGGAAGAGACGAGTGAAACGCGATCGCCCTCGGCAAATTAAGACCGAGCTTAAAGACGTTAAACACAACAGATACGCATTCTAACTGCCTCGGCCAAGCCGAAGGTAAAAACGAAAAAGCGCTCAATTAATTAACGCAACCGCTCTCGGCAAATTAAGACCGAGCTTAAAGACGTTAAACACAGTTGAGATACGCATTCTAACTGCCTCGGCCAAGCCGAAGGTAAAAACGAAAAAGCGCTCAATTAATTAACGCAACCGCTCTCGGCAAATTAAGACCGAGCTTAAAGACGTTAAACACAGTTGAGATACGCATTCTAACTGCCTCGGCCAAGCCGAAGGTAAAAACGAAAAAGCGCTCAATTAATTAACGCAACCGCTCTCGGCAAATTAAGACCGAGCTTAAAGACGTTAAACACAGTTGAGATACGCATTCTAACTGCCTCGGCCAAGCCGAAGGTAAAAACGAAAAAGCGCTCAATTAATTAACGCAACCGCTCTCGGCAAATTAAGACCGAGCTTAAAGACGTTAAACACAGTTGAGATACGCATTCTAACTGCCTCGGCCAAGCCGAAGGTAAAAACGAAAAAGCGCTCAATTAATTAACGCAACCGCTCTCGGCAAATTAAGACCGAGCTTAAAGACGTTAAACACAGTTGAGATACGCATTCTAACTGCCTCGGCCAAGCCGAAGGTAAAAACGAAAAAGCGCTCAATTAATTAACGCAACCGCTCTCGGCAAATTAAGACCGAGCTTAAAGACGTTAAACACAGTTGAGATACGCATTCTAACTGCCTCGGCTAAAGCCAAAGGTAAAAACGAAAAGCGCTCAATTAATTAACGCAAGAAGACAAGTGAAGGAATAAATCAAAAGGCCTCGGCCAAGCCAGAGGCAAAGCAAGCAAAATCTCATTAAGGAAAAGATAACGAGGTTACAAGAAGGAGAAATACAGACGACGGCCGTCCCCTTTGGGATAAGCCAAGACTCTACCTACCAAGGTCTTACAAAATACAAAGAAAATTAAAGCAAAAGGTTACGGACTGGTTCTTTGAAGCGCCAAAAGGATGGCAGGGAGAAAAGGCTTAATAGTTGGCCCCCGAATAGCTGAAGCTATCCGAGACGCCGGGTGAGCCTGGTGACGACCGCCCGTCTCCCTATGCCTGTTCTTTGCTTGCCCTTACCGCCATCGCGGTGTTACCCTCGGTGAGCGACTTAGATGCAATCTGGGCGCCTTTGCATCCTCAAATTTGTCCGCCGCAGACTTTCTTAGTCGCCTTAGCATCCTCAAATGCCTTATCCGCCGCACTTTCTTAGTCGCCTTAGCATCCTCACCGTGCCTTCTGCCCGGGGCCGCCTTTGCAGCGGTCGCCTCCTCCTCCTTCTTGGCCCTCGCATCCTCGGCAGCCTTATCCGCCGCAGCCTTCTCTTTAGCCTCGAGCCTATCGTCGAACAGCTCGTCGAATTTTGTCCACAGAAAGGAGCCATCCGGATAGACCTCATCTATCACCTCCCCAAAGCTTCTTCGGTCGGGTCCCTATACGAGCACACATGCGAGGGAGAATCGTGCTTTGAAGTGTCTCAATATCCTTCTCCCTTTGGGCAAGGATAGCACTAGTCTCCCTATGCGACTGCGCTGGAGCCGATACGCCCTTTTCGACTCCTCCCTTTGGGCGACAACAACGTCGTAGCCGCCCTTATACCGTCCCGTTCCTCCTTCAGACTTGGCGGCGGCGGGGAATCGGCACCTCTACTTTGCCTTCTCGGCCGACAGCAGCTTCTCGATTTCCTCGACCCGCGCTTGTGCGGCATGGAGGTCATGCTTGGCCTTCCCGGCCACCCCCTTTGCGGCAACAACATCGAGCCTCAGCTGCTCTATCAACGGTCCCGTCTCGGCCAAGGCCTTTTCCCCGCTCCCTAATACGAGAGCCGGCCGGATCGGACCAAATCCCAATCTTCTTGCCCGACTTTGCACCCTCCGCTATGAGCCGGTCGTTGGATATCGACGCGAGTACGGAGTCGACATTTTTCCCGCCGCCGCATGGGCCTCTTCTCAACTCGCCGCTCGGTAGTTGGGACGGATCGCGCCGGTTGATCTACAAAAAATTCAACCAAAGAGTCCACGTCAACGTTCATGGACATACCAGAGAGCCGGTCATCAGGTATATCTAATGAGCCGGCTAAGTCTGAGCCGCAAGTTAGACCTGTACCGGAGGGTTTGCTCTTCTTGGCCGGTTGACCCGTTTCCTCGGCGCTAGCATTAACATGAGCGACGGAAGCAGAAGCATCGGTGGCATGGGGAGATCTTTTCCTCTTACGCCTAAGCGGAGATCCCTCAGCATCGGAATCCTCTCCATCAACAATGTCAACGACCTCCACCTCGGTGGAGGCGGAATCGAGGGTGACACCGTCGCCGCCTTAGACTTGGCTTTTCGGACCGGCGAGGCAAGGCGGCGGCTACCTTGGCACAGGCCGCCGTCTCGTCCAAGCCCTTCGGGAGGTCGAGGCGACGGACGGCGGTCATTCACATCGACCTTCGGATTCTTCTCCGTAACATTTCCGTCTTTGTCCAGCCCCCCATCTTCTCGAGGAATTGCTCGGACGAACGGGACCAAAGTGCTCGTAAAAAACGAAGTGAAACTTAGACAAAGGGACATGTCAAGATACAAACAACGAAAAACATTAAAGCAGAAATGGGCCTCACACCGACCCCACTCACCCTGTGCTAGGGCCGGTATGAGGCCGACATAGCAAAGCGGCTCGTCCATCAAGATGATTTGCGTCGGGGGCAACCAAACCTTCGGCGCCCCATCATCATCGACCTCAAAAAGCTTCAGTGCCTGCTTCTCGTCCTCATTAAGATAGACATTCGCGGCGTCCATCTTATTCTTGCCCTTGGGGATCATCTTCTCACGCTCCCCTTTGCTCTCGCACCGCAAGTTGACGCGATGCTCAAAAGACCGAGGCAACGAGATAAGCATCCGGGACCTCGACATACACCCACCGTTCTTTCCAGCCCTTGCAGGAGGAGAGCTTAGACACGGAGAGATAGCCTGGCTCAGTCTGGACGCTATACCACCCCCGGCCGCCTTGAACATTCATTCGAAGGAAATGAATCCGGCGGAATAAATTCACCGTTGGGATCACCCCCCTGAAGCGACACAGCCACACGAAGCCGACTATAGTCCTAACGGCAAACGGGTGAAGCTGCGCCACCGCAACATTCATCGCTCAGTATTATGGTAGAGACGTAAATATTGAGAGGAAACCGGAGACCATACTCCAGGTGTCTCATATATACGCCGATGTGACCCGGAGGAGGGCAACAGACGGTCTGATCCTCTCTAGGGATGACAATGTTGTACCCCTTGCCAAAAAAGAAGTGCTCTTCGAAAAATTCAGAGCGGAGCGGCGGCGGCGAGCCCATCGGTCCAAGCACGATTGGGGCCGATGGTACGGCATCGTAATGATGCAAGATCGTCGCCCTCTCCGCACCGGAAGGATTCCTTTCCTCATCATCGTCATCATCCTCCCACTTTGCTCCGAACTCTGCGGTCAACTTCAGGGGAAGGAGACCTAGGGCCCCTCGACCTTAACGGAATTGCGGCTACCGCCTCCTCCTCATCAAAACGCGACGGAACCCCCGGCGCACGGCATCTTGGGACCGGCGTCGAGAAGACATGGTTCACAACAATTACTTAAACAAAACAAAAGTTGAAAAGGTTTTTTAGTTTACCTTGAAGAAAAGTGCTACGCCGACGTAAAAATTCTGAAGATCGGAAGAGAGGGAAAGACTTGGAATTTTGGAAAGAAGAAAATTTTTAGAATGAATGAAATTGTTAACCAATTTCACTTCAAAGATCTGTATTTATAGGCAAAGGCCCATAAAGGAGGACCAATCAAAACGCAGACCCATGAAGCGTCGGCAATCAACGAAGAGACACATGTCGCATGCATACACGGAATGTCAATCGACGCAACAATTGAATGTCAATCAAAGCAACAAGAACCAAGCGTCTTCAACACGCCCCTTCATATCCCTTTGCCTATTCACCTTCCTCGGCAAAACTCCTAACCGATCTATTCTCCGCCGCAACACACGACTAACCAAGCTAGGTAGCACCGGCCGGGGGCAATCAAAAATACACCGGCACTCTCAACCTTGGGTCCGCCGGCTAGAAGACACCTTCTCTTCCACATTTGGATGTCCATTACACATCCATGTGGAGGGGGATACTGATGACGGCCTAACAAGAACCACGCCGATGCTTCGAAGAAGCCGATACTGAAATTTTGCAAAAAAATACTTGCACGAATATACACTCAAAGATACATCGGAGCCCATACCACGGCATAGACTACGGCTGGGGCAAATTGATGGGGCATATTCTCAGTGCCCGACCAAGTCAACATATTGAACGAGGTCAAAGATATCCACAAAAAGCCAATGACTTAGACATCCCGGTAGATGCGACCTTTCGGCTGCCGCTACTGGTCTCGGCATGGTAACCTACCGGTAGAGGCACCTACCCGCGTACTCATATCCAAGAACCCTCGGCATGGAGTCAACCGGGCTCGCCGGCCGCCATAGGTCCCTCGGCCGAGGGTAGATCGATCTTTTCACCGTGCCACTTGGCCCACTTGGCCACTACGTGACAAAAGGTGAAAGTCTATAAATACTCCTCAATCCTCATTGAGGAAGGGATCCAGAATCTAACCTAAGAACCACTTAAACTGGTATTATCTCTCTCATCTCTCTACAATACACGTAATCAAGTTACTTACTACTTAATCACAGTAAGTTCACTGACTTGAGCGTCGGAGTGAGTACGCTTGGCACAAAGCCAAGCCCTCAGTTTGCTCATTGTCGCAGGAGAGGCCGAGGAGAGCAGTCAAGGCTAGAAGAGGCATTATTCGACAAAGCTAGCGTGGTGAACAAACCTGCTTCGGAATTCATACCCGGAACAATATTATTTGTTAAATGTCGAGGCGGGTCTGATCGAGTAATTATATTTTGGCGTTTTTTTTATGTTATAAATTTTACTAAACACTCCCATTTCATAAATCCTAGATTCGCCACTGGCAGTAGTCAGTATATACTATCTTGTAGACTTTCTATAACGTATTTGAACCATGTTAAAACAAACTTTTTAATCCTTATCTATCTATATTTATTTAATTGCTAAATTAGAAATTAGGTAGTTTTAAAAACGTGGAATATCTATAATCGCTCAAAAAAAACTTCCTTTAATAATATAGATAGATAGATATTGATTAAGCTAAATAGTAGGGCTAAGTGACCACTTTCGCGGTTGATAATGTCACGACTTGAAAGATTCGGTCATCGGCAACCCGCAATTTAAAGAAGTAACGTTTGACAACCCTTTTGCCTTGACGTTACAATAAACGACGTAACGTAACTACGTAAGTCACACGAACACAAGTCAAGTACACAACATATAGAGTACACTACTTAAATAGCAATGTCTCTCAAACTTTCCGCCATTTTTGCAACACCTTAACCTCACCAAAACCTCAACTACAATACTCCGCAAACTTTAACGAAGTTTCTTTCTCCAATGGCGGCGGCGGCGATGTCGGCGCAAAGTTGTGCTCCAACTGTTCGTCCCGTTACCATTCCATTTTCTGATATTCGAGTAATTTCTCAACTTCTTTGATTTTTTTTTGATTATTTTGATTATTTTGTTGTTTATTTATGATGTTTATGAAGTTTAATTGTGTTTATTATGATGATGAATTGAAGGATAAAAGCGCGGATTTGTCAGCGTTGATTGAAGAAGGTTTTGGACCTAACGGTTTGGGAATTATCTCGATTTCTGGCGTAATTTTTCGTATTATTACTTTGTTTTTATGATCATGTTCTTTTTGAAATTTATTTTCAATTTTTGTGTAGTGATTACATTAATTTCTGCTGGAATTGAGTTATTATGTGCTGTTGAGATAGAATTTCGATTCGAATTATGTGATTTGATTATTTAAGATTTGGTAATTAGATTAGTAGAGTGCAAAGGCGGAGTCAGGATTCGAAGTTAGGGAGTTTAAAATATAGATTGAATTTTGGGGGACGAATTAGTAATGCAATATAGTAATTAGGAAAAAAAATATGAAAATTTGACTAAAATTATTGTATTGCTTCGTCATAGAGATTAAAGTTTGCAAATTTGGGATTAGGTTTGTAATGTAACTCAGTCAAACGTATTGTCGCTACTTCAAAGAGTTAGCTTCCAAGGATATTTGTTTTGTGGGTCAGAGGATGGTATTGCTACGACGCTCTTTCAAAGAGTTGTGTCATAGAGATTAAAGTTTGCAAATTTGGGATTAGGTTTGTAATGTAACTCAGTCAAACGTCGCTACTTCAAAGAGTTAGCTTCCCAGGATATTTGTTTTGTGGGTCAGAGGATGATATCGCTACGACTCTCCTTCAAAGAGTTATGTTGTGCATGTAGTTGTTGATTTGATCTTTTGTACCTAAATGAATTCATCTCTGACTCTGGGTGAACTATTTTTTATGTTGTTGGATCTCTCGTATTTCATGTCAGAACCGAGAGGTAATGAATGTTGAGCAACTAGTGGAATGAAAATATGTAGACTATAGATATCAGCAATCCCGAATGTTTGGGGTTTGGCCGTTTGGGTTGAGAGCTACTCCGTATGTTGTAAAAGTTCCTCATCATATGTAGATATATCACACAAAAAACTTTATGAAACTTTGTCACGTGTGAGACCAACCCAATAACGCTATAATTAAATGAGAAGTACATAAAGAAATGGGTTGCTCTTTCATGTGAGATATCACATTCATGATTCATTATACATCATAGTGACATATTTTCAAGTAAAATGCACTCCGTTAGCTTTTCAAGCCTTTGTCATTGGCCATAGTTACTCCGTAGTCCGTATATATTCATAAGATTCTACTGTTTTGATGTTGTACGTTCCTTCTAAAGTGTTGCTGAAACTGTTTCAGTCTTCTGTGATTGATCACATTGATGTACATTGTATACTGCTCCTGAAGCTAAATTTTCTGAATTAGTCATTGATGCTGGTTTAGAGAACATGGTTACATCATGTTGCCCTACTTTTGCTTACATGGATATTTCCATCTTTATTCCACAGGTTCCTGGTTTTTCTTCATTACGCCAGAGTCTTCTTCATCTATCACCTAGGTAAAACATCTTGGAAGGTTTTCAATTTGTTACGGAGCAAAAGTTTCTATAGTTGCCAGCTAGTGGATTATCATTTTAGTTTTGAACTGATCTTATACTTTTGGCTAATTGTACCTTATGTTCCTGTTACTTTTCAGATTAGCCAAACTTTCTGAGGTAGAGAAGCAAAAACTTGAAGATCCAGATAGCCGGTAATTTCTGCTAATTTTTCTGCTCATTGATGAAGAAATGGAGCAGGATCTGCATGGACCTCCTTGACCAATGAATATTTAATTATTTAGCTTGTGATTTAAGTTGATTGACGCATGAAATCTTAAATAAGGTTATGAAAATGACCATCCATGTCCACCCATAGTCTGTTATGAAGTGATAAATTTGAGTTATAGTTTTGACGGAGCACATATGTTAAGAGCTTCAATCATTACTACCTAAAGGTTCTTCATCTAGTTTTTTTTTTTTGGTGAAATGTGAATCTCATTAATAAGCATTAAAGTTTAACAACACCATACACAAACTCATTACAATCAAACATGGTCAGCTAACAACCCATACTTCAAGCTCATTGATTAGATTAACTTTCCTAATCCAGTCCAAATCCCTTGACTTAATCCCGTGCACAACTTTTATCAACAAACGAGCCCCAATGGTACTTTGCAAACACTTCAAAACTGCAGAAGGATGTTGAACATAACAATCAACCCCTACACTTGTTCCTGCATTCCCAAATGCAATAAACCAGGCCTGCTAAAACAGCCATAACAATCTGTTCTTCATCTGTTTTTCTAGGTACAACTTTGGTTGGAGCCATGGGAAAGAGAAACTTGAATCCGGGAAGCTAGGTAAGTTTCTTCATTTAATTTTTTTTTCTGATTTATACAATTTGTTCTGTTGTCGTGCAAGGAGGAACATTTAAAAATAATAGAAAATGGCAACCTCTTAGTGGATATACGTCATGTACCCCAAATGTTTCTTGGGACTAGTTATAAAGAGGGCATCTTCTGGCTTTCTGCTTGGTCTCTAAGCTATTGTCTATGAGTTTGTTTCATCTTCTTTATGCGGCAGATATGTTAAAAGGGTCTTTCTATGCGAATCCAGTATTAGATACACCAACAACGGACCAAAATCTTATTCAGAGGTAACTTTTGATATTTTATTTTTCGTACTATATATTGTTCCCACTCCTGCTATTTCAAGAATAAATGATCAAGCCATTTGATCCACATACTGTTGGACGTACAGTGCAACCACCAAATAAACATCCCTACACAAGACCTGAATCCATTTGAAACAATCTTTCACTTCCAGACCGCTAGACTTCCTTGATCTTTAAACCTTATCCCAAGCAACCAAAGGGGTCCTCGTGTAAGTCTCCTTTCCATCTTACAGGCAGTTCTTTCATACAACCACCATTTTCACAAGGACTTTTTGACCAATGTCATAGGTCTTGCTAACAGCATAAGGCACTCCTCTTTCCCGAATACATAATTCTGTTACCACTTTTTCAACAAATATACTACATTCCAAGACAGATTTTCTTGGAAGAGATGAGAATATCTAATATTTTAAAGAGAAGGCTACCAGCCTTGAATCCAGGAATACTATAATTTCACCAACTAGTTGACTCCGGGCACAGATGTAACTTTCAGATTTGAAGGAGATTGCCTAAACCGGAAAACTCACAGCAGAACCTTTACTATCAAGTATCACCCTTAAAAGCACGCTCAGTAGAGATAACCATTCTCCACACAAGCCACATTAATCGCATCAAAAACATCAGCACAAGCCAGCAAGGAATGATTATAATTCCCAAAATATTTTGAATATCTTGTGCATAAGTTTAGCTACCCCATTCATTTCCTGGATCTGCGTCACCATATTCCTAGTTCTTCTATCGTATGTCAAAGAAGTGGTAGAATTTAGTATTATCTCTGTTACTGTGAGCCAGCTCATCTAATTTTTCTGCCTTAGCTCTCTTTAGCCTCATGACGGTCTGCGCATTATCTTTGAGAGCGTCTTTCTTTCTGCTTTTCAGGTACCCAGCATATTGTGGCAAGAATATATGGCCTGACAGTGCTTTGCCAGAACTGGAAGTTGGTAAGTTCAGCACTATAGCTGATAATCTCTTGCAATTTCTATGTGTCATCTTTGTGTCTTTTCTTCTCAAGTTGGGAATGATTGTAAAACACATATCAGAATTTTATCAGGGTGTAATTGACTTCAAACATACTTGAGAATTGTTAGTGTGGAAGCATGGGCTTTTGTGTTAGTCTGTTAGATTCAGATGTTGCTTTCTTATCTGTCATTCCTGCCTATGCTTTAACACAACTGACACATTCTTTTGTTATCTTACCATATCATTATAATTTCTTGTCTCGCTCTTCTTACGGATAAAATTTGATATATGTACTGCTTTCTCCGTACATTCGATAGTTTGAAGTTTGTTCGTTCACACACCACCAGATGAGAGATGCTATTTAAAGTTCTAAGTTCTAACTAAGGAATTTTTGAGGATATAATTTATTCAATCATCTATGCTCTCCATTTGTCATTTTTTAAAATTTTGTTTGATGTTTTACACCAAAATAAAATCTTCCATCAAAATTATTTTCCAAATTGTCCTTCCTCTTTATTTTTTTACAACGTACTTGTTTCCTTCATCTTTCTTCTATTTTAATTTACTATTGCTTTTACCATACCCTGGCTGTAACACTGGATTTATGACTAAACGGTTTTGGATGATGATTCATGTTTGCCGACCCAAATCATGTTTGGGACTAAGGTTTTTTTTTGCTGCTGCTGTCCATTCAACCCCTTCTTATATCGCCGTAGGCACGAGCCTTTGAGGCTCTGGTTATGAGGTAAATACCTGTGTTACTCAGACACGCCGACACGTGTCGGCATGTCGGACACGGCTATTTGGGGTGAATTTTCCTGTTTTGTGGTCTAAATTGAAGTGTCGAAGTGTCATGTCGTGTCGGACACCATCACGTGTCTGACACGCGACACGGCAGTTAAGTGAAGTGTCGGAGTAACATAGGTAAATACTGTCAATGACTGAGTGTTGCTAATGGTATCTTCTATTTGTTGTTTTTGTGCAGCATTCAAAGCTATTGGAAGGATAATGCTTGATGTTGGTCTAATGGTGGCTTATCATTGTGATCGATATGGTAATAATTCAAATTCTAATCTTAATATCATTTCTCTGTTTTTCGCCTACTAAATAGAGCTTTTCTTTGCAATGCATTCTCTATTATGATGCATCGATTGATTTAAGGGTACTAGATCCTGTTTAGTCTTTCTTTTTAATGAGAACGTTACTGTCTCACCTGGGAAGGCATCGGTTCCTGTCAATAATCTGAGCTTTAAATTGCATTTCTGTCTGTATCTTTTGCAGTATCAGGAGGCATGAACATGGGAGCAGATGAAGGTCTTGAATATATCATTCATCGATCTCGTTGTCATAAGGGTCGGCTTCTTTATTATTTCCCAACCAAGCAAAGGTGATTACTCTATTCTGCATTAATAGATTTACCCCTCAACTAATACTTTACTCTGTATTTAGTAGTAGGATTTGGTCTGTTCTCTGATTCCCCTCCCTCATCCTTAAGAAGAATGTTGAAGGGCTATGAATTTGATTGCCGATTGGGTGGTCCTGAGATGGCAGTCTAATGTTAATGTCGCTGATGACCTTCTGTTTGACAGTGATCATGCAATGGATTGGACATCATCTTGGTGTGGATGGCATACAGACCACGGTTCCCTTACAGGTCATTATATATTGAACTTTCTGATTCATGTACCTCACTCAACAATGTTTCGGTTTTGTCCTTCTGATTGTCTGTCAGCTCACATAACCTATGTATTTCAGACCCTTGCACCCTTCATGTATTCCCCAATTACCTATGTTGGACTTTGACTCTAAGAGATGGAATGAAGGACACACACCTTTGACACTTAATTATATGCTAAAAAGAATAATTCTTTTTAATAACCAGCCGAGCCCGACACCTAGACACACATGTCAAATACTAAGATTCCCGAAAAACATAGGACGTTGTATTCTTGACTACTAATGGCTGACTAATGGAATTATCTATTTTATGAAGATTCATGGCTTCCCGAGGTTGAGTGGTTGACTCTGCACTAGCCAAGATTTTGGCATCATTTACTAGTTAGATATTTGATAATATATGAACCAAATGGAATTTTTAAGTTTTTTAAGATTGAGTGGTTGCATACTTGCATCATTTGCATGCTTCTTGTCAGACTCCATTCTTTATTATGAATTATTAGGTTTCAGCTAGATATGAGATGTCTCCTGCTTGGTTGCTTCACTGATGCTCAGAATGTAGGTGTGCATGAGTGTTACCTTGTTTTATGAAAATAAGTACAAAAGATTATGTTTTCCTAATTGAATTAGTGAAGTAATGTTATACTAAGATATTTACAAGATCAAACACTTGCCAAATTGTATTAAACTCGTATAAAATTGATGTATACATATGTAAATATTTTATAATTTACTCCCAATAAATGATTGGCAAATGTTGACGAAAGACACCCGAAGGTTTTGGTTTAGTAGTTTATGTATATACAGTTGTATATAGATGTATTGCGGACTGTATTTACAAACCCTCAATCGTTAGTCCAAATTCAGGGCTGTCCCTCAGTTTTTTTTTTCCCTATTCTGGTTTATGTTTTCTCTCCTCAGATGTATAAGTTTATGTGTAGGTCTTACTTGTGGTATGTTCTTAAGGGACGATGCTGAAGTTGCTTGCCCTGATAAAGCTGCTGGACTATACGTCAAGAACAGGAGCGATCAGATAGTCAAGGTAATGTTTTGGTTCATGCTACCCATGTGCTTATTGTCTGGGGCTTTTAAGAAAAGATCGAACCCCAATGTTGTGCTTATTCATTAGCGTTGCTTCAAGAATCTGTGAAAACAAAAATCACTGTGAAACTTTAATAGTTAGCTAAAAGAAGTGAGTTTGATACGAGGTAGTCTCACCCATGAGACCAGACCAAATCTGCATGTACGTCTCTAATTATAGGGTTACCTAGTATAATTTAAAGGACTACATGAACATTTTGTTTGGTTTTCCATGTGACAGTCATACAAGACTGAAATTGGTTTACTATTAGACTTTCGACGATCACATACAAGACTCGTTGTGAAACCGTGACAAGTTTTTGTGAACCATTAATTGCGAACATTCTTGGGATGAGAAGTACTTTGGTGGGCTTTGGCGAGAAAGGGTGTGTCGCGAAAATATATTGACCTCATAAAGGACATGTATGAGGGGGCTAGTGCAAGTGTTCGCACTAATGTTGGGAGAACGGAAGAATTTCCTATTACCATCGGGGTGCATCAAGGTTCTGCACTTAGTCCTTTTCTCTTTGCTATAGTTATGGATGAGTTGACAAGGGATATTCAGGACAACATCCCTTGGTGTATGATGTTTGCTGATGATATTGTGTTGATTGATGAGACAAAAGAGGGGGTGGAGAGAAAGTTGGAATTGTGGAGGCAGACTTTAGAGACTCGTGGGTTCAGGGCTTCAGGCTGAGCAGGAGTAAGACTGAGTATTTGAGGTGTCAGTTCACTAAGGTGGCAGGGTTGAGATCGACAAAGGCGGGGAGTATTATTTTCGATGGGAATGTTGTTGAGGGTTCGGATTTCTTCAGATATCTAGGATCTATTATTCAAAAAGATGGGGAGTTAGACGGAGATGTGGCTCACAGAATTAAAGCGGGATGGTTGAAATGGAAGAGTGCTTCAGGGTTTCTATGCGATAAAGATATGCCCCAAAGATTAAAGGGAAAATTTTATCGCACGGCAATTAGGCTCGCCTACTTTACGACTCCGAGTGTTGGGCCGTGAAGCATTGTCACATTCAAAAGATGAGTGTGGCGGAGATGCGCATGTTGAGGTGGATGTGCGGACATACAAGGAAAGATCGGTTAAGGAATGAGGTGATTAGGGAAAAGGTAAAAGTGGCGCCAATAGAGGACAAGATGATGGAAAACCGACTAAGTTGGTTTGGCCATGTGAGAAGGAGATCTATGGACGCACCAGTTAGGAGGCTGGAGACTTGGAGAATAGAAAAGGTCCCTAGAGGCAGAGGAAGACCGAGACAGACATGGTTGAGAGTGATAGAGCACGATATGAGAGTTCTGGGCTTGAGGAGAGTATGGTGACGGAGAGGGCACAATGGAGGGAAAGGATACATGTGGATTTTTAGTATTTGATGTTTTTTTTGACAGATTTAGTGTTTTTTATTTAATTTAAAGAAATTAATTTATTTATTTTTCTTTCCTTTATTACACTTTTTAACCAACCACTTTCTTATAGATTTTACCTGGATCATTCTGGATCCTTAACTCTATTTCGGTTTTTAAAAATCGTTTTAATCTTTCCTTTCGATTTAAATTTTAAGTTTTTATAAAAGAAAGACTGAATTCGACTTTAAAACCCCTAAGTTCACCTTGACTTTCCATTACATTTTCGTTCTTCCTTTTTGTTTTTCATCTTCCCTTTTTTTTATTCGCATTTTGAGGCGTGCGTTCACCCATGGACGGTTCGAAAAGATGTTTCATGTCAGCCGACCCCAAATCATTTTGGGATTAAGGCTCTGATGTTGTTGTTGTATTCTTGGGATGAGAGTTAATTAGTGGAGACATCATGAAGTTTGATAAAAAAAAAAAAACGGTAAGAAATATATATCTGACACTGGCATCTGTTCTTTTAGGTTGTGTTTGGACAAGATGAAATAGCATATCAAATTGGCGAGACGACTGAAATTCTATCTGGAGGCTACCTTCACGCCACACCCCATTGTGTCCGGGTACTCATGCTTTCCTTTTGTTTCATCCATATTCTTGAATATACTTAGACCAGCTTCACATTTTCTAATTAAATTTACTAACTCCCCCTTTTTAGGCACCCATTGGTAAGGAAGTATCGGGTCTTGAACGGTCAACATTTGCATTATTTATGCAACCTGATTGGTATGTGTACTTTTTTTCGGGAGAAATGTGCTGTCTTTTATTTTTATTTTTTTATGGTAATTTACTTTGCATGCCAACAAAATCAGATTCAAAATCGTAGCGTCTTGTTGATAAAAAAAAAAGAAAATTAGTTTTTTGCCAACTGTAGATGACAAGATTTGTAGTCTACAATAATAATGAATCCTGGAAATGTTTTTTCAGTTAAAAGACTTGTGTCCATCAGCCAAGAATTTGTCCCGGCTCCTCCTTTCTCCATGTGCATATAGTAATATTTATGCTTGATCCCTTTCACAAATGCAAATTTCCTTTTTTTTTGTAGGGATGAAAAGCTCAAATTTCCGGAAAATGTGCATATCCATAAAGAGGTAATGTTTTATTTCCAATGATTCTGTAATAATGCATGTAGTAATTTAAATAGACTTTGCATAGTCTTAACCCAAACCCCCAATAAAGTGCGACTTAATCCCAGACGTTTGAACTTGAGTCTTGGATTTCCAATGCTTAATTTAAGATTACAGGAAAGTGTAAATGTGAGTGAAAATAAGGGCCGTACATATACCAGAGCAGTAAACCCATTCCGCAGTAAATATTACTCCGTGATATTTTTATGCTCATTTAGCTATTTTGTGTATACAATTATACGCTGATCTATAGTGAGTAATGACTAATACTTTTACCCTGCTTCTGCCAGTTGATTCCGCCAAACTCTACTCTGACTTTTGGGGAGTATACGGAGAAACTTCTGGACAAATATTACCATTTGAAGTCATGAAAAGTCTCTTTGCCATGGCTTTGAGGGCACACTTATAGGGTAAGATACATTCCTGGTACGATCCAATACGACTTCTAGATTTTCCACGCAACATCTGATATTTGATAGACTTTGCGCTTTCAGGTTTAAATTTGTGAATAGTAGTCATTATATCATTGATACTAATATTTCGTGTGTGATGAAGAATGTGCTAACTTAGAAGTTAGAGCGTCACAAACTTTAGTACAATATATGAATTGGAAGATTGTACCTTAACTCAAAATATATAACAAAATGCTTTCTCACCCTATATTTCCAAGTTCACAAGGGTTCCTTTTTTTTTTCTTTTTTTTTTTATTTTTTTTATTTTTTACTGTTGATTGATTGTTGGTAAATCGCGATTTAATATTTGAAAGTGAGTTTGATTGTTACGATTTGATTGTTGTAGTCTACCTTTTTTGCTAAATGATTACAAACTGAATGGGTGCAATAATCTTCAAAACTTTGATAACTTGGATCTGTTGCGGTAATCTTCAAAACTTTGATAACTTGATCTGTTGCGGTTTTTGATTAAATATCATGATCATAGATAGTCCGATCAAAATAAACATGTGGGTGAAACGCAAGGCTTGGCCCCATGAACTTCCCTTGGTCATAATTGTACTATATCGCGAGTTTTGGTCCGTGGGTTATCAGTGTGTATTAAGTACTCGTGCTATGTGATCGATTTATTCTTATGTGAATGTCCCACATTGCTAAAACCAGAGGTAATTCACTAATCACTACTACAAATGCTTAGAAGCTAATTGTCTGTTTAGGTGGGCCGAAGGTCCACGAGGCAGTTGACAATCATGAGCATGAGTGCATGACACATTGACCCTACATGGCTACCCTTTGGATGAGTTTGAAAGTTACCATGAGCCATATTTATGATGCAACTGACCGCGATTCAAGTACAAACTTTATGATCATAGCCAGTAAACCAAAATTTAACACTTTACTCTTTCACAAATTATCATATAAAACGGACACATACCAAACTATCCCACAAATAGGATTATACATCCAGTTGTACCATAAGCATTGTACAATCAAGGTATAAGAATCCGAGCTTATATGTATTCTTTCTAAGCTAATTCAAAGTTCATGTTTTTAATGTGTAAATGGATGAGCTGAATACTTTCTAATAAAATTCATATTCTTTAACATAAAGCTCGGATACTTTATCACAAAGCTCAAATTCTACACCGTACAACATATACAACTGGTTGTATAGTCTATGAATTGAAACTATCCCACTTGTTGCTTACGAAATGTCAAAGGTTTTATCTTTATTAACACAACCATGTGGTAGTATTTGACCCGTACCGTTTTAATCTTAGGACGGATAATGTCGGTCTTAAGCAAGACTTACTGTTAATTGTTACTAGCATAAAAAAGAACTGCCTTGATGGGACGGTACTACGGTCATTAGTTATAACTTATAACGGAGGAAAATTGATCACTTTATAATCATACAATTTGAATGAAATACTACTCACGTATATTTACAGATGATAGGATTTCAGTGAATTGGAGGGAGTACTTGTATTAGAAAGTGACCCGCTGCAAGTTAACTTGCGAAAAAAAGAAGGCGATATTAATAGCATGCCTTCTTTTCTAGTGAATCATAAATTAGTAATTGTATCAGCATCAATGTTCAAATTGATTTTGTAGCCTCCACCTCCAGGCGGCCCAAGAACAGAAGAAAAGGGCAAAATTATCTTCAAATTTGGCTTCTGCTTACATACATGATACATGCTCATGCAGTCATGCTACATACAATGTTTTACTAATTAATATATTTGACCATTATCCAACAATTACATCATCCATCATTTCTAGAGGGCCGACTTTAAAATTCCCACCTTCGAAGAAAATACTAGTAATTAATATTAACGTAGGACATGCAATTTCGTGTGTTAGACGTGGAATATCACTGTCATACCTCAGCATTTTAGCATATTCACTTAACCATTATCTGCATTTTTCTAATCTGCGTGTTTTCCTACACGACTCTCCGTTTTCCTCTTTGTTACTATACGGATTAGGTAGTGCAACAGAAAGTCTACTTTTTTTTTATTATTTTTTTTTTTAGATGGTTTTTTTTTTTTTTTTTTTTTTGTCAGAGGGAAAAAGATGGCTTTCTTAGGTTATAGACATAGCTATAGCATGAGCAATCCTAATAGTATTAAGTATGTAATAAGTTGAGGTTATGTATGTAATAATTTTACCAGTTATGCATGTTGAAGAAAGAGATACTCCCTCATATTCTACATAACCTTCCTTATTTCCCTTTTCATCTATTCACAATATCTTCCCTCTTTCCTTATTTAGTAAAGTTTTATACTTATTTTAATCAACTCACCCCACAACAATACCCCACAATACTCATACTTTATCTTATTTTAATCACCTTACCCCACAACAATACTTATTTTAATCACCTCACCCCACAATAATACCCCACATTACCTTCCCTCTTTCCAATTATCCCACCCCACCACAATACTTTAACTTATTTAATTCAAACACCCTTAATTTTCGTGCCATCCATGAATAGAGAAGGTTATCGGGAATAGGAGGGAGTATATGACTGTATATTATGTTATTGTCTGACATATGTCCTTATACATGTTGGGAGGAGTCTGACCGCGCTAATTTTTCGTAATTCAGTGTAAAATTATCAGACAACTCCCTTGGCTCAGTAAATGAACCTTAAAGAATCATATACAATAGTACAATACAAAGTTAATAGTTTAAACTTCGAGCTCTCTTACTATTTACACCAAGATCCGCAACTTTCTAATAGGTTATCAAAACGAGGTATAGGATCTTGAAAACCCGTGTTATTCTATAAATTTTATTACATACTCTCTATTTGTTATAATGGTGAAAAATGTCATATATTACGGTGAAGAGAGCATATATTCATATTCAAGTGGCTCATAATAAGTAAAGAATTTGTATGGACCAACTATTACTACTTGGCCAATTGTACTTATCCAACAAATTTGATTGTGTCACGTTTTTTTTCCTTTCTTATATTATAAATAAATAATTAAAATATTAGGGACCACATTGTCTATAACGTGTCCACAAAGATTATATATATGAGTATACAATTTCTCAACACTTTCATTATCTCATTCACTTCTTCTTCTAAACTAACATAGCAAAAATAAACTTATCTTTGTCATTCAATTCAACAAAGTAATTACCAATCACCATGGCAACATTATATCTCCGCCCTGCACTACAGTCTTACCAACGTAGCAGCCGCGGAAAGACGAGCTTGCGACGAAGGTGTCTTAGCATCATGAAACAGCAGAGGACTCGGATTTACATCTTACACCGTTGTGTTACTATGCTTCTTTGTTGGCGTGATCACAACTGATAATCATAAAAATGATGAAATCTCCGTTTTTAGGATTAGTTGTCGCGGCCTGAATGACTTTAACAGTTTAACGGGTTTTTAGTTGACCTTATTGTTATTGGGCTAGTCTTACAGATTATGAAGGTCTTATGCGCTAATATGATCAGTTAGTTGAAACGATCATATTAGCGCGTGAGTTTGGGGATTGGTGTATGATCATATTAGCGCGTGGTCTTCGCGAGCGAAATCAAGGATAAAAAGAATGATAATCATGGCAATTCCATTGTGTATATAAGATTTTGAGGTGCATTAAAGATTTAAAGCATGATTATTTGAGATAGTTAGCAATGACAGTGATCCAATTTTCAATATGGGTCACTTAGATTTAGTTGATCAATGTTGTATTCCGTATTAGTTAGAAGTTAATGAGTAGTATAATCATGTTTTATCTTCCGTAATTGTTTTCTAGTTCATGTATTATACAACTGGTTGTATATATATATACAACTTATTCAATGTAGTTGAGCTTTATTATAAAGTTATTGAGCTCTACTAACAAAATGATCGAGCTATGAAACAAAGTTATTGAGCTTAACAGAATAATTTATTCAGCTCAATAACTTTGTAAAATAGCTCAACAACTTTATGTAAGAGCTCAACAACTTTGAGGCGGTTGTACAATGCTACTATACAACTGGTTGAAGGATAATATTTGTGATTGTTTTCTTGTTTCTTAATCGAATTTTATTCTCTGAGCTTTGTGACGGAATATACTAAAGCTTACCACTAACTTGAATCCACTATGTTCACCTATGAATAGTTAGTGTCTCTATGGATCATCCAACAATAGTTTATGTATTTTGACGGCCTTTGCGAACTCAATCCGTTATGTTCACCTGTGAATAGTCAGGGTCTCTTTCAATTGCCGATCGTCGTCTCTAAAATTTACAATCTCTGGCACTCCTGTTGTTCACCATGTGCGTGCACCCACGGTTTTTGCAGCATCAACACAAGGCCTACTTCTCACAATGTATAGAGCTTACTCAGCTTCGCAACCTTCGTTGCTTTCAAAGTTACATAAAAAAAATTAACTTCTGTTCTGTCCTTCACAAAGCCAGTACCAATCGAATTGCGCCACTCTTGTGCACGATTCGTAGTTTCCTTCGTCTGTATGTTCACTGGTCAGTTAGCTTGGCAACTGGCTGATATTGTATGTTTTTTTTTGACTTAATATATGAAGTTCATTATTGTCAAAAAAAAAAAAATTTACAATCGAACTCTACCATTAGTCTCAGAATATATTCCCACACCGATAAAGCACTAAACAATTTAAAGCTAATAAGCAACACTTGTGCTATTAAAATTGCCGAGCTAAGTGGTGTTAGCTTGTGACTCGAACGAGGGCAATAAAATGGTGGTACGTGTTGTAGTGGAAGGCTCTAAGTTAGTTGTACTTTAGCCGGGCCGATCCCATGATGCTGTGCTCCCGGCTGGATCCCATTGTCACCCTAAACAAACAACTTTCTAAGGAAATTGGACTGGCTTTGTAGAGCAGCAGCGCGCTAGAGTTTCACTCCAGTCCATGGCAGTAGCACACCGTCTAGGACGGCATCACGGCACTCTTACTTGGTTGTCTCTTCTCCATGAACCACCACTTTTTTGAACTCTGCACACACACTTGAACCCGTGCATCTTCCCTCCGTGTCTCGTCCCTCCTTTAACCACCACTTTTTTTTTATTAATATAAAAGTGTACAATTTTTTTTTGATAACGAGGAGGTTGTATCCTCCCTGGCACGCACCAATACCATGCTAACCAACACGTATCATGTAAGCTCAATCCACGAGGTTACCTCTCACTGGAAGACATGTGGCCAAGTCTCTTCCTCTAGGGAGATTCGAACTCGGAACCTCGCAGTCCATCTTTCGGATGTTTTGAGGGTACCCGGATCTCCACTAGACCAAGAGCACTTGGTTAAAGTGTACAATTCACGGGACCTCGTAATCCATCTTTTGGATGTTTTGAGGGTACTCGGATCTCCACTAGACCAAGACCACTTGGTTAAAGTGTACAAATTGGAATTGTGTTTTATGTTATAAATGTGAGAAATATTTCAATTCTCGAGCCATTGAAGTAAATAGTGAAATCATAGGACATCGAAAAAGGTTGGTTTCAAGAGGTAGCGGCGGAGGAGACAACTTGCCTGACCTTTTATACCGTCACCACTTTATAATAAAACTCAAAAATTTTAAAACAAAACTCAAAAACTAAATAAAACGTTGGTGCATTTCATTAAAAAAAATTGCAAAAAATATGGAGATTATTGAGAAGTTAAGTTGGACAAATGAAATTATAAACTGATGAGTTTATGGATTCAAGTACCTAAGAGGAGGAGGGGGTGAATTATGTACTATTTAAAAAATTTAACTTCAACTTTATTAATTTAAAGTGAGTTGTAAGATGAGAAAAGACATAAGAATACTTCGAATAATATGGAGAGATTAAACGAGTATTAGAATGAACGTTTGCTGAAGTATGAAAGTAACAACTGTTCTGACTGTAGCTATTTGTCTCAGTTTATGGAGTACAGACTGCAGACCAAATGTGACAGTATGTGGAACTGTTTGTTCGAAAGTTAAGCAAAGCAAAAGTAAAACGAGATAACAAGCAGCGGAATATAACAAATAAAATCAAACACGAGATTTTTGAATTGGTTCGGCAAGAACTCAAGTGCCTACGTCCAATCTACTTTTTATTGATTAATTTTAGTGATCTACTCCGACTACTAAAAACCCGTACAATAAAAAGACAACAACCTACTCCGGTTGTGACACAAGTTCAAGAGCTACTCCGTTCTAGAACATGTCAACTCGCAACCTACTCCGGTTGCCAAAGAGTTGAGGATTACTCCGTCCTAAACTCTACACACACACTAAGAATGTTATAAGGATCAAGTTTCCACTAACTTATTCTTAAAAAGAATTGAGGTGGACAACTTTACAAGATCAACAATTCATAAGTGAGAGAGTCTAGTATATTAAAGTAACAGTAGCCGTGATTGTAACAACTTGAAGACTTTTAAAAGTTTTGCAAAGATAAGACTCGGTTTTAAGCTTTTGAAAAACAACTTGCAAACTTAGATTAAATCTCAGAAAAAGTCTTAAAGTTTTGAGAGGATGAGGCATGCCTTTTATAGAGAGGATGAGCAAGGGGGTTGTTAGGGTTTTGAAGGGTCAAAGACCATCACATGTGATGAGTCTCAACAACCTCCCAAACTTGCACAAAATAAGGTTCTTATTTAAAAGGCAAAAGAGAGAAAGAGTGTTTGAGATTTATCCAAAAGTGATCACAAGTTTTCAGAAAACAAAGGATGTGAAACAAGTCACATGATGACAAACTTGCACAAAAATGGCAAAAACCAAACCTTCTTTATGAAAGACCAAAGGGTCAAAATAGCACAAAGAGGAAACATTTTAAAAATGATAATTAGTCAAACCACTTTTTCTTGAAGGCCAAATCCTAAAAAAAATCTGAAAGTTATTTTACCAAATATAAGACACGTGAATGTCATTTTGAAAGATAAGAAAGAATTCAAGTGTTACGAATTGAGGCAACATGGCCGACCTATAAGTAGTAGTAACATCTTCTTCCGATTAGTGGAGTATTTCACGAGTAACGGACTATTGTACTACTTGAGACAGACTATTCCCCGCTTTATGCTACTTTCTCTTGAGAGAGTGAGTGACCTTATAGCTTCACCAAAAGAATAGGTCTAGCTAACTGCTGCTCTTATGTATGAGTCTAGGGAATGGGTTGTGCTTTATGTACTGGGCTGGCTAGCGCTCTTATATGTGATGTGCACCTGCCTTATTAGGTCTTCTTCTCTAACAATGGAATCTGTATTACTTATGTTATTTCACTCGTTCATATAGTATAGTCTCTAAGTCAGTTCCCTGATTAAGAAACATCATTCCTAAGGTTGATCCTGAGGGTTCTTTTCACTTTCATATGAAGATATAAAACAGTCAGGGAAGGGATAGTGTACTGTATAGCCATCAGTGCATGCAAACATGCTATCTATATACCCAACCTCCTAATTCGAAGTTTTTTCCTGGAAGCCTAAACGGCCTTGTTGACTATGACAACAGTCGCGACTATAAACAGACTCGCGACTATGGTAGGTTCTGCTTGCTGAAACCTCTACTATTTTCATTTCATGCCGACTAAAGGCATATTTTCCACAGATCGCCAAACTACGACGAGAGTTTCGCCTTTTGAAGCGCTTTACTTATATAAATATAATAAGGGTATGGCGGAATTTAGCCCTATTTGCCATGCCAGGCCAAGTTAGAAAGGCTTTGATGACTCAAGGTTCATATTGGGGAAATGAGAGTGAGGGGAAGAGGCGACGAGAGTCGGCCCGATCATCCAATTCGCTCCACCTTTCAATACACAAGGGCATGGTTCTGTAGTCAAAGCAACTTCGTCACTTTCGTGTACCCATCGGACGACAGCCCTTTCGGGGGTTCCTTAGGGACCGATTCACTCGCGTAGATTGATCGAACGCGAAAGCCTTCCACCGGCGGCGATCGTGTTTTTCACTTCACCGGATTTCTCGTTACTCATGTCAAGCATTCTCACTTCTGATATCTCCAGGTGTTGTCACCAAAAACCTTCCCCGATTGACGAAACGTCCCGCTCATCGACACTTGAAAAAGCGACTTTCAAGGTCTCGTCGTTTCGGTGAATCACTTGAGCCCGATACATTTTCGGTGCCATGGAGCTAGACCAAAGTGAGCTATTACGCTTTCTTCAAAGGATGGTCGCTTCCAAGCCCACCTCCTGGTTGTCATCGCTCGATCACTTCCTTTTCCACTAAGTGATTGCTTAGGGACCTTAGCGTACGATCCGGGTTTTCCCTCTCGACTTTGGATCTTAGCACCCAAAAAGTCTGTCTGTACAAACGATCTAGGCCTGTATTCGGAGTTTCCCTGGGGTTGGTAAGGCGTAAAGGGGGCCACCCTAGCCCATTGAGTGCTCTACCTCGGGCCATCGACATCATGCGCTCTCTCGAAATAGATTTCGCGGAAAACCAGCTATATCCGATCTTGGTTGGCCTTTCACCCCTAGCCACAAGTCATCCCCGTATTTTGCCACATACGTGGGTTCGGTCCTCCAAGGCCTGTTAGAGCTCTCTTCAACCTGCTCATGGCTAGATCGATCGATTTCGGGTCAAATAGGAAGAACTAGAAGATTCCACCTCTGTAAAGCGCCTACACCTAATGGCTTAAGCCGCTGTTCCCATTTCCTCGCTGACCCATCATGCAAAAGGTACGCCGTTAGAGTGAGTGCGCTTTACTAATAGAATAAAATTCTAAGTAAAGGCTCTAAGCTCCGCTCCTTCGACTGATTGTTCGCATCGGATCTCCGGTTCTCTATTGCACTCCCTAAATAGGGTTCTTTTCACCTTTCCCTCACGGTACTTGTACGCTATCGGTCATTGAGGAATACTTAGGCTTAGAGGGTGGTCCCCCTTTCTCGCGTAAAGCGATCGACCGAACACGCCGCGTTTTCTTGGGAAGGATCGAACCATGGGAACGAATCTACAGGGCTATCACCTTCTTTGGCCGGATCTTCCAACCTTTTCACAATTACAGTTCCTCGCGCCTTACGCCTATAATAGAAAAAATATAAAAGAGGCGTAAGTGGCTTGAAAGCTTACTAAGCTTTTCAGCCGTAGCTTGCTGGTTTTTCCATCATCCAATCCACAACAAATCGAATGAAACCTGGCGAAAAAGAAGTGAACACTTTGATTAGGATTAGGTTGCTGTTACTTGTGAAAGTAACAGTGGTCTTGACTGTTTCTATTACTTTAAAATACTTTACTTTCTAACTTGTACATTAGATGACGCCTAAGACTCAATACAATGGGTAATCAACAAATCAACACTTCTTAATCCAAGCTTGATTTGATCATAAATCCTGAAAAGGTAAACTAAGATAGCACACATTAAATGGGCATGTTATCATCAATCAAAGGAACCCAACAAACGCTAACAAATGGAGTAAGAATTCCTCCACTCAGAAAAGATTTGGAGGAAAACCATAAGCAAACATACCTACTTCGTCTGTAAGATGTTTATCAAGTCAATGGTTATTGTACACGCTTAGTATACGGAGCATGTATTATCAAGTAAATGAAAGTATTACTGTTATAATTCAATTCAAGCAGCCAATAATGTTTGACACAATTTTTATCATATGATATCTGAATTTAATAGCCATCAAAAAGGTCTCTAATGGTTATATATTGATGTTTCAATAGATTTTGAGTTTCAATTTCCTGTTGAGTGGGATCGTAACTCGTCTTAGTCTCTAAAATTTATAATTGAATTCTACCATTAGTTTCAAAATATATTCCCACATCGATAAAGCTCTAACCAATTTAAAGCTAATAGCCTAACACTTGTGCTATTAAAATTGCCGAGCTAAGTTGTGTTAGCTTGTGACTCGAACGAGGGCAATAAAATGGTGGAACATGTTAAGAGTTGAGGCTCTAAGTTAGGTTGTGCTTCGGCCGGGCCATTCCCATGATGCGTGTGCTTGGGCTGGGCCCCCAGTGTCACCCTAAAACTATCTAAAACTGGCTTTCTAGAGCAGCAGCGCGTTAGCGGTAGCATGCTAGGACGACCCATCTCACTTAGTTATCTCTTCTCCATGAACCACCACTTTTTTTTGAAGAAATTGTCTGTTTATTTTTTATTTTATTAAATAAAAAGAATAAAAATATTTCGATTTTTTTGAAAAACAAAAATTTGATTGAATCCGATCGCGAGGTCTGAATATTAAACAAATATGAATCATAGTTCAAAGATTTCTTCATCTATTTTAGATATTCCGTGTTTCAGATACAAAAAAATATATCCGACGAATGAGAACCATCTCTATCAAGATAAGATGACAGACCCCTTCTCTGTACTATCAATAGGATCAACTATAACAAGTCACACACTCATATTCCTAAATACGAAAGAAAGAAATTCCGCGATCGAACTACCAAAAAAGGGCGTTAAAAATACAAAGCGTAGCCCTAAAAATAAAATGCACTTTTTATTGAGTGGATTTAATTCATTGAAATTCCATCCAATAAAACGGAAGAGTTATAAATTTCCAAAATAATACATAGGAATATTGCAAATAAAGCCATTGCAACTCCCATCAAAGGAGTAGTTCCCCATCCAGGAGCTACTTTACCATATTCCGAATTCAACGGTTTCAATAAAACCCCTACGGTAGTTGGTTTTGGACGAGATCTAGAACTACCCTCAACGGTTTGTGTAGCCATAAATCCTTTTTTTTTTTTTTGAGATCTGTTGACTTTGTATACCATTCCATTGTAAATAAATGATTTTATCATAGATCCATTGGGGTCTTGAAATTATATAATAATGGAAACAAAGAACCCTAGTCGCCATCTTTATATCTGGTTTACTTGTAAGTTTTACTGGGTATGCCTTATATACCGCTTTTGGGCAACCCTCTCAACAATTAAGAGATCCTTTCGAGGAACACGGGGACTAGTTGAAGTAATGAGCCTTCTGATATTAGATGATATTATATGATATCAGAAGGCTCATTTAAGCTAATGAAAAATTATTTCACTTTTTTAGTTGGAACTTTAGGGGGTTCCCGAAAAAAGATAGCGAAAAAAATGATTCCTAGAGTCGAGACTAATAAAAATGTATAAACCAATGCTTCCATAGATTTGATTGTGGTTTACAATTATAGCTTCCATACCTGTTTACTCGAGATTATTTTCTCGATAATGATAAAAAGTCAAAACAAAAAAAGGGCGGCGATTTCAATCAAGATTTTTTAGTATCCTATATCAAATCACACCAAAAATATAGGAAAAATCCTCTATTAGACTCCTTGTCTTCTTGTAGTGGGATCCCCAAGTTTTTGGAATGCGCCAAATTCCACCTGAGCATCCAAATCGGGGTCAATACCGGCAAAAACATCTCTGAACAAAGTTCTAGCCCCATGCCAAATGTGTCCAAAGAAGAAGAGTAAGGCAAAAGAAGCATGTCCAAAAGTAAACCAACCCCTTGGACTACTGCGAAAAACACCATCAGATTTCAAAGTAGCGCGGTCTAATTCGAAAATTTCACCCAATTGAGCACGCCTAGCATATTTTTTGACAGTAGCGGGATCGCTATGATGCGTGTGCTTGGGCTGGCCCCCCAGTGTCACCCTAAAACTATCTAAAACTGGCTTTCTAGAGCAGCAGCGCGTTAGGGTGTCACTCCAGTCTTAGCGGTAGCATGCTAGGACGACCCATCTCACTTGGTTATCTCTTCTCCATGAACCACCACTTTTTTTTGTTTTTTTTTGAACTCGTCTTATTTACTTCCGAAAACATTATTTCTATTATTATTGTTCACTTGTAAAAAATATGTTATATCTTCCTCCTGCGACTGCTGCAATACGTCCCTTTCTTTTGTAACTTGGTAAATACGGAGTAAATGATTTGATTAATGCAATATACACGTTTAGTTTTTATTATACATTTATTTTTTAGAATCTTAAAATTCTACGATCTGATTTTAACCATTCTAACAATAATCTAAAGTAAAAATTCAGATTCTGAAATTAATGAGCGAAAAATTTAAAGAAGTCTAACGAGTATATGCTCGTACAAAAAACCGTATAAAAAGTATAAATGAAATAAGGAAAACGAAGAAGGGAAAGAGCCAACTTTCTAGTATCAGAATATATTCCCACATTGTTAAAATATTTCAAAAAATATTAATTAATAAACAAAGAATATAACAATGCTAGTGCCGAGCTAAGTAGCGTTAGCTTGTCACTCAAGCGAGGGTAATAGAATGATGGAACATCCGATGGATATAATAAACATCGGGGGTTAGGTGGATATAGTAAACGTGCCGCTGAAACCCCAATAATCGGTCGAGGGTCTAGCTCTCAACAAGACCGAATAATTGGAGTGGCTTCATAGAGCACTGCTTTGAGGGATGGCTAGCTGCACACTTAAACCCATCTTCCTCCTTGTGTTTATCCCTCCTTGAACCACCACTTTTTTTTTTTATTATGAAGTAGTTATGTATCAAATATTCTTGATATGTGATGTTTCACAATGGAGGATCTCATGTTCATTGAAATCTTTTAATTAGTCTAATATAATATGGCCTCCGTCCCAGTCTTTTGTTTATCTTTGATTTGGCATCAACCCAAGAAAAAAGGAGAAGCCGATAAGTTAGGTGGATCTGAAAAAGTATACCCGATATAAAATGGTAAAGAAATGAATGAGACACCCATAAATAGAATAAATAAACAAATAACCAAGACTGCGAGACGGAAGGACTAGATAGATAGATAGGTAAGGGGGAAATGTGAGGCACGTAGCGTTGTCGTGGGAGCTGTGAGCACGTTTGAGGGAGGAGTCTGATTAACATCTCGCTGCTGCATGCTTATATAATGAATCACCAAACATGATACATTTATTTATCAACTAATATTGTCATCCCTCCTAACCATTTCCTCTAAAAATAAATATAAATAAAAGTTTGCAGAATGAAGCAGCAGAGAAGTACTCGTCTTTTCGAGACTTTGTTGTTTGTTGCCACGATTGCCCTTGTTGCTACGGTTGTTTGCGGCCGCGTTACATCGTCTTTGGATGCAAAGCTGCCGCAAGATCAGAATGTTAACAAGAATATTACGAAAAAAGCTCTTGACGTTGCGACGACTGACAATTCTAAAAGCAGTGCAAATTCATGTATCAAACGGTTACATTAGTTGTCCTTAAGATCTATTCCTTTGTATGCATGTACACGTAACACATAAAGATTTATTCCGTTATTAAGGCTCCTTTTCTAACAAATAACAAGAGTATATTCATATTAATGACAAATTAAACAATTATTTGTCCTGAAATACGAAAATAATAACAAGAGTATATATTAACGACAAATTAAACAAACTAACTCTTGATAATCTATACGGCATTCTGTACACATGTACTGTGAACCAATGATTATTTTTGGGTAATCTGTACACTAAACACCAAAACAATAAACTATAAAGCAAATTTCAATCCGAGCCAAACGAACTCACGTTATGTCCTTAAAGACAATTTGCAACCCCTTGGTAATATATATGTACCCACGGTTAATGGATAATTGAGTCCAGAATAGAACGTATTATCTTGCTTGTTTTGCGGTACTTTTTTACAAGAAAGTGTATAAAAGTAATAACGTTGATAATCACACACATGAGAATATGTATTTCTTAATATATATTTTGTGAATGGTATTTTATAATATCTGTTATAACAGAAGCAAGAAAGAACTGATAAAAGAACAATAAAGAGACAAACGCACAGATTTACGTGGTTCACTAACGGTGTGTTAGCTACGTCCACAGGGCAGAAGGGAGAGAGTTTTATTGATATGTGAGGAGTTTTGATTCTGATTCGGATTTAGATGATCACAGGTAGAAGCTTAGAGAGTTTATATAATACTCTCTAAACCTAATACAGAATGACGGTATGACTGCTAGGTAGACCCCCGCATAGTTATTCGAAGCGGCGGTTAACAGAATCAAGTCACAAACACAACAATAACTATAAAATTTTAAAATTTTTGTATTATTAGTATTAATTAGTTTTTGAGTTATTTTAGGTCAGTTTTCAACTTTGAGCCAAAAATGTGAAATGGGAAGATAGATAAGCATGGAAGGGTGTATTTGTTTATTACGCTTATTAGTTATTTGTCCACCCAATTTATTTCACGAATGGTTTTAAGAAGCAAATCAACATTCACATGCGTCTTCAAAATTGTAGTTAGAAAATTGAGTGACCAACGCAAACATACTCCCATAAAAGTCGATTTAAAGTAGAATTTCAATTCTAAAAAACATTAAGGAAATAAAGACATAAAAGAGTCCAAGGAGTATACAGGTGTACAAAAAACCATATATAGAGTAAATTAAATAAGGAAAATAAAGAAGGCAAAACCCAACTTTCTAATTCTAATCTCAAATATTCCCACATTGTCAAAACAGTTCAAAAAATAATAATTAATAAACCAACAAATATTGTGATGTAATTGCCGGGCTAAGTTGCGTTAGCTTGTTACTCAAGTGAGGGTAATAAATTGGTGGAATATAGGATAGCCAACCTAAAGGGCTAGTTTAGCTAATTAGCTGGGCCGGTTGAAGTGGCTTCATAGAGCACTATTCCCGACCCATCTTCCCTCTTTGTCTGGCCCCTCCTTAACCACCATTTTTGCGTTAGCTTGTTTCGGAAGGTTGTCCGAGCTCATTTCATGAATCAACTGTTCGATTTCAGGACTCCAGTAAAAAAAAACATTAAAAATTAAATAAAAAACTATTTAAAAAAGAAAGAAATAAAATATTTTAACATAAAATCCCCTACCTCATTGCTAAACTAGTTTAGTAAGTTAGTTTAGTTAGGGTATTTTGAAATTTTGTGATATGAGGAATCATACCTCATTGCTAAACGGGTATATAGTGAAATCATAGGACATCGAAAAAGGTTGGTTTCAAGAGATAGATAGCGGCAGAGGAGACAACTCGTCTTCGTCTCTAAAATTTATAATTGAACTCTACTTACTCAAAATATATTCCCACACCGATAAAGCTCTAAACCAATTTAAAGCTAACACTTGTGCTATTAAAATTGCCGAGCTAAGTGGTGTTAGCTTTTGTGACTCGAGCGAGGGCAATAAAATGGTGGAACATGTTAAGAGTTTGAGGCTCTAAGTTAGGTTGTGCTTCGGCCGGGCCGTTCCCATGATGCGTGTGCTTGGGCTGGGCCCCCAGTGTCACCCTAAAAACTAATTAAAACTGGCTTTATAGAGCAGCAGCGCGCTAGAGTGTCACTCCAGTCTTTTTATCTCTTCTCCATGAATCGCCACTTTTTTTTGAACTCGTCTTATTTACTTCCGAAAACATTCACTTATAAAAGATATGTTTATATATAATATGTTCCTCCTGCGATTGTGTCTCGGAAATTACTAAAAGAAATGATTGACTAATGCGGTTACACGTACAAAAATTCTGAAATAAAAAGTTCAACAATTAGTTTAAAAAGATTCAAAGATCCGATTCTATCTATTTTACAACCTAAATAAGAATTTCGATTCTAACAAAATTATATTGAGGGAAAGAACTAAGGGGTCGTTTGGTTCAACAAGTCGGAATGAAATGGAGTTTTGATAGTAGGGTGGTATGGGGTAAATCCAAAGGAGCAGGGTGAGTATGAGATTCCAAGGGTTGATTAAAAAAGTCCAACAAGTATACTCGTACAAAAAACCGTATAGAAAGTAAATGAATTAAGGAAAAAGGGAAAGAGCCAATTTTCTAGTATCAGAATATATTCCCAAATTGTTAAAATATTTCAAAAAATATTAATTAATAACCAAAGAATACAACAATGCTAGTACCGAGCTATGTAGCGTTAGCTTGTCACTCAAGCGAGGGTAATAGAATGATGGAACATCCGATGGATATAATAAACATCGGGGGTTAGGTGGACGTGCACCGAAACCCCAATATCGGTTGAGGGTCTAGCTCTCAACAAGACCGATAATTGGAGTGGCTTCATAGAGCACTGCTTTGAGGGATGGCAATCCAAGTATGATTTATTTCTTTTAGTAATTTCTCAGAATGGAAAAATGCTAAAACTGCTTTAGTGACGGAATTTCCTACCATATCCCAATATTTTTGAAAAAACTCTGCAGGAAATCCACCGAGTCCTGGACTTTTATCTACGGTTAAACTAAACACAATTTGTTGAAGCTCTTCCATACTAATATTACCTGTACGAAATCTGTTATCTTCATCTGTTATTAATCCACAAATAGAGTTAAAATCCTCATTTTTGTCGAAATTACAAAGTTGATTTTTCGCAAACCTAAGTTTAAACTCGGATATTTCTTGCTTAATAAGGTTTGATCAGTAATACAAGCATCATTATTAATAATAAACTGTTTAATACTATTTTTACTATGTCTAATCGTGGCATTTGAAAAAACTTGGTATTTATTATCTCCAAAGTTAGCATTGTTTATACAAGTTTTTTCTTTAAATCAGATGCTATTCTGTATTTCTGTTCACTAATATGGCCCGAATTAATTTTGCTATACTAGATTCAATCATGGACTTAACTAATGCTGAAATTGTAAACCAAACAACCACACTGTTATTTATGACCTCCAGAATATGAGAGCACTTAAGGCTATCAGCAACCTACATTTGCAATTACTATACATAACGCTGGGAGAGCCACTAATTGACAGAACGTTGTCCCCACAAAATGTCTAGAATATGTATTTTTCATTCACAAAATCTCATTGAAGACGGACGATATCCGTCACAAGCTTGTAATGGATACCGTTTAATCTCACAAAATGTCCATTAAAAGGTGAGTGGGAAGCACATGGGAGGTGCCCCACCTTATCCACTCTCCCTTTTTGTGAGAGGTCACAAACAAGACTAGCTTCGTCAGGAATTAAATGACAGATGCACCTCACAATTATGAGGAAACAATGACATGAGACATACACAATAACACTAAGCTGGCGATTGAGTAGCAGTTGGGAATTAAATGAAACCAAATGGCATGCTTAGTAAAAAACCTCAAACTCAAAGGGTAATCATATGATGCCACCCACACCTATAAAACCTATGCTCCAAAGACTACACTCATACCATTTAGCTTCTTCATAAAACAAAAGAATAAAGATTCATTTCAAAAACACCAAAGAATGACTTCTTTGATAACAGAAGAGATAAGGGCAAAAGCCACAGAACTATATCATGGCAACGATGAATGCATGACCCAAGCAAGAAGACTGTTCAAGGAAATGAACTTCCCAAATGGGCTCCTCCCTCTACGAGACGTAGAGGAATGTGGGTATGTGGAGGAAACCGGGTTTGTTTGGCTGAAACAAAAGCAAGAAATAGAGCACACATTTGAAAAGATTGATAAACATGTAAGGTATGCAACTGAAGTCACTGCTTACGTTGAGCCATGTAAGATCCTCAAGTTGACTGGAGTCCAGGCCAAGGAACTTCTTATCTGGGTTACCATCAATGAAATCACTGTCGAGACCCCCGAGAGCGACAAGGTTGTCTTCAAGAACAATTTCACAGGTCTCAACAAGATATTCCCCAAGGATGCCTTTGTGGTTGAGGTTAAGGAGGAGACACAAGTGAAGGAAAAGGAAGAAGTTGATGCTGTTGCTGCTGAGCCAGTGGAAGTTAAAGAGGTTTAGTGTTCTCCTTTCATGAAGAAGATTTAAGTTACTTAAAGTATCAAAGTAAGAGGCATATTTATATATCATACCTTGTTTATCCTGCCATAGTCAGCAAGCTATGAGGCATTGTGATTATGTTGTTGCAAGGACCTGAATAAGGCACGAGAGTAAAGAGACAAGACAGTATTAAGGTCCAACAGTTTCAATTTCAATACTATATATATATATAGAAATGAGATCATGTGAGTATACACTATGTTTTTGAGGATTGAGGATTTCGTTACAATATCAGAGATTCTTCAATACAATATCACAGGTTATTCGATAAAATATCACAAAAAAAAAAACACCTGTGCAAAAAAAAAAAAATTATAAATTTTTTTTTCTTAAAAAAAAAAACAAAGGTAAGATTTTTCGTGATACTGTATTGAATCACATGTGATATTGTATTCACTAATCCTCAATCCTCAAATATTTAGGAGTTCTTACCGGATCCCGACTCTATATAGGAATATATATATATATATATATATATATATATATATATATATATGATTGTATCATGTTTGGTTAAGATAGTGAACTTTTATTATGTTAAATTGGACATTCCCACAATGCGTTGTTATTTTGTCCAAGTTTACATTACACTCTATGACGAAAGTATGTATAATGACAAAGTCGTCTAGCTATCCCCTCGGGTCTCTTTAAACGAGTGTAATGATGAAGTTTGACAAAAATAATCAGAAAGGAGGTAAGAATAGCCGATAGTTTCAAGTGATCAGGGCTCACCCACACATAGCCAGCCGATAGTTTCAAGTGATCCCAAGAATGAACACTGCTAAGAAAAACAAAAGCAACAAACATAATTAAATAAAGAACAGAGGAAGTTTAATTTGCAGAATGAAGCACGAGAGAAGTACACGTCTTTTCAAGACTTTGATGTTTGTTGCCACAATTGCCCTTGTTGCTACTGTTGTTTGCGGCCGCGTTATATCCAGAGACGAGGCTACCTTATGGCCGAATGGGATGGCCCAGTAGGATTTTTAAGGTTAATTAATAAATAGTAATAAGTATGTCAATAACCTGTAGTTAGCAACTCCGTAAGCATGATTGGGAAGCAAGGGTCCGCACGTCCCGAGTTCGAATCCTCAAAGTCTGCATTCTTTTAATTTGCCTTTTCTTTTTCATAACAATTTTGTTATCTAGCGTAGACATCCAATTCGGGTGAATTTCGGAAAAGTGCTTGGTTGCTCATGTAGGAATTAAATCGTAGGAATTTAATTTCGGAAGTTCTAATTCCTACGTTTTCCAAAATTTATGGCAACCAATCAACCCAGATTTTTCAAAATCATGAGATTTTCCAATGCCTATGTTTTCTAAGTGGCAACCAAACAACCCCTAATTCGTTAATTAAATAAGAATATAGATTAATTTGTATGTTTAAAAATAATATAATCTAAAAATCCTAATAAACATCGATAATGTTAAAATAATGGTATGAGATACGGAGTATATGGTCAACGAATCTAGACATGAACAAAGTAGGAATCGGCCCTGGTTACAATTTTGCCCTAGCTTCGTCCCTGGTTATATCGTCTTTGGATGTAAAGCAGCCGCAAGATCAGAATGTTAACAAGAATATTGAAGTTTTTGCTTAAATGGGGTTGAAACACAAACTATTTTACAAAATAGGGTCGATTTCAAACTATTTACCAAAAATGGGTCCACGTCATTATTTCCGATTTTTTTCATTTTTTTTTAATGAATTGTTAGTTTCTCGCTGTCTGGGACAGCGAGATATTGCTTGCCATATGAAGGTGCTTGACAAGCTACTTTCGTCCTCGCCGTTCTCTTTGCTCCGACCACCAAATGACGAAATACCACCACCATTCTCTTCTTCCCACTTCCCTTATCATAAGAGCGTCTTTTGTTAAGTTATTAGTATAATGGTTTGCGTAAAAAACGACTCACAATATCACCCTCCACTATCGATTTCGGTTTCGCGGCAATCCATTTATATTCTGTTAATGATTATTTGTATCATCTGAATTCGTTTTTTATGTAAGACCAGTATATATCCCACACCTCGTCACTTCATCCAACTTTAGCACGAAGCTTGAGGCAATTGGTAATGCAGTTGTCGTACTTGTCGCTGTATAAATGCACCATTGTTACACGAATACTTCTACTGTCTTCTAGGTAGTACGGTGTATTTCACACTTACATTAAGCACATCATTACCGAACTACTCACAAGTTTTATCAATTGATGATTATAAATCAAAACCCAGATTTGAATTACATAAAAAACGAGTTCATATGGTACAAATAATCATATTAAGACAATGTTGGGTTCCTTATGTTGATGATAACATGCCCATTTGATTTGTGTTATCTTAGTTTACCTTTTCAGGATTAATGATGTAATCAAGCTTGGATTAAGAAGTGTTGAAGTTGTTATTAATCTCATTGTATTTAGTCAAGTGTCATCTAATGTACAAGCAAGAAAGTAGAGTATACTAGAGTAATAGAAACAGTCCAGACGACTGTTGCTTTCACACGCAAACAGCTGTTTGGATTATGCCACAACTCGTAAAAACTTGAAGTCCCTTTTATCTTTCAAAAGCTTTCACGTGACTTATTTTTCAAAGATAAAATATCAGATTTTTATTAAGGAGTAGTCTTCTTTAAAGAGTGGTTTGAATTATTCAAAATGTTTCCTCTTTGTGCAAATTCAATCCTTTGGTCTTTAAGAAAACAAAAATTGCTTTTTGCCATATTTGTGTTAACTTGTCATCATGTGACTTGTCTCACATCCTTTGTTTTCTGATTTTGCATGAGCATTTAAGGTTATCTTTCAAACCTTCTTTCTCTATTCTTACCTTTGTAAAAGACTCCTTTTTGGTGCAAGTTTTGGGTGGTTGCTATTGCCCTTCACATGTGAGGTCTTTGACTCTTCAAAACCCTAGCAACCCCTTCACTCACCTCCTCTATATAAACCGTGTCCCTCCTCATTAAATCCCCAAGACTTTTCTGAATTAATTCTTCCAACTTTGCAAATTATTTTTAAAGCTTAAAAATCGTGTTTGTTTGCAAAATCCTTTAAAAGTCTTCAAGTGTCTTCAGTTTCTACAGTCGTGGCTACTGTTGCTTTATAATACTAAACTCTCTTGCTTAAGAATTGTTGATCTTGTAAAAGTTGTCCATCTCTATTCTTTGTTAAGAATATGTTAGTGGAAACTTGATCCTATAACATTCTAAGTGTGTTAGTAGAGTTTAGGACGGAGTAGTCTTTAACTCTTGACAACCGGAGTAGGTTGTGAGTTGGCAACCGGAGTAGGTTGTGAGTTGTTGAGTTCTAGGACGGAGTAGTCCTTTAACTCTTGGCAATCGGAGTAGATTGCGAGTTAGCTTGTCATAAGAACGGAGTAGTTCTTGTACTAGCTTTGCAACCGGAGTAGGTTGGCGTCTTTTATTACAAGGGTCTTTTAGTTGTCGGAGTAGATCACTAAAGGAAAGTAATAAAAAGGTAGATTGGACGTAGGCACTTGAGTATTTGCCGAACCAATTCAAAAATCTCGTGTTCATTGTTTTTACTTTATTTCCGCTGCAATTTACTTTGTTTGTTTTGCTTTGCTTTGCTTAACCTTAGAAGTAATAGATTCATCATACTTTTGTCGCATTTGGTCTGCAGCTTATACTCCACAAACCGAGACAAATAGATACAAATCGAACGATTGTTACTTTCATATTTCAGCAAACATTCATCGTGATACTTGTTCAATCTTTCAATATTATTCAAAGTATCCTCTAATCTCTTTTGTTCACTTAACTTACTTTAATCCAATAAAGTTGAAGTTAAAATTTTTTAAAAGAGTACCTAATTCACCCCCTCCCCCTCTTAGGTACTTGAATCCATAAACTCAACAATTGGTATCAGAGCCTCGTGCTCTTGATCGAGGCTAACCGCCTTAGAGTTTGATTCGTGGGTAATGGATTCCGGGAAACACTCCAAGATCCCGGTCTTTACCGGTTCGAATTTTGGATGGTGGAAACTCAAAATGGAACATTACATCAAAAGTATCGATTATCAATGTTGGAACATCATCCAAAATGGACCTCTTGCCATTGAGGAAACCGATATTCTTAACGGTTTCACCAAGACAAAAGAGGAAAGAAATTACAATGAGAACGACTTCAAGCTTGCCGAAAAGAATTCCAAAGCAATGTCGATTCTTCAACGTTGTGTTGGTGAGGGGGAAGTTAGTCGAATCTCCGGGTGTCCTACGGCAAAATCTATTTGGGATTCTCTTGTACTTGCATATGAAGGGACGTCCCAAGTAAGAAAACACCGTATTGACCTTCTCATGCAACAATATGAGATGTTTAGAATGTCAAAGGATGAGTCTTTAAATAGTTTCTCTTCACGTTTTTCTGGTATTATTAATGAGCTTAAAAGTCTAGGAAGGAATTTCGAGTCCGAGGACATCATTCGAAAAATCCTTCGTAGTCTAACCCCTAAATGGCAACCTAAAGTCACCGCCATAGAGGAAGCTAAAGACTTGTCAACCCTATCTCTTCATGAACTAATGGGATCACTAATGGCTCACGAGTTTAACCTCGATAAGCATTCTAGTGAGTCATCAAAGGGAAAGAGTCTCGCCCTCACATCTTCTCCAAGTGATGAAGAAGATGAGGAGGAAGACGAGTTTGCTATGTTCACAAGGAACTTAGCCGGGTTGGTCAATGGACAAGGCAACAAAAGGTTCGCTAATAATTACTCGAAAAAACGCTTTCCTAAGAAACGACCTACCTCCACCGTGGGATGCTTTAAATGTGGTGATAAAACTCATCAAATTAAAGAATGTCCCAAGTGGGAAGAAATCAAATCTAAGGAAAGAAGAGAAAAGGTTAAAAAAGACTATAAACATAGAGTCATGAGTGCTATATGGGGAATGTCCGACTCTGAGGAAGATGAGGAACTCATCGAGGAGGAACTTGAGGCTAAAATGTGTCTTGCAAATCATGGTAAAGAAAAGGTCTCAAAAAACCCAAAACTTGAACACTTAAGATGCCTCATGGCTAACCCCGACAATTCCGACTCCGATTCCGACAACGAGGTAAATCATCTAAATGCCAAGGCTAGAACTTACTCCAAAGAGAAAGTATGTAAGCTTCTTGACCAACATTTTGATAAGTGTCGGTCTCAAACTAATAAGCTTGATTCAATGCAAAATGAGATTGAGGAAATTGCTCAAGAGAACTTTAATCTGAAAAATGAACTAAAAGCAACAGATCGTCACACACTCACATCTGAGGCATATAATGAAGTTAAAAGAGTCAACAAGTTAAACAAACATTTGACTAAAGAACTAGAGCGTCTTAGATTGACCCCCACGGACGTCTCTGACCTTGAAAATGTCAACACAACTTTGGTGATGCAAGTTTCCCAACTAACCAAGGAACGTGATGACATTTTGAAGGACAAAGATGCTCTTGAAAATGAGATCTATGACCTTGTAGTAGAAGTTGTTGACTTAAGAGAAATAGTTTCTAAGACTGTTGCTTCTGACCACGATTTAGACAAGTTTAAAAGAAAAGGTGAATGGTTGGAAAATGAAAATGAGTGTCTTAAAAGTGAGGTTGTTTGTCTCAAGAATGAAATAGAAGATCTCCATGATAGGCTTACTTTCTTTTAAAAAGGTATGCCCGAATGTAGCACTTCTAGGTCTTCTCCTCACCATAGATCCGATGAAGTCGTTGATCTAAGCAAGAGACTTGAAGAGATGACATCTAAATATGAAGAGTCCAAAGAAAGAATCATTTATCTCGTGTCTAAACTCAACAATCACACCCATGACTTCATTGTTGAGAAAAGATTGTCCATAGAAAGTGCCAACAATGATGAACTTAAAAGAGAAAAGGAAAAGAATTTGCATCTTCTCTCACGTGTCAACGACTTGACCAATGAACTTGTTAATGCTAAGAACATCACTGAAAAATGGGAAGGAAGTCAAACCGTGTTAAACTTCCTCACGAATCAAACCGAGAAATGTGAGAAATCTGCTGGTTTGGGGTTCAAATGGAACAGTTAGACTGACTGTTGCATCCAGAAGCCTAAAAATGATTTTAGAGGAAGGAAGTACGTAGGTCTTCCCGAATACATCATGTGCAATTATTGTGGTGACAATGGTCATGTTTTTAATGGATGTACAAAACGATTTGATGACATTGATAAGAACACCAAAACATTAAAGGAAATGAACATTAAGAAAGACACCACAAGTTATGTTGATCCCAAAAAGGGACCCAAATTCATTTGGGTTCCTAAACTCAAAAACTAATCTTGTGTAGGGCTTGGTGAGAGGCGACCGCAATTGGTACTTGGATAGTGGATGCTCTCGTCACATGACGGGTGATAGAAGCCAATTCCTCTCACTTAAAGCGTATGATGGTGGCACGGTAAGGTTTGGTGACAACAAGAAAGGTGAAGTAATTGGTATTGGAAAAGTTGGTAAGTCATCCTTACTTTGTGTCGACAATGTGCGGCTTGTCAAAGGTTTGAAACATAATCTTCTTAGCATTTCTCAACTTTGTGATAAGGGTAATGTTGTTGAATTTCGTGCCAATATGTGTCGAATTTTTAATGTCACTACTAATGAACTAATACTCGAAGGAAGACGTGTCAAAGATGTTTACTTACACTACAAAAAAAAGTTGCTATAGCTACAGCCAAAATCCGTCGCAAATACAATAGATTCCGTCGCTAAATGGGTCTTTGCGACGGAAAATGCGACTACTTCATGTAGTTGCACAATTTTGTAGCAAATCCTGTTACTTTGCGATGGAAATTCCGTAGCAAACATTTTAGCGACGGAATTTGCGATGGAATATAAATTAATTAATTTTGATTAAGTATGCAATTTACTTTTGTATTCCATCGCAAATCTTTAAAATTCCATCGCAAAAGTTACTTCATTCCATCGCAAAGTCTTAAAATTCCATCGCAAAATTTATCCATTCCATCGCAAACCCTAATTATTCCGTCGCAAAGTTTATTCATTCCATTGCAAAGCCTAATTATTCCGTCGCACAATTAATTCGTTCCATCACAAAACCTAATTATTCCATCGCAAAATTTAATCATACCATCGCAAATCCTAATTATTCCGTCGCAAACTATATTTTTACAATCATTACATTCTGTTTCTGGCACGCCATTTTCAGACCTGTACCAGTGCCATTTTCTGTCGACAATAGAATACAACGTAGCAGCTACAATACTGCAAATTTCTTTAGAAGCTGCCAAAGACGCATAGAACGACTTGCATAACGAAAAAAGGCTTTTCATACATAAATTTCAACCTACATTGTTTTACGAACCAAGCCTTCTTGACAGTTCCAACAAAAGAGAAAACATTATGAAATACTAAATACGTCTTATACATACTCAAGTCTACTAATTATCTAAAAACAACTCAAGCATCTAACAACCTAATATTTGAATTGCAAAGTCACCCCCATATCCTCCATTACCCTCATTATCATCATCAGCACACCTATCATTGTGAGGTTGAGAGTTTGGGATTACATGATTGAGTAGTTATGTGAATACCTTATGAAGAGTTTGCTCCAATTGTAATTTCCATTGTTCCACGCTATTCAACTCCTCTTTTATATCCTCTTTTACAGCTTGATTCTCGGTGGAAAGCTTACTTACGAATCCTGGAGTGTAGGAAGTTGCTGATCCACGAGCTTATTGTCCACGAGCTTATGAAGGTAGGGGACTAGGGGCTTGTCATAGTAGTAGCTCGTCGCCTTCCCCGTGCCTCAAACTTCTCCCTTTTTGTTAAAGCTTTTTAATGTCTCAAGTATATATTTCTTTTATCATCAATTTCTTCCTCGGTGAGAGTCTCTAGTAAGGCATCTTTTTTTTCTTGATTGTGCCCTGGAATAAGTTTTAGTAATTAATAAACGGTTTTTCTAACCTATGCCCACTAGGCATAGGATAAGAAACCAAAATAGGAAAGAATTAAATGCTATTTTTATGGGAAATGGCAATGTCCCATCATTTTTACTTCAATTTCCCAAAAACACATTTAATTCTTTCCTATTTTAGTTTCTTATCCTATGCCTAGTGGGCATAGGTTAGAAAAACCCATTAATAAAAACGTACGAAAAACAAAAATACCTTGAGAATTCAAGGCACTGCCGCAACATTGCTGCTGAGTAGTCTAGTCTAGTGCAACAACAAGAGAAAATAATCCACTCTTGGCAAAACGTCTTGAGAATATCCCACTCCCACAGCTAGCATCAACAACGTTTCCGCCTAAAACTGGCTTGAAGTACTCTTTCGCCATTTCAAACTGCAATCAAGAAAATAAGCCAAATACTATAACTCCATGACTGCCTTATTTCTTATCCAAAGCAAATGCACAGGCTTGCCAAAGTCAACGTACACCCGTTATGGATATGTAACATGGTAATGTGATACACACTTGAGAGTATTTAACACACATATATAATTCAAAAGCCATGATATGGATACGCTATACGCACATATCAAATCGCAGGTGGTTGAGCAGATGGAGTAACCTTGAATGCAATCATATTGCTACAACAACTGTGATCAAATTCAGCTACCGACCAATTAAAAAATAATACGTCATCTGACTAAGCTCAAAGAATACAACAAAGAAGGAGCGATCAAATCACCTCTCTGTCAGGGCCTGGATAACCACCCAACCCAAAATTTTGACGCCAACCCCTCTCGTATATAAATGACATGGCTGGAGCACTGCAACAGAAATATAAGCAATAATTTAATATAATCTACTTGACTATATTCCAATCACATAAAATTCTCATGAAACGATCAGCTTGGTTAAGAATTACTCCCTCCGTCCCAATCATTTGTTTACGTTAACTAAAATACTCTTCACATACAATAAAAAAAAAAAAAAAAGTAAACAAATGACTGTCGGGAATGAAAAGATAGGGAATGACGGTGGCAGCTAGCCCTATTACATCCAACATCCATTTTCCAACTAACGAACAAGAACAAGAAGCTATACTAATTATCATCTACATGATGCAAACAATAGACTCCTTCTGGACAGCAATACCCATCATTATCATCGCTAAGCTAGAGATCGTCTTTTAATACTCCCTACGAACAGATTCTAATTATATCTAACTTACCCCTATCGGATTGGAGAGAGAGTACAAGAGATAAATAATGATAAATCAAGTAATGGAACTTACCCCTATCGGATTGCAGAGGAGCCTGATGGTTTGGTGCAATGGTATAATCAAGTAATGGAACTTACATCAGTCGGTTAACAACTGTCTTGGGTGGAGATGGCAGCACTTCTCAATACTTATTCAAATATCAGTCCCTTACCATCCAGGCGTAGAGTAACTGAGGTTAGTTAGATACTCATGTGGAAAAGGTTAGTTAGAATGAAATGATTGTGCTCATAAACCTCTCACAAGAAAGGATGATGAATGGGTGCAGAGAATAACACATGATTACTAAGGCTGTATTAATACGAATTTCTCACATTTTAGCAAAATAAAAATAAAGTTCTTAAATACTATATAAAAAGATGTACCAGAGGCCAAAAGGGTCCAATGCTGGTAGACCTAGGTTATCATTTATCCATCGACTACGTTCTTCCTCCTCTGCGATCATAGAGCTGGCCCCGGCATTTCTTAACCTTGAACTTGGACCTACCATTTTTAGTGACTTCAAATTTGAACATTGTTCCATACTTTTTACCATATGTTTTGGACATTAATTTGGATATTGCCAACATAAATCATTACATATGCTATACACAATTGCCTTTTTACCTTTCTTTCAACTAGAAGTTTATGCTTGCATATCTCAACAATTTTCTTATGATTCGGATTCGCAAAGCTAATCCAACCAAAAGCCATTTAGACCAACCTAAAGTAGACCTGACTAGAAACCACCTGATTCGTAATAACTCAAAATGACTAGTTTAAAATCACATTTACACGACAAATGATCCGAATATTAGTCCTAGACATTTATTTTGCAGACATCCAATCTTTTTCATTCAACAAGCCTAATCAATCTTCTTCCTCTTTAGATGCTAGGTCATACTCAGGAGCCTTATACAAGAGTTTCCCACTGACTGAAAATAACCACTAATAAGTGGAACAAAATCAACTGCTACAATCACACGCCAAAGGGCATTATGTCTAAAATTTACTATAATCAATCTTCACTCTCATTAATCAGATTTGTCCAAGCAGAAAATAACGCGTAGTTGTTTTCAAGCAAACCTAGTAACTCTAATCATCAAACCGAAAGAACAGTACACATGCTACCTTTTGTAAAAACAAGAGCATTAACAGTTTAGCATACACAAACAATTTACAGAGGTGTATCCAAAAATCAGTTATTCTCTTGTAAGACGGCCTTATAGAAAAAAATATAAAACTGGTATTACAACAATCTTCAGGGGGTGTATCCTAAAAAAAAGTGCAATGAAATTGCGAAATCGGAGACAAAGAACCAAACATCTGGTATGCATACTTCCATTGACGTATTGAACACCAGAGAAAGGCAACTAACAAACACTATTAATTAAGTTAAAAGTTGGAGATATATCTAAGAAACCCAAATCATACTAATGAGTAAATAATGATTCAAGATTTAGGGCATAAAAGCATGAAATTTGGAAAAATGATTGATACCCAAATGTTGAAACAATCATAAACGGTGAAAGAGTTAATTTGGTGAAACAAAAAACAAAAAGAGGAAGAGGATTAATTATGGAAAAGGGAGAAGGAAAAAAATAAGAAGAAAGAGAAACAAAGAGCTACCGCAGCTAGGACGACGACGAAGGACGATGCTGGAGGACCAGAGCTACCAGAGGACGATGGTGGAGGACGATGGTGGAGCAGACGATTGACGGAGGAGCATGCAAGGGATTGGGATTGGGTGTTTAAATTGATTTGGGGATTGTATTATGTCGAGTTAGGGGTTTGGGTGTTTTATTTTTCCATTGCGATGGATTGATTAATATTGCGACGGACTAAGGGATTTAATACCTTATTATTGTTAATCACTCTGTTTAATTGGGGTGGAGAGTTAATTAAAGTGGTCCATTGCAAAAATCCGTCGCATGGGATTGGCGCCTATTGGAATTTTGGCCTGCGAACTATAATCCATCGCATAATCCATCGCAAATAAAGTAGTCCATTGCAAAATCCATCGCAAATCAGTAATTAGCGACGAATTATGGTTCCATCGCAAAAAATCAGTAGCTATGGCTTATTCTTTTTGTAGTGTTAACTAATTTGAACTCTCTATCCGGTCACACCATGTCTTGCATGAGAGTAATGAACAATGATCCTTGGTTATGGCATAAAAGGTTTGGTCATGTTAGTACAAAAACTCTTAATACCCTTAAAAGACTTGACTTAGTTGAAGGTATTCCTAATATAAAGTTTGATTTTGATAAAGTATGTGATGAATGTGCTAGAGGTAAACATGTTAGAAGTTCCTTTAAATCCAAAAGAATTATGAGTACATCTCAACCTTTGCAACTTTTACATATCGACTTATGTGGACCAATGAGAACTAGAAGTAGAGGTGGTAGTCGTTATGTGTGTGTCATTGTTGATGATTACTCTAAGTTCGTTTGGGCATTCTTCCTAAGCTCTAAGGATGAGACATTTGATGAGTTTCTAATTTGGTTAAGAAAAATTCAAAGTAAACTTGGTTTAAAACTTGTTTCAATGAGAACCGATCATGGAACCGAATTCGAAAACTCATCATTTGGTGCTTATTGTGATGACAATGGTGTAGACCATAACTTCTCGGCTCCTAGAACCCCACAAGAAAATGGTGTGGTTGAAAGGATGAATAGAACCCTTGAAGGAATGGCTAGAACAATGTTGTTAACTAGTAAGTTGCCTAAGAATTTTTAAATGCGGTAAATACCGCTTGCTACATTCATAATCGTGTCATGATAAGGAGTATATTAAATAAAACTCCCTATGAATCATTACGTGGAAGAAAACCCAACATTTCATATTTTAGATGTTTTGGAAGCAAATGTTTTGTTCATAACAATGGTAAAAACAACTTGGGTAAGTTCGATCCACGTAGTGATGAAGGAGTATTTATTGGGTACTCCGATCATAACAAGGCCTATAAAATTTACAATAAACGAACCTTGTTAATTGAAGAAAGCATCCATGTCATTTTTGATGAATCTAGTGTGCTTGGACAGGTACAAAACATGGATGATGATGATGAGGATGAGGACAATGAGTTTGAGATTGGTCTTGTTCGAAAGGACTTTGTATTCACGGATGAAGAAGCTCCCAAAGATCAATTGCAATGGATACGAGACTCGCCTTCAAAGGAAATTAGCAATTCGGGGGAACACGTAGCACCTCTCGCTCTCTTGTTTCTTCTCTGAAGCAACAGACCCAACAACTGTTGCTTCTACCTCCGAATCAAGAAAACCAAAACAAAGGTGAGGATGAAGAACCTTCCAGGCCAATAGAAACATCCATCGTGATCGATCTTTGTTGAGGGGGAACAAGAAACCATTGTTCCAAAGAAGTGGAAACATCAAAGCTCTCATCCACTCACTAATCTCACAAGTGATCTTAACTCGGGAATTCGAACAAGATCATCCGTCAACAATCTCGCTCACCTCAATGAGTATTGTGCCCATAATGCCTTCCTATCTCAAATTGAGCCTTCAAATGTAACAGTCGCCTTGACTGATGCAGATTGGGTGCTTGCCATGCAAGATGAGCTCAATCAATTCAAAATAAATGAGGTATGGCACCTAGTCCCTAGACCGCCTAATCGTACCGTCATTGATACTAGGTGGGTCTTTCGCAACAAGCTTGATGACTCGGGAGAAATTGTAAGGAACAAGGCTAGACTAGTGGTGCAAGGTTATAACCAACAAGAGGGTATTGATTACGATGAAACCTATGCACCGGTAGCTAGACTTGAGGCCATACGATTGCTTATAGCTTTTGCGGCTCACAAAGGCATTAAACTATTCCAAATGGATGTCAAAACCGCTTTCTTAAATGGATATTTGGAAGAAGATGTCTTTGTAGAGCAACCACCGGGTTTTGAGAACAATGATTTGCCTAACCATGTTTTCAAATTAGACAAAGCTCTTTATGGTTTAAAACAAGCACCAAGATGTTGGTATGATACACTACTACAGATACAGGCTATAACAACGGTCAAAAACCGTTGTTATATAAAAAAGCGGACGTTGTTAAAGCGTCCGTTGTAGAAGGTTTTAACAACGGTTGGTTTACTTAAGGAAACCGTTGTTAAAACTATTAACCACGGTTTTATGTATAAAAAACCGTTGTGGAAAGTGTGACTCAATTTTGGGGGGAAAGTTATAACAACGGGTTGTAATATACAAAACCGTTGTTATAACTAAAGACAACGGGTTGTTTTAAAATAACCGTTGTTGTTTGTTCTTAAAAAATAAAAAAAAAAATTAAATATTACTAGATGCATGCATAATTACGGCTGTTAGAATTCCAATGCATGCATTATTACCGACATTCACCGTACATATGAACGGATAATATGGAATGAGAAGGGTTAGTAATAGGATTTGAAGCAGCATTATTGAGAGAGATGATGATGATTATGGCACAACTTCCTAACATATATATTAATTAAAAAGCAATTAACTCAACCCACACATTGCTTAGTATAAATACATTGCATATCTCAACTAACATTTCCATTATCTCATATATTCATCTCCAAACTCTAACTCTTAAAACAAACTCTACTTAATCTTTCAAATCAAACTCAAAAACTCTAAGAAAATGAATGATTTCATCCTAAAGACTCTTACCATGATCGAGAACAACAACAACTTCATCCGCCGGTTCCTCCATATTGAGGAAAGTTTCAGGAGCTACCTTGCGGAAGCTCGATCCGCATCAAGCACGCCAAAGAAGATGGCTTGACGGAGCAAAGGCGCGATTGCGGCTATATGACGATATAGCAACTGCTGAACGGAACCTCCAAATAGCCAAGGAGGAGAGGATGGATACGATAGAGCACAATAAGATCCTCCATGAAAATATAAGAATTGCATTTTTACATATGTAATTTTTTTTTTTTAATTTATGTATTTATAAATATATATATATATATATTAATTATGTTTATCTTACTTCTTCATCTTGCTTCTTCATTGTTTTAGTAACTAATTATGCGAACAATACTTAAACAAATAACATAATGGTCGATAAAAACACATATATGCAAAAGAAATAAATAGAAAAAGAAAATAATGACGATGACAAAGGACGGCGAGATTTACCTGATAAATACAGAACGTAATAGACGATGAAATCACAATGACGGCGAGAAGATAAAGCGACGATGAGAAAGAGAGAAATAGAGAAAGAGAGAAAGAGAGTGTGTATGTGTTTTGTGTTTGTTTGTCTGCTGTGTTTGTGTTTGTGTATTAAGGGTTGTGTTTTGTGGGCGCAGCAGACTTGTTTGTGTGGTTTATAGTATGGAAGGTATTGACAACGGTTATTAAACAACAACCGTTGTGAAATATGTTTTAACAACGGTTGTAAAAAACACCCGTTGTTGAATAAGTTTTAACAACGGGTTTCAAAAATAACCGTTGTAATTACTTTTCACTAACTTTGCGCCAATTTTGCGCCAAATTATTAACAACGGTTGTGCATGTGTGACCCGTTGTTAAAACTAATAACAACGGTTTTTATAACCATACCCGTTGTAATTTATTTTAGTAAAATTCGCGCCATACATTCTACAACGTCTATTGTGATTTTCGTGAATAATCGTTGTTAAAGGGGCGTTGTAGTTGCCTAAATTTGTAGTAGTGATAGATTGTCTAAATTTCTTATTGAAAATGGTTTTAAAAGAGGCTCCGTTGACAAAACATTGTTCTTGAAGCAACAGTCCAGTGAACTGTTGGTTGTACAAGTATATGTTGATGACATTATATTTGGTGCAACAAATGAACTCCTTTACTTATATTTTTCGGAACTAATGAAATCGGAGTTTGAAATGAGCATGATGGGTGAGCTAGGATTCTTCCTTGGGCTCCAAATTAAGCAATCAAATGAAGGAATCATGATCCATCAACAAAAGTATATTAAGGAAATGCTTAAGAAATTTGGGATGACTAATGGTAAGCCTCATGATACACCTATGGTAGCCGGGTCCAAATTGGACAAAGATGAACTCGGTAAGAATGTTAGTGACAAGGTGTATAGAGGTATGATAGGCTCACTTCTTTACTTGACCGCAAGTCGTCCCGACATTCTCTTTAGTGTTTGTTTATGTGCTAGGTTCCAAGCAAATCCGAAAGAATCACATTTCAAAGCCGTTAAACGAATTTTTCGGTATTTGATTGGAACACAAAATCTTTACCTATGGTACCCTTTACATTGTCCTTTTGATCTTATAGGCTTTTCGGACGCGGACTATGCGGGGTGCACGGTAGATAGAAAGAGTACATCCGGAATTGCAACGTTCTTGGCTCCTTGCTTGACTTCTTGGGCCTCAAAGAAACAAAACACGGTAGCTCTTTCTACGGCCGAAAGTGAGTACGTTAGTGCGGCACATTGTTGTTCTCAACTCCTTTGGGTAAAACAACAACTCTTGGATTTTGGTATTATTTTTGACTCCATTCCTTTAATGTGTGATAATACGAGTGCAATAAATATTTCCAAAAATCCTATTCAACACTCTAAAACCAAACATATTGATATTCGTCACCATTTTATTCGTGATCATGTGGAAAAAGGACATATTAAACTTATCTTTTGCAAGACCGAAAATCAAATTGCCGATATTTTTACTAAGCCACTTGCAAGAGAACATTTTGAGAAATTTAGACTAGAAATTGGGTTAATTAATAGCTTGTGATTTTTAGTATGAGTTTTACAAAATTCCTTAATTGATTAAATTAAATTTGGATATATGTTATTAAGTGTTCTAAGTGCATTGACATCATGTTTGGACAAAAATTGACACCGTATTTGTGAGTCGGTAATCACTCAACCTCATATCTAAATTTACGTTTATTATATGCTACCTTGCGCTTTTATTTCGAGTGATTAAATTTGTCTAGTTGGGCCAACTACCTCACTTACCACATTTAATGGGCCATTAACTACCTCAATCCAAAACTTATGCCTACCCGTCCAAACATCTTAATCCACTAAACCTTTCATCTCCAAATCCACAAAACTCCCTCATCTCACCTACCTATTAACCCACCATGGTCAAGACCTCTTTCAATACCCACATACCCATCAAACCAACAAACTTGACCTCACCACCTGTCACATCACACCCACCGACATCAACAACCCCAACAATGACTTCACAAAAAATCTCCTTTGCCTTTCCTCCACAAACCTCTGTCACAAGCTGCTCCACTGAGACCGTCACCAAAACCGTCACTGTGAATCTCGATGACATTGAAGAAACCTCTATTGATTTGAATGAAAATCCGACCATGTCTACTGATTCCGTTTCGATTCCGGCAAAGAAAGCTAACAAAAGAAAGGAGAAAGCTACTTCATCGTCGCAAAGGTCTATGTTCTACATATGTATCAAGAGTTGATCGGGAAGTTGGTTAGAAAACGGAGATAGATGAAATTGAAAATTGAAGTTGGTTGAAAAATTGGAAACAAAAAAAAAAAAAAAAAAAAAAAAAAAAAAAAAAAAGGGGAAGGCAATATGCGTGATTATTGGAAACGAGATAGATGAAATTGAAAAATGCGACGGTCTTGAGAAAAGAAGGAAAGCAAAAATTTGGAAGATATTGAAAGGAAGTCACAGTGTATGCCACTGTTGTTGTGCTCAAAGGTAAAGATCAATTCCTGTGAAGAATTTTCATGAAATGAGAGCAACATATAAGAAGTTGATGTTCCCCCATCACATGTCGTATACTAAGGAAAATATGAGAAGTTGATGCTCTTTCATCATATGTTGAGAAGGTATATCGATGCATACCTTGGTGGTTTCAATATAACAAAATCCAATGCAACAGTTGAGATGACTGTGACTCGGCCCTTCATTGTCAAGCATCCACCTTTTTCAATCCTCTTCATTATCCTCCAAAATGATGACCAAACTTCCGCACCCTAAATTTGCCCATAATCACACTTGTCTTTTGCCTTACATCTTTTGTCCCACCTTGTTGTGCCTTTCTAAGACTATTTTTCTTTACTTGCTATTTTGATGCTTGGTGGTGTATGTTAAACTTTATTTAGCCGTGGTGAACTTTGATTAACTTATGTTTAATCCTTGTTTATGTTGACCTTGTTACCTTGTCACGACTACATGTGTCTTTTTGTGTTTTCTTGTGAAATATCTGCACTCTAATGCTTTTGACATCCCTATCCGTTTGATGATGTCAAGAGGGGGAAAAGGTAAACTCATGCTTTGAATCTCTTTGCTTATTGATTAAACTAATGGCTTGTCTAACCTTCTTAGCTTGATTCTTGTTTTGGGGCAATGTAAAATTGTCATGGTAGTGTGATTCTAGCTTTTGCCTTAGGTAAGGTAATATTGTCCCTTCTCTATCATTTGATCTTGCTTGCTTAAAATCTTGAATTAAGGTGTTTACATTGCTTATACATTCGTTTGGGGCTTGTCATCATCAAAGGGGGAATTTGTTGGGTTCCTTATGTTGATGATAACATGCCCATTTGATTTGTGTTATCTTAGTTTACCTTTTCAGGATTAATGATGTAATCAAGCTTGGATTAAGAAGTGTTGAAGTTGTTATTAATCTCATTGTATTTAGTCAAGTGTCATCTAATGTACAAGCAAGAAAGTAGAGTATACTAGAGTAATAGAAACAGATCCAGACGATCATATTTGCTTTCCTACACGCAAACAGCTGTTTGGATTATGCCACAACTCGTAAAAACTTGAAGTCCCTTTTATCTTTCAAAAGCTTTCACGTGACTTATTTTTCAAAGATAAAATATCAGATTTTTATTAAGGAGTAGTCTTCTTTAAAGAGTGGTTTGAATTATTCAAAATGTTTCCTCTTTGTGCAAATTCAATCCTTTGGTCTTTAAGAAAACAAAAATTGCTTTTTGCCATATTTGTGTTAACTTGTCATCATGTGACTTGTCTCACATCCTTTGTTTTCTGATTTTGCATGAGCATTTAAGGTTATCTTTCAAACCTTCTTTCTCTATTCTTACCTTTGTAAAAGACTCCTTTTTGGTGCAAGTTTTGGGTGGTTGCTATTGCCCTTCACATGTGAGGTCTTTGACTCTTCAAAACCCTAGCAACCCCTTCACTCACCTCCTCTATATAAACCGTGTCCCTCCTCATTAAATCCCCAAGACTTTTCTGAATTAATTCTTCCAACTTTGCAAATTATTTTTAAAGCTTAAAAATCGTGTTTGTTTGCAAAATCCTTTAAAAGTCTTCAAGTGTCTTCGATTTCTACAATCGTGGCTATCTTTTTGCTTTATAATACTAAACTCTCTTGCTTAAGAATTGTTGATCTTGTAAAAGTTGTCCATCTCTATTCTTTGTTAAGAATATGTTAGTGGAAACTTGATCCTATAACATTCTAAGTGTGTTAGTAGAGTTTAGGACGGAGTAGTCTTTAACTCTTGACAACCGGAGTAGGTTGTGAGTTGGCAACCGGAGTAGGTTGTGAGTTGTTGAGTTCTAGGACGGAGTAGTCCTTTAACTCTTGGCAATCGGAGTAGATTGCGAGTTAGCTTGTCATAAGAACGGAGTAGTTCTTGTACTAGCTTTGCAACCGGAGTAGGTTGGCGTCTTTTATTACAAGGGTCTTTTAGTTGTCGGAGTAGATCACTAAAGGAAAGTAATAAAAAGGTAGATTGGACGTAGGCACTTGAGTATTTGCCGAACCAATTCAAAAATCTCGTATTCATTGTTTTTACTTTATTTCCATTTTCAATTTACTTTGTTTGTTTTGCTTTGCTTTGCTTAACCTTAGAAGTAATTCATCATCATATGTCGCATTTGGTCTGCAGCTTATACTCCACAAACTGAGACAAATAGATACAGTCAGAACGATTGTTGCTTTCATACTTCAGCAAACATTCATCGTGATACATGTCCAATCTTTCAATATTATTCAAAGTATCCTCTAATCTCTTTTGTTCACTTAACTTACTTTAATCCAATAAAGTTGAAGTTAAAATTTTTTAAAAGAGTACCTAATTCACCCCCTCCCCCTCTTAGGTACTTGAATCCATAAACTCAACAGACAAGATAAATGGATTGTCGCGAAATCGAAATCATTACTGGAGGGTGATATTGCGGGTCGGTTTTTGCGCAAATCATTGAGCTAATAACTTAAACAAAGCTGTGAATATGATAAGGGAAGTGGGAAGAAGAGAATGGTGGTGGTATTTCGTCATTTGGTGGTCGGAGCAAGGAGAACGGCGAGGACGAAAGTAGCTTGTCAAGCACTATGGCAAGCAAGCAATATCTCGCTGTCCCGGACAGCGAGAAACTAACAGCTCATTAAAAAAAAAAAAAAATCGGAAATAATGACATGGACCTATTTTTAGTAAATAGTTTGAAATCGACCCTATTTTGTTAAATAGTTTGGGTTTCAACCCCATTTAAGCAAAAACTTCAAGAATATTTACGTAACTAGGAAAACATGGTTTGCGACTGACAATTTTAAAAGCAGGGCAGCTTTAGATATCAGAGAAGATGCTTTGGAGAAATGGGCAAAGGTTGGCATGGCTAAGTTGAAGGAACTTGCAAACGAGCATTAACTAACTACTCCTTAAACATGTCTTTGCTTGATTTCCATTGGGATAATTTATTATTTATTATTTAATTTAAGCACTTCCATTGTATGCATTTTTTAATATAATAATATTTTGTGAATGGTATTTTTTAATAACTATAAATTTTAAAAAAAATTGTATTAATATTAATTAGTTTTTGAGTTATTTTAGGTCAAAGTTGAATAACTTTGAGCCAAAAATATGAAATGGGAAGATAGATAAGCATGGAAGGGAGTATTTGTTTATTATGCTCATTTGTCCACTCAACTTATTTCATGAATGGTTTAAGAAGCAAATTAACATTTACATACGGTTTTTTTCTATTTATCATCTAATAACAGTAGTTACACTATGTTCCTTTGGCCTCCTCCCTTTGTGGTCTTGTGTCTTCAAAATTGTACTTAGAAAATTGAGTGACCAATGCAAACATACTCACATAAAAGTCGATTTAAAGTAGAATTTCCATTCTAAAAACATTAAGGAAATAAAGACATAACAAGGTCCAAGGAGTATACACGTATACCAAAAACCATATATAGAGTAAATTAAATAAGGAAAATAAAGGAAGCAAAACCCAACTTTCTAATTCTAATCTCAAATATTCCCACATTGTTAAAACAGTTCGAAAAATAATAATTAATAAACCAACGAATATTGTGAGGTTGTTGCTGAGCTAAGTTGCGTTAGTTTGTTACACATGTGTCAAGTGAGGGTAATAAAATGGTGGAATATAGGATAGCCAACCTAAGGGGGTAGTTTAGCTAAGTAGCTGGGCCCGTTGAAGTTGGCTTCATAGAGCACTAAGGCCGGCCCATCTTCCCTCTTTGTCTGGTCCTATCCTTAACCACCACTTTTTTTATTAAAAAATTGCCGAGTAGGTGCCGCCCGTGAATGTGCTAATTTTGATATAAATTATTTAAAAAAACATTAAATTTTTTAAAAAAACTAATTAAAAATGAACATTCTTTAATAATGAGCTAATTTTTTAAGTGTGAGTGGAAGATTATTTCTTTTAAAAAAGAAAGAATAAAATATTGTAACATAAAATTATCTAATAAACCAACTAACTAATACTCCCTCCGTCCCGGTTAATTGTTGTTATTTGGTTTTGGCACACAGACCAAGGAAAGAGGAATGAGTCCGTCAATTACTAAGTGACAAGTGGAACAAAATTGAGTGTGAATGATCAAATTGTGTTCATCAAGTTGATTCTTAAAATAGAAAGGACAACAACTCATTGCGATACTCCAATATAAATAAGGATAACAAATAACCGGGACAGAGAGAGTATATACGCATACCACCAAGAAGACCTTATAGTTCATGAAATAAGAAAAACAAAGACGGCAAGACCCAACTTTTTTAGTCTCAACGCATATTCACAAGTCATTAAAACGCTTAACATAAAATTAACTAAGAACCTAACTAATAAAACCATCTTATTGCCAAGCTAAGTAGCGTTAGCTTGTTACTCAAGCGAGGTATTAAAATGGTGGAACATCTCACCAAGGATCAGACCCGTCCAATAGAGGGTTCAGAAGGTTCTAAGAACCGTGGCCCAAGTGACAAAGGGGCCTCAAATATAAACATTTCAATGTAGTAAAATATATAAATTCATACTTAGCGAAATGGCGGTTATGTATTTGTGTAACTAAACGACGCAGGTTCAATACTTGCATTGGTATATGTTTTTTCATTTTTTTAGTTTAAAAGTGGGCCCCACACTAACTAATCTACTACGGAGTCTAATTAATGATTTTAACGGAAATGTCGTTTGATCTCTTTTGCCATACAAAGTACTTAAAACTATTATAACAAATCTTTCATGTGGGAGGAGGAGTTCCGTTGATTCTTAAGAGCTTGAATGGCAGAGGGATCATCCCCTGCAATAACCATGTCATCCACATAGATGAGTACAACAGTTGTACTTTCATGATGCTGCCTGATAAAGAGGGAATGGTCAGCATGGGATTGCTTGAAATTGCATTGCATAAGAACCTGAGACAGTTTGGAGAACCACTGTCTCCTTTCCTGTTTAAGGTTAAGGCCATAGAGAGACTTAAGTAGTTTACAGACTTTGCCAGCCATCTGAGGATCACACTCCCCCTGTCCTGTGGGAGACACAACACCATTACAATATTCTGGTGGCAGCTTCATGTAAACATCTTCTGCTAGGTCTCCATGGAGAAAGGCATTGGCCACATCCATCTGGCAGGTAGACCAGTTCTTCATGGAGATTATGGCCATTAGGGCCCTCACTGTGGACACATAAATTCTCATTATAGACGGGTCTTGCCGTCTTTGTTCAAAAATTCTCATTGTAGATATCCGTCTATAGTGAGACTAATTGTCCCTTGTAACTTGTTCAAAAAATTTTATACTTATTTTGAAAGTCTCATAAATATTATTATATTGCTCCAAAAAAATTAAATTTAAAATTATTATTGCAATATTTATATTAAGAGTTTTCAAATTTGATGCGTGACATTGACCCCTTATTTTTCACTTTTTATTAAAAATAGGGGCTCATTTAACCTTTAGAATAGGGCCTTTAATTTCATTGGACTGCCCAGGCAGGGGTTAGGTGGGTTTAACAATGTGCAATAACCTAATCCTGCTCGGTCGAGGGCAGACCTGGATCTGGTCCAAAAATCGAAGGTGGCTTCGTAGAGCAAAATCGAGGGAATCGCCGAAGGCTGCATGCTTGAACCCATCTTCCCTTGTCCTAGCCTGGCCCTTGATTCGCCACATTTTTTTAGAAATGTCGTGTATGTTTTACACGTTTACGTCCTTAAAAGTGATAAATACTTCAAATCTCGGTTCATTGAAGTAACTATAAAAATATTCTTATACGGAGTAAGTGAAAAATATCCTTATTATGTGTTCATGTAACCATCTTACAGTTAAAAGAGATGATGATTCTTATGCGTTTAATATGTACTATCAGTCAAAGACTATGTTACTCTGACTCTTCTTATTTCTTTGTCTACTCATGTCCGACACTCATTACACAGACCCTGTTCCAAATGATAGGAATGAATCAGTCTCCTTACACACCCGTGTTGCATCCTTCTAAACAAGTAGTAACAAAGGTCAAAATGAATGAGATTGTGATTTCAGTGGTCTTGCTATGATCAATGATCAAGATTAATCCAATGACTATCACTGCCATGATTGAGTAGCTACCAAGTATCTCAACAGGGTCGTTTTAGGAACAATTAAGGGTAATTTCCTAATTCTAAAAAAACCCTCTCTAAAACCTAGCCTCCATTTTTATTCGGGGGCTTTCATCGATCATCCATCGATGGTAAGCCCCACAAAAGCTTTCTTAAACAACTAATATTATGCAGATCTATCTTATTTTCAATAATAGTCTCCCTTTTGGTGAGATCTGTTGTTCCGTCCCTTCTTTCGGGGTTTTTCCATTTTTTCGTGGGATTGTTATCAATATAATAAGTTTTAATCGACGGGGAGATTATCAGATTTGTTTCGTGGATGAATACATCAAGACGGCTACACTGTTTCCCTCCATCAAGAAGGATGCAAAGACATCGATTATTCATAGATTCAAGAAATTTATGATTTTGGAGCGGCGTATGCATTACTGATATTTAGATAGTTATTTTGAATGTATTTTTTACGTTAGCAATCTTGATTTTCCTTTGTCTTTTTGTTATCTTCATTGTAACCTACGCCTAGTTGATTATTAATGAGATGACAATTTCAAAAAAAAAAAAGTATCTCAACAGGGTCTTAATTAGTCTAATGATTATAGCCGGATGTTCCACTTTGAGTTCGAATCAGTTCGCCTCCTCAAAAATTTTCAATGGAAGACTACAATTATCCTCACCCCTTTATATTGAACTAACAGTGTGCACCATCAACTGTATATGTACAAAATAAACTTTAGTATAAAAATATATTCCCACATTGGTAAAGCGCTAATAAACAATTTAAAAGTAATAAGCAACACTAATGCTATTAAAATTGCCGAGCTAAGTGATGTTATAGCTTGTGACTCAAGCGAAGGCAATAATATGGTGAAACGTGTTATAATTGAGGGAAAGACATTAAGGAAATCAAACGAGTAACATGCATACAAAAAATTGTAGATAGAGTAAATGAAATTAGGAAAACAAAGAAGGCAACAAACAACAACCGGTTCTAGTCTCAAATTATATTACCACATCATTAAAACACTTAAAAGAAGTTAATTAATAAACCGATGATTTTACAATATTATTGCCGAGCTAAGTAGCGTTAGCTTGTTACTTAAGCAAGGGCAATAAAATAGTGGAAATTGGATAATCAGTCTGGGGGATCAGATGAGTTAAGCTACGTGCACGGTCACACACCCGAAACTCGGTCCAAGTTGGCTTCATAGAGCACAGCCGAGATTGATAGTTGTATGCACACACTTGAACCCATCTTTCCCTCTTAGTCTGCCTCCTTGAACCACCACTTTTTTTTTTAATTAGTCGCAAAAATACCTTAATATTTGTAGAAAATATTCAACAACAAAAATTATTAGTTGCTAAATCAATCATCAATACTATATACTAGATTTTGTGCCCGTGCGTTGCACGGGTTTCAAATTTGATTTTCCTTTAATTGTTGTGGAACTTTTTTACTATTTTAAGCGGCGTTCACAATTCTAAATATTAATTAATATCCATATAATATTTTACCGATAGTAGTTGTTGCCCGAGATAGCTGATTGTCTTGTTGGTTAATATTAATGATTTTACCCTCTAGGTTAAAAAAAAAAGGATGCAAATACTTCGTATGAGTTTTAGTGGGTAAAAAACTCAAAATAAATATAAATAATGTATAATTGAAACCAACCCAAACACTATAACATTATTTTATTAGATATACACCTTATATATATAGGGTTATTTTGTTAATTGTGACAAATCACTCCTAAGTGTAACCAATATATCATGGAAATATCATATATAGCTTATAGAAAATGTGGAAGACTCCAATGGGAAAAGGCGGTCGCATCGACTACCATGCCCTTCACCTTTTTTTGTTGCAATACCCTGTATATTTCCATTAGTTTTTGAGAAGTGGAAGTATTCATATCAAATCTGTACAAAAAAATTTATTTTTTACATTATTAAACCGTCTTATAATATGAGACCGCCTCACACAATAATAAATGTTTGATGAGAGGTTTGAGACCCAATTTATGTATAATAACCAAACTTTGAATACTTAATAGATTTATTTCACAAGAATAATCCGAACTATATGTGATATTCTTATATTAATCCCAACTTCATTTTATTTCAGAATAAACCGTACTATTAACACTATCTTCTCATATTACACTCGATGACCGACCACCTGCTAGTCAGGTCATCTTTTAAGAAAAAGAAAAATATTAAAAATGATGATAAATCATAATAATCCATTAATCCATGAGTTCCCTGTATGTATCCAACTAACAACCATGGATTACATCCCTTTGATGAAAAATTAACCCCATCACTTACCTTTTTTCCTCAAAATCCAACACCTGGAATCTCAACAAATCCACCGCCCTCTACATCATTACGTGCACCCGTTGCACGCGCATCCCTATAAAAAATGCTACGGGCTTATCACCGGTGGATCCAGCGGCAGAGGGCTGGCTCTACCGTTGTCGAGGTTATCGCCCTATTCGCCGACGTCAGAGACTTTTGAGGCCCTTAATAAGGCATTGTATTCTGTTCGGTGTCGATGTGTTGGTGTATAATCAGGCCCATCAGGGATTTTTGCTCCTAAGGAGCTTGAACCTCGGCCGTTTGATGAGATTAGATTTATGATTGATCGTTGTTAATTTGATGGGATGTTTTTAAGAAGGTGAGTATTAGTATGGATTATTCTTATAAATTAACCCTACTTAATATTATCGTGTTTCTATTTCACCACTTTGTATAATCTCTGTTCTTGTTTTACTACTTTCCGACGGCTTGGGTCATAAAGTTTTTGCCTCACTTGGAAACTACTACCCAGATCTTGTACGCTCCGTGTGTTGCCCTTTCTAATTTCTACCATACACTTTGATACCTTATGCATACATCATCATCTTTCAACTGATGTGCTAAGTTTGCTCTGTAAATTCTTCTCCTCATGGCTCGATCCATCAAACCCTATCTTCGATCCGAATGGAAATTCATCCTCCAAGGCTGTGGTTTCAGCTCCATCTCCGTCTATTCGATGTCCAAAAATTTGTCCCATAGCGGTTTCGTTAATGCGATTAAGAAAGATGGAGTGTTATTTGCTGGGTTGATTGGTTTCGAGTTTTTTTCAGCAGGCGTCGGCTTTTAATTGTTTGAATAAGATTAGGGCTCATGTTTTCAGAGGGATTTAGGGTTTTTTGATGGCGGTGATGGTCGTGTTTCTGCTGGTGATATTCCTCATCGGATTACTTCTGAAGCTTCTGATGTTGCTGCCACACTGTTTTTGCCCTTCTTAATGTATTATTATTATTATTGATCCTTTTTATCGCTTTTATCTCTATTCCTGCATAAGAGTAGATAATCAATTTTAGAATCTACGAATGCATAATATTTATCAAATAATAAGCACCATTGGTGATTTTAAATAAATATAGCAGGATAAAAGGATTTCAGTGATCTTTAAGACCTAGTGTGTTATTGTTTACGGTTTTTCATTGGACTATATTAAATTGAGCGCTAGTTTTCGAAAAGATGAAATCAAGTCGTGCTTCGGCGGCTTCCTGCATCTCATCCTCAAACATACAAATAGACTTCTATGGAGATAATTTCTGAAAAGTAAGCAAGGTTATTTACGGCATACAATTTGAAGTTGAATGAGCTTTTTTTCACAAAACAAATCGATCAAACCCGTAGAAGTGAAGATTTAAACAATAATCTATGTCGGCTGGCTTGTCCTTGTCACTTACTTGGTTCTTCATGTTGTAGATGTAAGTTTCGAGGTTGTTTCTAGCGTCGACTCTCTCCTTGACCTTCTTGTCTACCTCTGCAAACTACTCGGCCTCCCTGACCATTCTCTCAATCTCTTCATGGCTAAGACGACCCTTGTCATTGGTGATGCTCATTTCATATTTTCTTGAGGCTTTGTTTCAATATGCTAAGAATACTGTTGGCATTAACCTCAAAGGCGACCTCAATCTCAGGTGTCCGGTCTTTTGTTTTGTTTTTGCAGCACATATTACGTATATATGTGTGAAGGAATTGGAGGGTCAGTTGTAGAATTGCAGTCCATGTAACACACAATTAGGTCTTTAAGTGATAAGTATTTTCTTGTGTTTTTTTAATTAGTATAATAATATTATATTATTATGTGTTGAGCTAATTTGATAAGGAACTAATTAGTGTTGGCTAATTAAGTTAATTTTCAATTCGTAAAATATGTATAAGTTTAATGTATATTTTTTTAATATAAAGTAGGGAATAATTCTACCTCACTAAAATATGACATCTTATCAAATTCTCTATCTTTTAAGATTTATTTTTAACTTTTAAAATAATTTTAAGATTTAGTTTTAATAATATTAATTTATTAATTTAATTTAAAATTATTTAGGTGTTTTAGAATAGTTGGAGACTCTAGAATTGCCTGAAAAAAGCCTCTTATATATATATATTGATTAAATCCAGGAACCAAGGGACTTCAATGTAATTAAAGAAAGTTATACAAATTAATTATATTATATAGTTTTAAATCAATAGCACTGTGTGATGGACCCGATTAAGGGATCTCTATGCAAATATTATATAGTTTGGGTTAAAATTAAATTATATTAATGGTCAATTTCCTTAAAATAAAATAATTAATTAAGATGGTCAATTTCCTTAAAATAAAATAAGTAATTAAGATGGTCAATTTCAAGGAAACTAAAAGAAGATGCTTGGTAATTTTCCTAAATATTTTATAGAAGACTAGAAGATGGTCAATTTCCTTAAAATAAAATAATTAATTAGTATAAACATGCACACTTATGGTATTAATTGTTATCATCATAAAATTATATATTAAATTTAAAATCTATGCAATTTTATTAAACTTTGTAAAAATATTAAATTAGATGTATAGAGATGTTAATTATTTAACATACAAAAATATAATAAGTAGGTTATAAATAATTCAAGTTAGATTCCATAATATATAATATTGCATAATTCTTCCGATTTGATTTAATGCATATATGTAATATATTTATATAAATATATAATTCTCTTAAAATTGCATGTCTAAGTAGTAAAAGTAATTTCGTCAGTAAAGAAAAGAATTTTAGTAACATTTGATATAGTTATATGATAGTAATCACTCATTTGAATAGTAAAATTAACAATATTATCAGCGATATTAGTGAAAGTGCTAGAAACAACAACGAGAGTAGTGAAATAATCAATATTAATGCGGCAATAGTGAAAGTAACAATAATTACGGCGGGAATAGTGAAATTATCAATATTAATGCGGCAGTAGTGACAGTTATAATAATTACGGCGGGAGTAGTAAAAAGTAACAATGATTACGGGCAAGTAATGAAATGTTATTACTATTATTTCATTAATAAGAGTAAAATATTAACAGCGGGAGTAGTGAATTAGTCTCAAAATTTCTTTCGTCGTAATTTTAGGATATGTCATAGAAAAATATATTAATGATAAATTTATGGGTTATGCAACTTTAAGTAATTTTATTTAATGAAAAAAAAAAATTAATGGTAAGTAGAGGTAGCCCGGGCGAAGCCGGGCACCAATACTAGTCTTTTATTATGCTACTATCTATATTAGAGGATAACTTAACACAGACTGATATTATTAGTTTCATGACAAAACAAAATTAATTAAAATTATTTGAGAAAAATTATAAATTGAAATCACTGGGCTTTCCGGCAAAAATTTTCTTTAAGACATTTTACAAACTTTAATTTAGTCAATTCTTTTTATTAATTTCCAGTTTAATTTTTTATTCTCATATTAAAATATGAAAAATTAATAACGTGTTAATTTAAAATCTATAAATAATACATTAAATAGTAAAGGATCTATCGCATGCATGCATGCCCGAGATCTATACTAGTCCTCCCTTCATGTTCTTGTGTCTTAAAAACTGTAGTAACTAAGTGATTGACTAATGCAATAATCATACATTCATACACACATAAAATAGAATTTAAATTCTAAACACTTTAAGAAAATAAAGACAGTAACAAAATCCAACGTGTATATACTTGCATACAAAAAACCATGCTATAGAGGAAATAAAATATAAGGGAAAAAAATTAAAACCCAATTTTCTAGTCTATAATCCCACATTATTAAAACACTTCAAATATGACAAGTAATAAACCAACGAATATTGCAATATTATTGCCGAGCTAAGTAGCGTTAGCTTGTTACTCGAGTGAGGGCCATAGAATGGTGGAACATGGATAGCCAGCCTGAGTAGGGTTTAGCAGCTATTTAGCTGGGCTCGACTACATGCTTTGCCGATAACCCAAACCTCGGTCAACGAGTCCTTCTTTCATTAAAGGATCTCAGAAGTTGGCTTCATAGAGCACCAGCCGAGGTGACGGCTGCCGGCCGGCTAGCTAACACTGAGCCCATCTTCCCTCTTTGTCTGGGCCCTCCTTGAACCACCACTTTTTTTTTTAATTATAAAATTGCCGAGAAGGTGCAGCTCGTCTAACCCTTTGAACCACCACTAATAGAATAACAAACCCTACTAATATTGATATATGATCATGAGAGTGATAATGAGACGAGACAGTTCGTGAGCAGCTGTCTGCAATACACAACCCTCCACACACATATAAGGACAAACATGATGACCCATCACAAAAACTCAAACTCACAATTCCACTAATAGAAGAACAAACCCTACTAATATTATTCAAACAAATAGCATGCACGTAATAAATGGTGAGCATTAATATTTTGTTAAAGATCAGAAGTACAAGTGATCTAACATGTGGGTTCTGCTAATGGTTGGTCGAGCAAGGCTTGATCTTGCTCGGTTTGGCTCGTTAGCATCCCTATTTATCCCTTATCCTAAAATATTCAATCTATGATTTAAGTCCATTAACTTCGGATATAAGTAAAAATCATCCTTCAGAATCACTCAACTTTCTAGTCTCAGTCTCTCAGATAATTATATTCCCACATCATCAAAACAATTGAAAAAAAATTAATTAATAAATCACGATTTATCAATTTTATTGCTGAGCTAAGTAGCTGAAGAGTTTAGGATCCCGAAATAGCCTACGTCAAATCTACTTCTCAACAAGATCCCCACAATCAAATGTCTCTAATTTGTTCACTTAAGAGCTATGTCATACTAGATGAATAAACCATTTTGAGACTCATAAGAAATAAGAAAAATTTGCAACTAAAAGGTTTTAGACACTTGAAAATATTAAGAGCTTTTGCAAATGTTTTCTATCTCTTTCTCAGATTTTAGCAAATGTGAAGTGTGTTTTTCTCAAGGAGTGAAGCACTCCTTTTATAGAGAAAAAGGAGGAGTCTTTTAATATAAAAAAAATCAAATTTGAAAGTCAATCCAAAGACAAGTAATATGTGACAAAAGATTTCAGTTTTTCTTACTTGCACCAAAGTGGTTAATCTGAAAAACAAGCTTTTGAAAAGTAAAATTTCCTTTCCTTGTCAAGAGTCACACATGTGACTTGCACAAGAAAGGAAGGTTTTGAAAGTGCTTTCAAAAGATCAATCTTAAAGCATTTAACCAATTTGGGCAAAGTTTACAAGTTACTAACTAAACCAATTACTCAGAATAGTTGGTTAGGATTCCTCACAAACTTGTTCAACAATTTAAAAGACATCTTTGAAAAGCATGGTTTATCCGTCTAGAACAGCAACAGTGGGCGACACTGTTGCCTTGGCATATCAAACGCAATATTTTCTATCTCAATTCTAATGACCCAAATTAAATACAAGGCGGTCTTCATCCAACGCTTCAATCGTCTTGAATCAACAAATCGACAATTCCTATTAAGTAAACTTAAGAGAAAACATTAGTAACATTTGGTTTGTCATCATCAACACAATAAGCTCAACAAATTCCCTCTTTGATGATGACAAGCCAAAATATAATGTGTCTTTCCCCTTTTGGTTCCCCCTTAACAAGATAATCAAAATCAACTAGTCTTTAGAATTAGTGAGCAATGAGATAAGATCATATTAGAAATTAAAGAGAGTAAACACAAGAATAAAATTACTAATATTAAACACTTATGAACACTAGCAAGAGTATGAACAATACCATCCGCACACATTATAGATCCACTTCCCCCTCTTGACATCATCAAGAGAGTGAAGGCAAAAGAAGACGGACACAACAAAGCACCAAGGTTAGGATATAGAGAGTATTTAAACATATGAAGGCAAATTAATGTAAATAAACCAAATAACTTGATAAGATAATAAAGCAAGTGAGCAAAATTAGGGGCTAATTTGTGGGTTAGGCTTAGGATGAACCGGGTTTCAAAGTTGAGAAAGATTAATTCCCGGAGAACGCAAAACAATGACCAGAACAAAAAAGATTTTCGGCGGTCTGTCAAACACACAAATTCCACTCTTGGCAAGCTTTGTAATCGGTTGAGTATTCAATTTAGATCTAATCTTGACATATGTCCACAAATTCCTTCTTAATTTCTTCAATTAAGATACATTTTCCTTCATCCCTTACATTCAAAACCTTTGATTTCTTTCCACTTTCTTTTCTTCAATCCAACATAAGATTATTGGAGACTTTCACACAAACCTTTGTAATCAATGGGTCATCTTCAATCATATTCATATATTTCGTTTCAGCATATGAAGGAAGAGCAGCGTTTTTTTTTTTTTTTTTTTTTTTGGACGATTTCAGATCATGTCACCTTGGATTGCTTTTGGCGATGGCGTTCAACAGCAAGTCGATGAGCATTTGGAGTGAATTTTCCTTTTCCTCTTCTTCAAGGTCAAATTGTAGCTATCATGGATTTCGAGGTGATGAAGATGTGGGTAGTTGCTATTGTTGACTTAACTTGGAGGTGATGGAGGGTTTAAAATGTATGTTGGGTTTATCAGGTTTAAAAGGGAAGAGTAATGAAGGATGTTAGATGAGGTTTAATTGGATTTGGGTAGTGGGTGGGAGTTTTATGGAGGTGTGTAGAGGAAGACTTGCATTATCATCAAATACAAAAATCTTTGGAAGATAAACACAAATTTGAATAAATACACTTAAACACAATCATCAACCAGGTTTCTTAAAATGTTTTGCTAGGGTGATCAAGTTTTGCACTTATACACTCTAATTAGTCAATCATATGAGATAATGTGAATAAATAAAGTGATTACATGTTATTAATCAAGCCAACCTCTAACCTAAGTTTTTAAAATTGTGCTCTAGCAAGTGGTTTAGTGAAAATATCCGCAATTTGATCCTCGGTTTTACAAAATTTAAGACTAATATTACCTTTTTCTACATGATCACGAAGAAAATGATGTCGGATTTCAATGTGCTTAGTTCGTGAATGTTGGATGGGATTTTTTGAAATGTTTATAGCACTTGTATTATCACACATAATGGGGACGGAATCGTAAAACATACCAAAGTCGGAAAGTTGTTGTCTCATCCATAAGAGTTGAGAGCAACAGTGCGCTGCACTGACATATTCGCTTTCGGCCGTAGAAAGAGCGACCGTATTTTTCTTCTTCGAAGCCCAAGAAACAAGACATGGGCCCAAGAAAGTAGCAACACCGGATGTACTTTTACGATCCACCGTACACCCCGCATAGTCCGCATCGGAATAACCTATAAGATCAAAGGGACAATATAAGAGATACCATAAGTAAAGATTTTGTGTTCCAATCAAATACCGAAGAATTCGTTTAACAGCTTTGAAATGGGATTCTTTCGGATTTGCTTGGAACCTAGCACATAAGCAAACACTAAAGAGAACATCGGGACGACTAGCGGTTAGGTAAAGTAGCGGTCCAATCATACCTCTATACACCTTTTCACTAACATTCTTACCATGTTCATCTTTGTCCAATTTGGATTCGGGTACCATAGGTGTATCGTGAGAGTTACCTTGAGTCATCCCAAATTTCTTGAGCATTTATTTAATGTACTTTTGTTGATGGATCATGATTCCATCCTTAGATTGCTTGATTTGGAGCCCAATAAAGAATCCTAGCTCACCCATCATGCTCATTTCAAATTCCGATTTCATTAGTTCCGAAAAGTAGACACAAAGAAGTTCATTAGTTGCACCAAATATAATATCATCAACATATACTTGGACAATTAACGATTCAAAGTGATCGTGTCTTTAAAAACAATGTTTTATCAACGGAACCTCTTCTAAAACCGTTTTCAATGAGAAATTTAGACAACCTATCATACCAACACCTAGGTGCTTGTTTTAAACCATAAAGAGCTTTGTCTAATTTGAAAACATGTTTAGGAAAATCATTGTCTAAGAAACCCGGAGGTTGCTCCACAAAGACATCTTCTTCCAAATATCCATTTAAGAAAGCGGTTTTGACATCCATTTGGAAGAGTTTAATGCCTTTGTGAGCCGCAAAAGCAATGAGTAATCGTATGGCTTCAAGCCGGGCTACCGGTGCATAGGTTTCATCATAATCGATTCCCTCTTATTGATTATAACCTTGCACCACTAGCCTAGCTTTATTCCTTACAATTTCACCCGAATCATCAAGCTTATTGCGAAAGACCCACCTAGTACCAATGACGGTATGGTTGGGTGGTCTAGGGACTAAGTGCCATACCTCGTTCCTTTTGAATTGATTTAGTTCCTCTTGCATGGCAACTAGCCAATCATCATCGGCTAAGGCGATAGTCACATTTGAAGGCTCGATTTGGGATAAGAAGGCATTATGAGCGCAAAAGTTGTGTAAAGATGCCCTTGTTCTTATTCCAGAATTTAAGTCACTTGTTAAGTTGGAAAGAGGATGAGAACTTTGATGCTTCCATTTTCTTGGGATAAAGGCATTTTGTTCCCCCTCAGAGGAAACAGTCTATGAGACTGTTGTCTGTTGATTAGAGGAAGGATCTAGAATAGTGTCTGAGGATTCTCCTGAGGCAACAGTGTCCGAGACTGTTACTGTTCTGGAAGTGGAGGCAATAGTCGTGGGAACCGTTGCTGAATGAGGTGTGGAATCAGAGGCAACGATGTCTCTGTTTGTTCCCCCTGGATTGGTGCTTGCATCAGAAGGCAACAGTGTCTGTAACTGTTGCCTAAAGTCATTGATTGGAGCCTCCTCATCCTCAAACACAAAGTCTTTTCTCACAAGACCTATCTCAAAATCGTCATCTTCATCATCTTCTCCATCATTTTGTACCTGTCCAAGAATGCTAGATTCATCAAATATGACATGGACACTTTCTTCAATTAGCATGGTTCGTTTGTTATAAACTTTATAAGCCTTGCTATGGTCGGAATAACCAATAAAAACCGCTTCATCACTACGTGGATCGAATTTTCCCAAGTTGTCTTTACCATTGTTGTGAACAAAACATTTGCTCCCAAAGCATCTAAAATATGAGATATTGGGTTTTCTACCACGTAAAATTTCATCGGAAAATTCACGTGGTACCCTTGAACTTTGTCATTTTTCACGTGGTATCCAACTTTTTAAGTTTGTGCACATGATATCCTTGAAATTTGATTTTCAAGCACAACATGTCCTTTTTATCGTTTTTAAAATTTTCAATTGAGAATAAATTATAGACCAGAAATCGGAATTGACTAATTTTTTTTCCAAATTGATTAACTATTCGAGATCTATAAATTGATAAAATGAAATTGGTCATTCAGAAATTTATGATCGAAGATATGTTTGATTTGAGATTTTCGTTAAAAAAAAACCATATAGAATGTCAGTCGGGAATTTTTTTTTCTCAAATCGCAGATTATAACGAGATAATCATATAACGAAAAAAATTGGCCAATTCAGAATTCCGATCTAGGAGTTATGCGCAATTGATTATTTTTAGAGCGACAAAAATGATATGTTGTACATGAAAATCAAACATGGATGGTATAATGTACACAAACTTAAAAAGTTGGGTATCATGTGCAAAATGAAAAAGTTCGAGGGTACCACGTGAATTTTCCGAAATTTCATAGAGTGTTTTATTGATTATGCTTCTTATCATGACTCGATTATGAATATAGCAAGCGGTGTTTACCGCTTCGGCCCAAAAGTCTTTAGGCAATTTACTACACAACAACATGGTTCTAGCCATACTTTCAAGGGTCCTATTCATTCGTTCGACCACTCCATTTTGTTGTGGTGTTCTAGGAGCCGAAAAATTATGGTCTACACCATTGTCATTACAATAAGCGCTAAATGATGAATTTTCGAATTCGGTTCCATGATCGGTTCTTATGGAAACAAGTTTGAGATCAAGTTTGTTTTGAATCTTTTTCAACCAAATTAAAAATTCATCAAATGCCTCACTCTTGGAACTCAAGAAAAGTGCCCAAACAAACCTAGAATAATCATCAACAATGACACACACATAACGACTACCTCCTCTACTTCTAGTTCTCATTGGTCCACATAAGTCGATATGCAAAAGTTGTAATGGGCGAAGAGTACTCACAATTCTTTTAGACCTAAAGGAACTTCTAACATGTTTACATCTAGCACATTCATCACATACTTTATAAAAGTCAAATTTCATGTTAGGAAATCCTTCTACCAAGTCAAGTCTTTTAAGAGTATTAAGAGTTTTAGCACTAACATGTCCAAACCTTTTGTGCCACAACCAATGATCATTTTTCATTACACTCATGCATGACATGGTATGACCGGATAACGTGTTTAAATCAGTTAAGTAAACATCTTTGACACGTCTCCCTTCGAGAATAATTTCATGAGTTGTGGCATCAATTATTCGACACAAATTAGCACTAAATTCCACAATATTACCTTTGTCACAAAGTTGAGAAATGCTAATAAGGAGATTATGTTTCAAACCTTTGACAAGCCGCACATTATCGACACAAAGTAACGATGACTTACCGACCTTTCCCATGCCTATTATTTCACCTTTCTTGTCGTCGCCAAAAGTTACCTTGCCACCATCATAAGCTTCTAGTGAGAGGAATTGACTTCTATCTCCCGTCATGTGACGAGAACATCCACTATCCAAGTACCAATTGCGGCCGCCTCTCACCAAGCCCTACACAAGATTAGACTTTGAGTTTAGGAACCCAAATAAATTTGGGTCCCTTTTTATCCTTCACATTTCGCAACAAATCTTTTCGAATCCAAACTTGTTTTACAACCTTAATATTTTTGTTAATGTCACTATGTCTTTTCTTGCATGCACTAAAGACATGACCAGTTTTACCACAATAGTTGCAAATGATGTACTCGGGAAGACCAGCATATTTCCTTCTTCTAAAGTCGGTTTGAGTTGAATCCGGTTTTCTGAGGCAACAGTCGGACTGACTGTTCCATTTGAAACCAAGACCGATAGTTTTGTCACATCTCTTGGACTGATTAGTGAGGAAATTTAAGACCTTTTGACTTCCTTCCCAATTCTTAGACACATTCTTAGCCGCAACAAGTTCCTTGGTTAAATCATTGACTCTAGTGGTGAGATGTACAATCTTCTCCTTTTCTCTTTTAAGATCATCATTGTTTTCACTTTCAATGGACATTCTTTTCTCAACAATGATGTCACGGGTTTGGTCATTGAGTTTAGACACAAGGTAACCCATTTTCTCCTTTGACTCTTTGTACTTGGATCTCATTTTGACAAATCTTTCATTCAATTCCATGAGATTTTTCATCTTATCTTGAACATTAAGCTTAAGACTAGAAATGCAATTTTCTAAATGAACAATTTTGGATCTAGATGAGCTACATTCGGGAAATTCATTTTGAAATTTGACAAATTTTTCATGAAGCATTCTAATCTCCCTTTTGTAGGCATCTAAGTTGACTTTAAGACATTCATTCTCTTTAGATAAATTAGTGACTAGTTCATTTGACACTTTCTTGACATTGTCAGAGGCAACAGTCTGAGACACTGTTGTCTTAAGTTCTTTTATCTCATCAACTAAGTCATCAATTACATCTTTAGATATGGATTGTTCATTTAGAAGTTCATCACGTTCCTTAGTTATCATAGACATTTGTAAAATCAGAGTGGTATTGACATTTTCAAGATCAGAAACAACATTGGGGTTCGACCTAAGACACTCTAGTTCGTTAGACAACTCCTTGTTCAATTTGTTTACTCTTTTCACCTCATCAGAGGCAACAGTCGCACTGTCTGTTACCTTAAGTTCACTTTTAAGATGATAATTTTCTTGAGCAATTTCCTCTATTTCATTTTGCATGAGATCCAACTTTTCAGTTTGTGAACGACACTTATCAAAGAGTTTGTCAAGAAGCTTACATACTTTTTCTTTGGAGTAAGTCCTAGCTTTGGCCTTTAGAAGTTTTACCTCATTGTCGGAATTGGAGTCGGAATCGTCGGGGTGAGCCATGAGACATCTAAGATGCTCGGTTTTCGAAGGTTTTGAGACTTTGTCCTTGAAACGATTTGTAAGACACATTTTAGCCTCTAATTCCTCCTCGATGATTTCATCGTCCTCGGAGTCGGACATTCCCCATATGGCGGACATGACTCGGTTTTTGTAGTCTTTCTTAGCCTTATCTCGCTTATCTTTGGACTTAATCTCATCCCACTTAGGACATTCTTTAATTTGATGTGATTTGTCACCACACTTAAAGCATCCAATAGTGGTAGAGGGTCTTTTCTTTGGAAAACGTTTTTTCGTGTAATTATTGTTGAACTTTTTGTGTCCATGACCATTCACCATTCTAACTAAGTTCCTAGAGAACAAAGTAAACTCATCTTCTTCTTCATCCTCATCATCAATTGAAGACACTACTACAAATTTAGGCAACTACAACGCCCCTTTAACAACGATTATTCACGAAAATCACAATAGACGTTGTAGAATGTAAGGCGCGAATTTTACTAAAATCAATTACAACGGGTATGGTTATAAAAACCGTTGTTATTATTTTTAACAACGGGTCACACATGCAGAACCGTTGTTAATAATTTGGCGCAAAATTGGCGCAAAGTTAGTGAAAAGTAATCACAACGGTTATTTTTGAAACCCGTTGTTAAAACTTATTTAACAACGGGTGTTTTTTACAACCGTTGTTAAAACTTTTTTCACAACGGTTGTTGTTTAATAACCGTTGTCAATACCTTCCATACTATAAACCACACAAACAAGTCTGCTGCGACCACAAAACACAACCCTTAATACACAAACACAAAACACAAGCAAAAACAAACACAAAACACATACACACTCTCTTTCTCTCTTTCTCTATTTCTCTCTTTCTCATCGTCGCTTTATCTTCTCGCCGTCATTGTGATTTCATCGTCTATTACGTTCGTATTTATCGTAAATCTCGTCACTTTTAGTTTCATCGTCATTATTTTCTTTTTCTATTTATTTCTTTTGCATATATGTGTTTTTATCGACCATTATGTTATTTGTTTAAGTATTGTTCGCATAATTAGTTACTAAAACAATGAAGAAGCAAGATGAAGAAGTAAGATAAACATAATTAATATATATATATATATATATATATATATATTTATAAATACATAAATTAAAAAAAAAAAAATTACATATGTAAAAATGCAATTCTTATATTTTCATGGAGGATCTTATTGTGCTCTATCGTATCCATCCTCTCCTCCTTGGCTATTTGGAGGTTCCGTTCGCAGCTTGCTATATCGTCATATAGCCGCAATCGCTGCTTCTTTGCTCCGTCAAGCCATCTTCTTTGGCGTGCTTGATGCGGATCGAGCTTCCGCAAGGTAGCTCCTGAAACTTTCCTCAATATGGAGGAACCGGCGGATGAAGTTGTTGTTGTTCTCGATCATGGTAAGAGTCTTTAGGATGAAATCATTCATTTTCTTAGAGTTTTTTGAGTTTGATTTGAAAGATTAAGTAGAGTTTGTTTTAACAGTTAGAGTTTGGAGATGAATATATGAGATAATGGAAATGTTAGTTGAGATATGCAATGTATTTATACTAAGCAATGTGTGGGTTGAGTTAATTGCTTTTTAATTAATATATATGTTAGGAAGTTGTGCCATAATCATCATCATCTCTCTCAATAATGCTGCTTCAAATCCTATTACTAACCCTTCTCATTCCATATTATCCGTTCATATGTACAGTGATGTCAGTAATAATGCATGCATTGGAATTCTAACAGGCCGTAATTATGCATGCATCTAGTAATATTTAATTTTTTTTTTTTTTATTTTTTTAAGAACAAACAACAACGGTTATTTACAAACAACCCGTTGTCTTTAGTTATAACAACGGTTTTGTATATTAAAACCCGTTGTTATAACTTTCCCCCCAAAATTGAGTCACACTTTCCACAACGGGTTTTTATACATAAAACCGTGGTTAATAGTTTTAACAACGGTTTCCTTAAGTAAACCAACCGTTGTTAAAACCTTCTACAACGGACGCTTTAACAACGTCCGCTTTTTTATATAACAACGGTTTTTGACCGTTGTTATAGCCTGTATCTGTAGTAGTGAGAGGATGCTAAAGCAAGACTCTTTCCCCTTGAGAATTCACTAGAGTGCTTATCGAGATTGAACTCGTGAGCCATTAGTGATCCCATTAGTTCATGAAGAGATAGAGTGGATAGATCTTTGGCCTCCTCTATGGCGGTAACCTTAGATTGCCATTTAGTGGTAAGACTACGAAGAATTTTTCGAATGGTGTCCTCGGACTCGAAATTTCTTCCTAGGCTTTTTAGTTCATTTATAATACACGAAAAGCGAGATGAAAAACTATTTATGGACTCGTCATTTGACATGTGAAACATCTCATATTGTTGCATGAGAAGGTCAATACGGTGTTTTCTAACTTGAGACGTCCCTTCATAGGCAAGAACAAGGGAATCCCAAATTAATTTAGCCGTAGGACATCCGGAAATCCGACTCACTTCGGCGTCTCCTACACATCGTTGAAGAATCGACATTGCTTTCGAGTTCTTTTCGGCCAACTTAAAATCATTTTCATTGTAATCTTTTTCGGCCTTGATTTTAGTAGAACCCGTAATAATGTCGGTTTCCTCAATAACAAGAGGTCCGTCCTCAATGATTTTCCAACATTGATAATCAATACTTTTAATGTAGCGCTCCATTTTGAGCTTCCACCATCCAAAATTCTCACCGATAAAGATCGGGATCTTGGAGTGTTTTGAGGGATCCATTTCCCAAGATTCAAACTCTAAGGTGATAAACCTCGATTAAGAGCACGAGACTCTGATACCAATTAAAGAGTTTAGGATCCCGAAGTACCTAAGAGGGGGAGGAGGTGAATTAGGTACCTTTTAAAATTTTTTAACTTAACTTAATTGATTTAAGTTAGTTAAATGAAATGATATCTCAAATACCTAACACAACCTCTTTTAAATGGAGATTAAAAGAAGTGTCGTTGGTTATGATGAAGGCAACGATTATGTAATTTCAGTAACTTGTTGTCTTTGTTTAAACTCAGAAACAACGGACCAACGTGACAAAAAGATAGTAGACTCATTCTTTGAAGATAATAAAAACGACAAACTAAGAATTGCAGCGGAAATAAATAAACGAAAGAAGTTCAACACAATCGGTTTTGAATTGGTTCGGCCTACACTCTATAGGCCTACGTCCAATCTACTTCTCATTAATAATTTGATAATGTAATTAACTCTAACTACAATTATTCTATTACAACGAGATCCCCACAATCTACTCCGATTGTGCTATTCAAGAAACTACTCCGTTTCTAAAGCTCATCTAATTCTCAAGTAGTTACAAGATCAAATGTCTCTAATTTGTTCACTTAAGAACGAGAGAGACTCAATGTCGATCTAACTAAGAGAAAGAAGATATTGAGCTATGTCATACTAGATGAATAAACCATTTTGAGACTCATAAGAAATAAGAAAAATTTGCAACTAAAAGGTTTTAGACACTTGAAAATATTAAGAGCTTTTGCAAATGTTTTCTATCTCTTTCTCAGATTTTAGCAAATGTGAAGTGTGTTTTTCTCAAGGAGTGAAGCACTCCTTTTATAGAGAAAAAGGAGGAGTCTTTTAATATAAAAAATCAAATTTGAAAGTCAATCCAAAGACAAGTAATATGTGACAAAAGATTTCAGTTTTTCTTACTTGCACCAAAGTAGTTAATCTGAAAAACAAGCTTTTGAAAAGTAAAATTTCCTTTCCTTGTCAAGAGTCACACATGTGACTTGCACAAGAAAGGAAGGTTTTGAAAGTGCTTTCAAAAGATCAATCTTAAAGCATTTAACCAATTTGGGCAAAGTTTACAAGTTACTAACTAAACCAATTACTCAGAATAGTTGGTTAGGATTCCTCACAAACTTGTTCAACAATTTAAAAGACATCTTTGAAAAGCATGGTTTATCCGTCTAGAACAGCAACAGTGGGCGACACTGTTGCCTTGGCATAGCAAACGCAATATTTTCTATCTCAATTCTAATGACCCAAATTAAATACAAGGCGGTCTTCATCCAACGCTTCAATCGTCTTGAATCAACAAATCGACAATTCCTATTAAGTAAACTTAAGAGAAAACATTAGTAACATTTGGTTTGTCATCATCAACACAATAAGCTCAACAATAGCGTTAGCTTATTACTCAAGCGAGGGTAATAAATTGGTGGAAATTCGACGGGCAACCAACATTGAGTTCAGTTGGGTTAAGTTATGTGCACTATATGTCAAAAAGCTAAAACTCGACCGAAAGCCGTACTCACATTTAGATGGGCATCGGAAAAAAATGGCTTCGTAGAGCATCATTGCTGAGGAGAGTAATAGCTGGCTGCACAAACTTGCTTCCACTATTAAAGAACTCTTTTTTCATTTTAATAAACTATTTATCAAATTAGGCGTCGCTTTTAAACCATTAAAAGACTCGTCTTATATTTAAATATTTAATTATTCATTACACACTATTGAAAAGGTAAGGCCGTTACTTGAACTCTTGACGTAGAAGTTTACCCAATTTTTTCCCCTTCCAAACAATATTGTTATAACAGAAGCAAGAAAGAACAAATAAAGAACAATAAAGAGACAAACGCACAGATTTACGTGGTTCACTAACAGTGTGTTAGCTACGTCCACAGGGCAGAAGGGAGAGAGTTTTATTGATATGTGAGGAGTTTTCAGATTACAGATTCAGACGGTATGATAAAACATAACTGCTAGGTAGAGGATTAGAGAGTTTATATAATACTCTCTAAACCTAATACAGAATGACCTAATAGTTATTCGAAGCGGCGGTTAACAGAATCAAGGCACAAACCCAACAAATATTTATTTAACCGGGACTGAGCGAATATATGAAAAGAGACTGTGGAGCCTCTTCTTAGAAAAGTAAACTTTCATATCAAAATACATTCCCACATCTGTAAAGCGCTAAACAATTTAAAGTTAATAACCAAACACTTAAACTATAAAAATTGCCGAGCTAAGTGGCGTTAGCTTGTGACTCGAGCGAGGGTAATAATGTGGTGGAACATGTTATAATTGAGCCTCGAAGTTAGTTGTGCTTTCGTTGGGTCGACCCCATAATGGGCGGTGCTGGGCTGGTTCTGTCCTCCCAGTACTGGCTTCATAGAGCAACAACACGCTAGGGACGACACTCTTGGCCAATCTCACTTGATTGTCTCCATGAATCACCACTTTTTCGGAACTTGATCCTTGCTCTTTTGGCCGGTCTGAAGAGGGCTAAATCCCTTGGGATAAATAAGCTTTTGATTCATAATAGCCTTAAATTTATTGTAATAGCTAGTAGTTAGTTTATCGAGGCTTTGCCCCTCTTTAGTACCAAAAGAAAAAAAAAAAAAAAAACCTTCAATATCAATATGTAAACGGTTTTTCTATCCTATGCCCACTAGGCATAGAATGTACATCATCATTCGCCTCATCACCTGCACGGCTGCACTTAATTCTATTTGTCGTCCAATGATAATAGCGAAAATACGTCCATCCTCCCTTCGCGGTCAACTTCGTAATTAATGATGGGTGTTGATTTGTCAATTGAAAAATTTAGTATTGAACTAATCATTGGTATCGATTGCCCTTATGCATTATATAGTCAATGAAATAAGAAAATTAAAGACGGCAAAACCCAACTTTTTAGTCTCAAAGCATATTCCCACACTATTTAAACGCTCGACATAAAATTAACTAATAAACCAACTAATGGAACGATTTTATTGCCGAGCTAAGTAGCGTTAGCTTGTTACTCAAGCAAGGGCATTAAAATGGTGGAACATGACCAGGGGTTAGGTGGGTAGGTGGGTTTAACAATGTGCCATCCTGATCTCTGCTCGGGCGCTCGGTCGAGGCCCGGACCAGGATCTGGTCCAAAAATCGAAGGTGGCTTTATAGAGCACAACTGAGGGAATCACCGAAGGCTGCATGCTTAAAACCAATATTCCCTTGTCTTAGCCTGGCCCTTGAACCACCACTTTTTCGTAGAAATGTCGTGCTATGTTTTAGGTCGTTAAAAGGTGATAAATACTTCAAAAAAGTTAGTTTCGCTCCTACTTCAAGATTGATATCCTATTTTGGATTAGTGATGTGATAGGATAAAAACGGTGTGATTAAATCTTAGAAGCGTAAGATCGTACAAATTAAATAAAAAACATAACTTTGAGTGTTATAATATGGTAAATATCATATTTTGGTCTCAAGACACAACTTATATTATCATTTGTCTACAATTTATCAACATTTATAGTTTATTTCTACACGAAAGTTATGTTTATTAAGAATCGGGAAAAATGTTTGTATTATTACTAGCGTAGTAATGTAGGATCATAGAGTCGTATTAAGATAATACTCCCTCTGGCCCGGTCATTTTTTTTATCTTTGGTTTTGAGACAAAGACCAAGGAAAGTGGAGAATACCATTTAAGGGTGATTGGGACAGAGAGAGTACTTTAAAAAATTTAAGAAAAATATCTATGTAAAATTTAAGAAAAATATAAATGTAAGCTCATGTAAAATAGAATTTACAAAATTTAAGAAAATTATAGACATAAGATCGTGTAAAATTTAAGTTCCAACCTATGATCAGGATTGGTCATTAACTTTTGAAGCATAGAATTATAAGTTCCTACGACATGGATCAAGTTTAACAACAATGAGTTTACCGCGTGTTAGATAACAAAACACAATCTTAGCAACGACCATAAAGATTATGATTGAATATCCATTGAATTTTAGGTTGTGTGCGCCAAAATGGTTATATGGTTGCCCTTGAAATTAAGCACAGACATGACTGCGTCTTAATAGGCAAACACAACGTCAACATATTGGATCTCAACATCAAGTGGAAAAGTTCTAAATGAAGACGGTAAAAGAAAATATCTATAGCTTCTTGTCTCCCACATCGATAAAGAATCATAAAGAAGAGAATACAACTGGTATAAATATGAAAGAATGGACTTGTAGCAAATTACTTACCTGGACGTGGTCAATGGGTGATCAAGAAGTCTCATGGCCTAGGTTGGTGACCTCCATTGCACTTTGGAGGGGTGCCTGCCTAACGTCTCCTCAAAGGGAGCTCGTACGTCATAATTTGTTACTGCGGAGGCCTGCGTTCGCGCGGCCTCTGTCCAAAATAAGCCAAGTTTTTGGTCAATAGCCTTATTAGCCTAGAAAACTTTCATTATTTATTAATATGGTAATTATTATTCGAAAGGGAGGTGAGTAGTTATCAATCAATTTAGGGCAATTATTATCGAGTAAGAAAGTAAAAAATAAATGGTAAAGAATCATGGGGTGTAATTATTAATTTAGGGAAAATTGTTACTCCCATACGAGTAGTCGAGCAGTACTATTTTGTTTATTGTTTATGTGTTTGCCTATTGCATTTGGGACTAAATGCAATTAATTGAAATCATAAATCAACTAATCGATTTTTCCGGTTGTTAGGCAAGAGAATTATGTGACCGAACTTGAGGTTAAACAAAAGCTTGACTGCATTTGAGATAGCAAGCACAATCTTAACATAATCAATAAACAACTTAAGGTACAAAGTGTAAACTGAGACAAATAGATACAGTCCGAACAGTTGTTACTTTCATACTTCAGCAAGCTTTCATTTTAGTACTCGTGTAATTTCGCAATATTACTCGAAGTATTCTCTCTTCTCTTGTGTTCTCTTAACTCACTTTAATTAATAAAGTTGTAGTTAAATTTTTAAATAGTACCTAATTCACCCCCTCCCCCTCTTAGGTACTTGAATCCATAAACTCAACACTTATACTATAAAAGTTGCTGAGCTAAGTGGCGTTAGCTTGTGATTCAAGCGAGGGTAATAATGTGGTGGAACATCCTATAATAAGGAAAAACTACAGAACAAGTATATGTATGATTTTTAGTATATCGTCTCTGCCTAATTTCTTGATTGAATGATGTATCTGCCTAGATGAACACTTTTTTATTGATTGAATTATGTAATCTGCCTATATAGTTATATCGTTTTTTATTTTTTAGCAATTTTGTTTTTGGGATATTCTCTCGTGTACCCCTGAACTTTTTCGTTTTCTAAGGTGTATCCCTCGTTTTTCACAAAAAAACTTTGACCGACAATAATTCTCTGTTACGAGTTCAGAAAATGGTAATTTTTTTTTCAAACAAATTATCTCGTCAAGGCCCTGAATTTGAAAAAAAATTCACCACATTTTGAACTCGTAGCCGGTAGTTATGGTTGGTCAAACATTTTTTAACGAATAAACTTTGACCGACCATAATTCCCGACTACGAGTTGAGACGTCGGTGAATTTGTTCTCAAACTGAAGACCTCTTAAAGACGGTCAATGTGGAAACACAATTTATCGTATTTTGAACTCGTAGCCAAGAGTTATTGACGGTCAAAGTTTTTTTGCATGAAAAGAGGGGTATATCGTAGAAAATGAAAAAGTTGAGGGGTACACGAGAGAATATCCCTTTGTTTTTTGTCTCACAATTAACTCTGTTTCGTCTATATTAAGCAGCAATATTAAATCAGATGCTTCTAAATCAAAACCGACTCAACTTCGTAATTAATGATGGGTGTTAATGTGTCAATGAAAAAATTTAGTATTGAACTAATCATTGGTATTGATTGCCCTTATGCATTATATTGTCAAATGAAATAAGAAAAATAAAGACGGCAAAACCCAGCTTTTTAGTCTCAAAGCATATTCCCACACTATTAAAACGCTTAACATAAAATTAACTAATAAACCAACTAATGGAACGATTTTATTGCCGAGCTAAGTAACGTTAGTTTGTTACTCAAGTGAGGGCATTAAAATGATGGAACATCACCAGGGGTTAGGTGGGTAGGTGGGTTTAACAATGTGCAACCTGATCTCCCCTCGGGCGCGCTCGGTCGAGGCAGGGACCAGGATCTGGTCCAAAAATCGAAGGTGGCTTTATAGAGCACAACCGAGGGAATCACCGAAGGCTGCATGCTTAAAACCAACATTCCCTTGTCTTAGCCTGGCCCTTGAACCACCACTTTTTCGTAGAAATGTCGTGCTATGTTTTACGTCGTTAAAAGTGATAAATACTTCAAAAAAAGTTAGTTTCGCTCCTACTTCAAGATCGATATCGTACAAATTAATTAAAGAACATAACTTTGAGTGTTATAATATGGTAAATATCATATTTTGGTCTCAAGACACAACTTATATTATCATTTGTCTACAATTTATCAACATTTATAGTTTATTTCTACACGAAAGTTATGTTTATTAAGAATCGGGAAAAATGTTTGTATTATTACTAGCGTAGTAATGTAGGATCATAGAGTCGTATTAAGATAATACTCCTTCTGGCCCGGTCATTTTTTTACCTTTGGTTTTGAGACAAAGACCAAGAAAAGCAGAGAATACCATTTGAGGGTGATTGGGACAGCGAGAGTACCTTACAAAATTTAAGAAAATTATAAACGTAAGATCATGTAAAATTTAAGAAAAATATAAATGTAAGCTCATGTAAAATAGAATTTACAAAATCTAAGAAAATTATAGACGTAAGATCGTGTAAAATTTAAGTCCCAACCTATGATCAGGATTGGTCATTAACTTTTGAAGCATAGAATTATAAGTTCCTACGACATGGATCAAGTTTAACAACAATGAGTTTACCGCGTGTTAGATAACAAAACACAATCTTAGCAACGACCATAAAGATTATGATTGAATATCCATTGAATTTTAGGTTGTGTGCGCCAAAATGGTTATATGGTTGCCCTTGAAATTAAGCACAGACATGACTGCGTCTTAATAGGCAAACACAACGTCAACATATTGGATCTCAACATCAAGTGGAAAAGTTCTAAATGAAGACGGTAAAAGAAAATATCTATAGCTTCTTGTCTCCCACATCGATAAAGAATCATAAAGAAGAGAATACAACTGGTATAAATATGAAAGAATGGACTTGTAGCAAATTACTTACCTGGACGTGGTCAATGGGTGATCAAGAAGTCTCATGGCCTAGGTTGGTGACCTCCATTGCACTTTGGAGGGGTGCCTGCCTAACGTCTCCTCAAAGGGAGCTCGTACGTCATAATTTGTTACTGCGGAGGCCTGCGTTCGCGCGGCCTCTGTCCAAAATAAGCCAAGTTTTTGGTCAATAGCCTTATTAGCCTAGAAAACTTTCATTATTTATTAATATGGTAATTATTATTCGAAAGGGAGGTGAGTAGTTATCAATCAATTTAGGGCAATTATTATCGAGTAAGAAAGTAAAAAATAAATGGTAAAGAATCATGGGGTGTAATTATTAATTTAGGGAAAATTGTTACTCCCATACGAGTAGTCGAGCAGTACTATTTTGTTTATTGTTTATATGTTTGCCTATTGCATTTGGGACTAAATGCAATTAATTGAAATCATAGATCAACTAACCGATTTTTCCGGTTGTTAGGCAAGAGAATTATGGACCGAACTTGAGGTTAAACAAAAGCTTGACAGCATTTGAGATAGCAAGCACAATCTTAACATATAATCAATAAACAACTTAAGGTACAAAGTGTAAATCAATATCATCCGAGATCGTACGTCTATATAATCATCGAAAGAGTTTACATTTGTATAATGTTAAATCTGGTAATGTAAACCATCAATCAATATTTTCATCTCTTCAGTTTTTTAACCCCACTCTTTACATGTGTAACGTGAACCGACAAACTAACCAATGGATAATAAACTTGTTCAAAACGGTTTTCCATCATATCTTTTGATTTAAATCATCTGGTTTGAAACAAATACATTCAATGTTTGACCTACTCATTTTTCGGAATTTTTTGTTTAATTACTACAACTAAATAAAAAAAATAAATCGTTGATTTGCGATGGGTTTTATTATTAAAGAAATAATAATTTCTAAATTTTATAGAGTATATACTAGAAATTGGATCTCAAACAACAAGCATAAAACTTCTTTGATTCATTCAGTGGCTCGAAATCCGTCATTGGCTAAATAATTATTTGGTTATGCTATTTTGGGCTTTGCTCTAACCGAGGCTATTGCATTATTTGCTATTTGGTTATTTTATGAATGAGATTATTTGCCACATTTTTAACAAATAATTTTACGTATGGTTTTTTTTTTTTTTTTTTTTTTTTCTTCTGTATTTTGCAAATTGATATTTTTATAATAAATATTATAATTTTCTGTAATAATATACTCCCTCCATTCAAGTCCACTTTACATGTTTGCTTTATCACGTTTGCCAACGCGACTTTTACGCGGTAAATATCTTTAGTTACGTATTTGCAAAAATTATAAAAGTTCGATATTTTTAATGTATTCTTAAAGACGAATCAAATAAGATCTCACATGAATATATTTTAACTTATGTATCGAGAGAAAATTGAAGTTGAATATCCGCTTGTGAATAGTGTGCAAAAGAGAAAAATGTAAAGTGGAGTTGAATGGAAGGAGTACTAATTAGTTTTTGACTTATTTCCTGTCAAAGTTTCAACTTTGACCTAAAAAAGTGAAACGGGAAGATAAATAAGAATGGGGGGAATTTTTTATTTATCACGCTTACTTGTCTATCCAATTTATTTTACGAATGGTTTAAGAAAACAATCATCATTCACATGCGTTTTGTTTTATTTATCATCTCATTATAGCAGTTACAAACGTCTGTTTGGCCTCCTTCGTCGTCTTGTACTTTTAAAAATTGTACTTATTAACATGTATTCCGTATAGAATACTAAGTAAATAAGTGAGTGACTAATTATATGTACGCACGTAAATTTTTATTACAATTCTAGCAATTTAAAATAGAATTTCAATTCTAAAAACATTAAGGAATAACATTCGTCTTGCTTCAGATAGATCATTTGATTTGAAGTAATAAAACGCGATTTTAAAATCATTTTAAAGCCAAATGTGACTGATCACCATTGAAAAACAAGTTATCATAAACTTTAACACTGACTGTATCATTATAGTTACATTTAATCATAAAATTGTCACATATGCCCGTCTGAAACTTCTGACAAAAAGTGACGGTTTAAAACAAAAAATTGCGAAGGAATAAAAACATTAACGAAATCCAACGAGTATATAATAACTACACATGCATACAAAAAATCATGCAGAGTAAATTAAATAAGGAAAACGAAGAAAGCAAATTCCAACTTTCCAATCTCAAATATTCCCACATCAGTAAAACACTTTAAAAAGTAATAATTAATAAAAGAACGAATATAACAAAGCTACTGCCGAGCTAAGTAGCGTTAGCTTGTCACTCAAGTGAGGGTAATAAATTTGTGGAACATTAGATAGCCAACTTGTGGGGGGTTTAGCTAATTAGCTGGGCTTAGCGCACATCCGATCCGATAACCCTAACCTCAGCAAGACCTGAAATGAGAATCTACCTGAAATGAGAATCTTCTCATCTTGAAAGTTGGCTTCCTAGAGCACAAACCGGGATGGACATTCTCATCTCGAAAGTTGGCTTCCTAGAGCACAAGCCGAGGGGATGGCCGGTTCAAGAGCATTTGAGCCCATCTCCCCTCTGTTGGTCCCTCCTTGAACCACAATTTTTTTTAATTAGATTGCCGAGAATGAGCAGGTCACTTTCTTTATTTTCGCACGTGAATTGTTTTTTAGGTCTTCTTTCTGTGTAATTGAAAACTATAAAAAATAAAGACGGCAAAACCCAAGTCTCAAAGAATATTCCCATATCTTTAAAGGGGATGTAAAAATTAAGGAAAAATTATGTTTATGACCTAGTATGTCCCAAACCACAATTATTTTTAATTAAATTGCTGAGAATGAGCAGCTCACTTTCTTTCTCTTCTTCTAAATGTTTCCGCACGTGAATTATTTTTTAGGTCTTCTTTCTGTGATGTACATGGGAAACCATAAAAAATAAAGACGGTAAAATCCAAGTCTCAAAGAATATTTCCATATCTTTAAACCCAACATAAAAATTAAGGAAAAATAATGTTTATTAGTATGTCCCAAACCACAATTATTTTTAATTAAATTGCCGAGAATGAGCAGCTCACTTTCTTTCTCTTCTTCTAAATGTTTCCGCACGTGAATTATTTTTTAGGTCTTCTTTCTGTGATGTACATGGGAAACCATAAAAAATAAAGACGGTAAAATCCAAGTCTCAAAGAATATTCCCACATCTTTAAACCCAACATAAAAAATTAAGGAAAAATTATGTTTATGACCTAGTATGTCCCAAACCACAATTTTTTTAATTAGATTGCCGAGAATGAGCAGCTCACTTTCTTTCTCTTCTTCTAAATGTTTTCGCACGTGAATTGTTTTTTAGGTCTTCTTTTGTGATGTACATTGGAAACCATAAAAAATAAAGACGGTAAAACCCAAGTCTCAAAGAATATTCCCACATCTTTAAACCCAACATAAAAATTAAGGAAAAATTATGTTTATGACCTAGTATGTCCCAAACCACAATTTTTTTAATTAGATTGCCGAGAATGAGCAGCTCACTTTCTTTCTCTTCTTCTAAATGTTTTCGCACGTGAATTGGAACCACAATTTTTTTTAATTAGATTGCCGAGAATGAGCTGGTCACTTTCTAATTAGATTGCCGAGAATGAGCAGGTCACTTTCTTTATTTTCGCACGTGAATTGTTTTTTAGGTCTTCTTTCTGTGTAATTGAAAACTATAAAAAATAAAGACGGCAAAACCCAAGTCTCAAAGAATATTCCCATATCTTTAAACCCAACATAAAAATTAAGGAAAAATTATGTTTATGACCTAGTATGTCCCAAACCACAATTATTTTTAATTAAATTGCCGAGAATGAGCAGCTCACTTTCTTTCTCTTCTTCTAAATGTTTCCGCACGTGAATTATTTTTTAGGTCTTCTTTCTGTGATGTACATGGGAAACCATAAAAAATAAAGACGGTAAAACTCAAGTCTCAAAGAATATTCCCATATCTTTAAACCCAACATAAAAATTAAGGAAAAATAATGTTTATTAGTATGTCCCAAACCACAATTATTTTTAATTAAATTGCCGAGAATGAGCAGCTCACTTTCTTTCTCTTCTTCTAAATGTTTCCGCACGTGAATTATTTTTTAGGTCTTCTTTCTGTGATGTACATGGGAAACCATAAAAAATAAAGACGGTAAAATCCAAGTCTCAAAGAATATTCCCACATCTTTAAACCCAACATAAAAAATTAAGGAAAAATTATGTTTATGACCTAGTATGTCCCAAACCACAATTTTTTTAATTAGATTGCCGAGAATGAGCAGCTCACTTTCTTTCTCTTCTTCTAAATGTTTTCGCACGTGAATTGTTTTTTAGGTCTTCTTTTGTGATGTACATTGGAAACCATAAAAAATAAAGACGGTAAAACCCAAGTCTCAAAGAATATTCCCACATCTTTAAACCCAACATAAAAATTAAGGAAAAATTATGTTTATGACCTAGTGTGTCCCAAACCACAATTTTTTTAATTAAATTGCCGAGAATGAGCAGCTCACTTTCTTTCTCTTCTTCTAAATGTTTCCGCATATGAATTTTTTTTAGGTCTTCTTTCTGTGTGATTGGAAACCATACAAAATAAAGATAGCAAAACCCAAGTCTCAAAGAATATTCCCACATCTTTAAACCCAACATAAAAATTAAGGAAAAATTATGTTTATAACCTAATATGTCTCAATTTTTTTTTTTACAAATTACCACCTATTTTGTTCAACTTTACAAATTAGCACCTAACTTTAACGTTTATCCAACACCATTCTTTGTTTTACATTCTTGTGATGTTTTTACGTAATTATCGACTCCAACAAGTGTACATGCTTACAAAAAACCGTATATAGGGTAAATGAAATACGAGTAAGAAAAACGAAGAAGGCAACATCCAATTTTCTAGTCTCAAAATATATCCCTACATCATTAAAACACTCAAAAAAACATTAATTTATCTGTCAACGTATATGAAAGTGTTATTACCGAGCTAAGTAGCGTTAGCTTGTCACTCAAGTGAGGGTAATAATAAAATGGTGAGTGAAACACTCAATTGGATAGCCAACCTGAGGGGCTAGGTGGGTTTAGCTACGTGCGCAGTCGAAACCAGAACCTCGGTCGAGGGTACGCTGCCCTCACGAAAATCTGTTCCACATTGGGCTGAATTATCGGAGTGGCTTCATAGAGCACTGCCGAGGGGTGACAACTGGCTCTGCACACTTTAACCCATCTAGCCCATGAACCGCCATTTTTTCGTACCAATGTCGTCTTATGTTATTAGGTCGTTAAAGTGAGAAATATTTCAAATCTCCGGTCATTGAAGTAACTAGTGATCGTCCGACATTGAAATAGACTAGTGTCAAATAAGTAGGGAAGCAAAGGTGAAAAAGTATTCATTTATTTTGTATACAAATTTTGGACGTATGGTTAAATAATTTGCATTTATTCTGATTTATGAGGGGGTAGTAAAGCAAAACTTGAGACAAAGACCAAGGAAAGCAGAGAATACCATTTGAGGGTGATTGGGATAGAGAGAGTATATTGAGTATATGCCAATATCAGTAGGTTAGTTAGTAGTTAGTTGATGAGTTACGAGTTAGTTACAAACTAACCAGTCTGTTACAACTGACTACAGTTAGCTAAACTACAGTTACTATTCTGTTATAAGTCGGTTTATAAGTTGCTATATATACAAAGCAACTCATGTATCATATTTACTTTTTGATTGAATAAAAATTCAGATTTGTTACTTTCTCTCTATCAATTCTCCATACACAAATTTAGTTCTGTTACTTCATCTTCTTCTTAATTCTTCTATTACATCAATATTGCATAATTCAATATGGTATCAGTATTAACAGTTTCATGATTCTGGTTCTTTCTATTTGTTTCTTGAATTTTCTGTTCTTCAAGAAATAGAGGTACAACACGCTTCCGCACTCACAGTTTCTTCTTCTCTTTCGCTTTATTTTTCTGCTCATTTTGATCAATCTTTCTTCTATTCATCATGCCTGAAGTTACTTCTTCTGATTCTGCATCTGCTCTTGACTATTATGACGACCCTTTGTTTTTGTCCACCTCTGACCAACCGAATGCTACTTTAGCATCTTTTCTTTTTGATGGTCACGACTTTCTGGGCTGGAAAAGGGAAATTTTAATGTCTTTAGCTGCCAAAAATAAGGACGGGTTGTTAGATGGGACATGTGCTATGCCTCCTGTCACTGACAAACGTCACAAACAATGGAGGAGATGTGATTTCATGGTAATGAGATGGCTTTCTAACTCTTTGGATAAAGGGTTAAGGGAGAACTTCAAGTATGTAACATCATCTCAGGCATTCTGGTCTGATCTGCTTGAACGATTTGGACAGTCCAATGCTTTGGAAGTTTATCAATTGACAAAAGATTTGGGGGAAGTATCTCAGGACAATCTTTCTCTCATTGAATACTATGGGAAATTAAAGAATTTATGGGAGACTTTAGATTGTTTAGATCCATTACCTGCTTGTTCATGTGGGAAAATCAATCTTTGTTCTTGTTCTTTGTTAAAAAAGATGGTAGAAAGGGAGAACAATGCTAAGGTTATCCAGTTCCTGATGAATTTGAACAGTGGTTATGATGGCATAAGAACTCAGATCTTATCGATGGAACCACTGCCTACCATGAATAAGGTTTTGAGTTTGCTTCAAAAAATAGAAAGACAGAAGCAAATCACAGAGAATGTAGCTGTGCTAACTGAAGCTAATGCATACGCTAGTTTCAAGCATTCTGAGTATCAGAAAAATTCTTTTCAGTCTGCTAAGAATCCTGGCAGTAGCATTGTTCAGGTCAAACAGTGTGATCACTGCAACAAAAAGGGTCACACACGAGAGACTTGTTTTGGGTTGGTTAAATGTCCACATTGTCAGAAGACAGGTCATAACCCAGCCAATTGTTTTGTTATAAGAGGTTTTCCTGGAGATAAAGCTAAGGGTAAGGAGAAGGTATCAACTACAAAGTCTGCTCAGGCACACAGAGGAGCTCATGCTGCTGATGTTTTGTTTGCTGATTCACCACTGGATGATAGCTTTATACAAGAAGATCCTCAGAATGGTTTCAATGCTACTGCAGCTTCTGTCAATCATGGTTTCACTGCTGATATGTTAGATGGGCTGGTTTCTTCTGTTGTTGATCAGGTAATTAAGAGAATTTCTGATCAACAACCCGGACTATCTTCAGCTAATTTTGCAGGTATGATTTTCTCTAATTCTTCCGGTTCAAGTATTCATAAGGGTCCATGTTTGCAAGATTGGATAATTGATACAGGAGCAACAGATCACATGACATATGACTTGCGTCTTTTAACAAATGTTCATAAGTTTAAAGAACCCCTTAAAGTTGGGTTACCTGATGGTAGCATTAAGTTGGTTCACCAGATGGGCACTGTGGTTTTAACTGAAAACATCACTTTACTGAATGTGTTTTTCATACCAGATTTCAAACAAAATTTACTTTCTGTTAGTAAACTGTTGGATAATAATAACCTATCTGTTAGCTTTACTTCACATGCTTGTGCATTTCAGGACCTTTCAAGTAATCAGGTTGTTGCTAAGGGAAAGAGAATGGGTGATCTTTATAGATTTTACAATAAATCTGTGACTAGGCAGTCTATGTACTTAGTAAATCTTGTTAAGAAACTTGTTTCTCAAAAATTTCAGCATCTTTTAGATAAGCACAGTATAGAGTCTGTTAGTCATTCTAATGTTTTGTCATCAAAGAAACTTGAATCTGTTACTCTTTTGCATTCCAGATTAGGACATATGTCTGTTGACAAGTTGAAATATGTAACTGGTTTTAATCCAGAGATAAATAAAAGAGATTTTTACTGTGATTCCTGTATTTTGGCTAAACACCACAGGTTGCCCTTTCCTACAAGTCAGAGTAGGGCTTCTCATTGCTTTGCTCTTATTCATTTAGATGTATGGGGTCCTTATAGAAAGCCCTCTTTGTCTGGTGCAAAATATTTTCTCACTATTCTAGATGACTACTCTAGGAACACATGGACAATTCTTTTTCAAAACAAAGATCAGGTTTATAGTTTGATTAAGAATTTCTTATCTTATGTTGAGACACAGTTTAATGCAATTATAAAGTTAGTTAGGTCTGACAATGGGACTGAATTTTTGCAAGAGCATTGTGGCACATTGTTTAAAGACAAGGGCATAGTGCATCAGACTAGTGTAGTTGGAACACCTCAACAAAATGGCCGTGTAGAAAGGAAACATAGACACCTTCTTGAGACAGCAAGGGCCTTAAGGTTTCATGCAAATTTGCCCATTAAATTTTGGGGGGATTGTTTATTGACTGCTACTTATCTAATTAATTTAATGCCTACACCTTTAATCAGTAACAATACACCCTATGAATTGCTTTTTCAAGCCAAACCATCTTATGATGCATTAAAAATCTTTGGTTGTTTATGCTATGCTACCATGCCTCCTACTTTTTCAGATAAGTTTGGTAGTAGGGCAAGGGAATGTATTTTTATTGGATATCCCCATAACCAAAAAGGTTATAGGTTGTATGATTTGAAATTACATAAGGTATTTGTCAGTCGAGATGTTCTTTTTAAGGAGCATATATTTCCTTTTAAGAAGGACAAACCTTATGAGGACCTACAGATTACAACCAGTAGTTTGGTCAATCCTGCTGTATCTACTATTATTATACCTGCTGTAGTCACAGACAGCACACCTGATGCGGTCACAGACAGCACCCCTGCTGCTACAACTGAGACTGTGCAGCATTCTGACAGTATTGATTCTGTTGTCACTACAAACAATGTTCCACCTGAGAATGTTGCTATGAGAAGATCCACCAGGTCAAGGCAGATGACTACCTGGTTAAAGGATTTCCAGTGTAAATTACCAGGACAATCACATGCTAACAGTTCTGTTAATGCTACTGCATTTCAAGCAGAAGTTTTAAGCAGCTTACACGAGTTTGCTCCTGAATATATTGGTTCTTTATCAAATGTCATGCTTGAGCATGAACCATACACCTACAGACAGGCTAAAGATGATCCAAGGTGGGTTGAAGCAATGAAGAAAGAGGTCAAAGCTTTAGAGGACAATAAGACTTGGGAAGTCATTGATCTACCACAAGGTCATAAGGCTATAGGATCTAAGTGGGTTTTCAAGATTAAATATAATAGTGATGGTACTATAGAAAGATTTAAGGCACGTTTGGTGGCCAAGGGGTTTAATCAAGTCAAGGATAAGGATTACAAGCATACTTTTTCACCAGTTGCCAAGTTCACAACAGTTAGGACACTACTTGCTATTGCAGCTGCTAAGCAATGGCCATTGTTCCAACTAGACATCAACAATGCTTTCTTACATGGCTTCCTTGATGAGGAAGTATATATGAAAGCACCTGAAGGTTATAACATCCCAGAAGGAAAGGTTTGCAAGCTGAAAAGATCTTTGTATGGCCTGAAACAGGCTTCAAGGCAATGGAATAAAGAACTCACTAAGTTTCTTAACAGTAAAGGATATGTTCAGTCAAGACATGATTATTCATTGTTCACAAAGACAAACCCAGCGGATCAATCATTTACAGTAGCCTTAGTTTATGTAGATGATGTGGTCCTGACTGGTACATCTACAGCAGAAATAGCACAACTTAAGAAGGATTTGCATTCTGCGTTTTCTATTAAGGATTTGGGGCAAATGAGGTATTTTCTTGGTCTGGAGATTTCTAGGAATCAGTCAGGGCTCATGGTTAATCAAAGGAAGTACATATTGGACATCTTGACTGACTTACAAATGGAGAATTGTGTATCAGTCAAGTTTCCAATGCAACAAGGTTTAAAGTTATCAGTGGATCAAGGAGAGATTTTGGAAAATCCAGAACAATATAGGAGATTGGTTGGTAGGTTACTGTACTTGAATATGTCTAGGCCAGACATCTCATACAGTGTCCAACACTTAAGTCAGTTCGTTAGCAATCCTAGGCTGCCTCATATGCACGCAGCAATACACGTTGTTAAGTATTTAAAAGGCACAATCAACACAGGACTGTTTTATAGTGCACAGTCTGATCTTCAGATGATGGCCTTCAGTGACGCAGATTGGGGTCAATGTGCCTATTCTTGCAGATCACTAAGTGGCTATTGCGTACTGTTGGGCAATTCCTTGGTTTCCTGGAAAACCAAGAAGCAAAGTACAGTGAGCAAAAGCTCAGCTGAATCAGAATATAGGAGTCTATCCTATACGACTTCAGAATTAATTTGGTTAGCAGCTTTACTGAAGGATTTGAGAGTCATGGTGCAGCAGCCTATTGAGCTTTATTGTGATAACAAGGCTGCTATTCACATCTCAGAGAACCCGGTGTTTCATGAGCGCACCAAACACTTAAGTATAGATTGCCATTTCGTAAGGGATAAACAAGACGAAGGTTTTTTGATTACTAAGCATGTCAGAACTAATCATCAACTGGCAGATTTGATGACCAAAGCACTAGGTTCTGCACAACACCATTATCTGGCTTCTAAGCTTGGATTGGTATTTCAAGACCCTCCAGCTTAAGGGGGGAATATTGAGTATATGCCAATATCAGTAGGTTAGTTAGTAGTTAGTTGATGAGTTACGAGTTAGTTACAAACTAACCAGTCTGTTACAACTGACTACAGTTAGCTAAACTACAGTTACTATTCTGTTATAAGTCGGTTTATAAGTTGCTATATATACAAAGCAACTCATGTATCATATTTACTTTTTGATTGAATAAAAATTCAGATTTGTTACTTTCTCTCTATCAATTCTCCATACACAAATTTAGTTCTGTTACTTCATCTTCTTCTTAATTCTTCTATTACATCAATATTGCATAATTCAATAGAGTACTTTACAAAATTTAAGAAAATTATAAACGTAAGATCATGTAAAATTTAAGAAAAATATAAATGTAAGCTCATGTAAAATAGAATTTACAAAATTTAAGAAAATTATAGACGTAAGATCGTGTAAAATTTAAGTTCCAACCTATGATCAGGATTAGTCATTAACTTTTGAAGCATAGAATTATAAGATCCTACGACATGGATCAAGTTTAACAACAATGAGTTTAACCGCGTGTTAGATAACAAAACACAATCTTAGCAACGACCATAAAGATTATGATTGAATATCCATTGAATTTTAGGTTGTGTGCGCCAAAATGGTTATATGGTTGCCCTTGAAATTAAGCATAGACATGACTGCGTCTTAATAGGCAAACACAACGTCAACATATTGGATCTCAACATCAAGTGGAAAAGTTCTAAATGAAGACGGTAAAAGAAAATATCTATAGCTTCTTGTCTCCCACATCGATAAGGAATTATAAAAAAGAGAATACAACTGGTATAAATATGAAAGAATGGACTTGTAGCAAATTACTTACCTGGACGTGGTCAATGGGTGATCAAGAAGTCTCATGCCCTAGGTTGGTGACCTCCATTGCACTTTGGAGGGGTGCCTGCCTAACGTCTCCTCAAGGGGAGCTCGTACGTCATAATTTGTTACTGCGGAGGCCTGCGTTCGCGCGGCCTCTGTCCAAAATAAGCCAAGTTTTTGGTCAATAGCCTTATTAGCCTAGCAAACTTTCATTATTTATTAATATGGTAATTATTATTCGAAAGGGAGCTGAGTAGTTATCAATCAATTTAGTGCATAAACACGTTATTAATAAGATGGGGTCTAATTATTATCGAGTATTAGCCTAGCAAACTTTCATTATTTATTAATATGGTAATTATTATTCGAAAGGGAGGTGAGTAGTTATCAATCAACTTAGTGCATAAACACGTTATTAATAAGATGGGGTCTAATTATTATCGAGTAATAAAGTAAAAAATAAATGGTAGAGGAAAAATTGTTACTCCCATACGAGTAGTCGAACAGTACTATTTTGTTTATTTTTTATATGTTTGCCTATTGCATTTGGGATTAAATGCAATTAATTGAAATCATAAATCAACTAATCGATTTTTCCGGTTGTTAGGCAAGAGAATTATGTGACCGAACTTGATGTTAGACAAAAGTTTGACTGCATTTGAGATAACAAGCACAATCTTTGAGAGAAAAGAACAATTCATTAATAGAACGACATATGGCACTTATAAAGAATAATTATAATCGAAAACAAATCTAATGGAAACCAAAGAAAAATAATTTTCCTATAAACTAGGGATCTCAAAACAACATCTGACAATTCAGCTTGTCCTATTATCGATATCTTCATGTAGCTTTTGAGGGGATCCTTCGTTTGATTTATGAGATAAAATTTACCTCTGACCGGTTCCAAAGATCGTTGACAAACTACTTTTACCTTTTGAAAGAACACGCTGCAAACTATCAACGAACTACTCTTGACTATATTACTGATGAAACTAACCCCACGAATAAATGGAAAAACCCCAAAATAAGGGACGGAAAAACGATTCTCACCAAAAGAGAGACTTTTATTGAATAGAAAATAGTTATGCATACTATTGATTGAAATTTGAAATAATTTTGGGGCTTACCATCGATCGATTGATAATCGATGGGAGCCCCTTGTATAATATGATGGAGGTTAGAGTTTTTTTAGAGAGAGTTTTTTGAGAGAGAGAGATGCAAGCACAATCTTAATATAATCAATAAACAACTCAAGGTACAAAGTTTAAATCAATACCATCCGAGATCGTACGTCGTATATAATCATCGAAAGAGTTTACATTTGTATAATGTTAAATCTGGAAATGTAAAACCATCAATCAATATTTTCATCTCTTCAGTTTTTTAACTTCAATCTTTACATGTGTAACGTGAACCATCAAATCAACCAATGGATAATAAACTTGTTCAAAACGGTTTTTCATCATGTCTACCGATTTAAATCATCTGGTTTGAAACAATACATTCAATGTTTGACCTAGTCATTATTCAGAATTTTTTGTTTAATTACTACTACTAAATAAAAAAATAAATTGTTGATTTGCGATGGGTTTTATTATTAAAGAAATAATAATTTCTAAATTTTATAGAGTATAGACTAGAAATTGGATCTCAAACAGCAAGCATAAAACTTCAAAATATTCTATAGCTTTTTACGTCCCACATCGACAAGGAAGCTAAAAGGAGAGAATACAACTCATATAAATTCGAAAGGTTGGGCCATACAAAAATCAACTTACCTGACGGGGTCAATAGGTGATCATGAAGACCTGAGGCCTGGGTAGATGACCTCCATTGCACGTTGGACTGTCGTGTACCCAACGTCTCCCATGGAGGGAGAACGTCCGTTACCCATTTGTTATTCTGGAGGGAGACCTGAGGCCTAGGGAGACCTGAGGCCTGGGTAGATGACCTCCATTGCCTTCGCGCGGCCTCTGCTATTCCAGTCTCAAAACTTTTTACGGTCTTGCTCATCAATGATCTCGGAAAATTTACAATTGTGATGTCAATTGGAGCAATTATAATCGTAGATTGAGAATATCCGTCATTGGCTAAACAATTATTTGTTTATGCTATTTTGTCGAGTTAGTTTTTTAACCCCACTCTTTATTACATGTGTAACGTGAACCGACAAACTAACCAATTGATAATAAAGTGGAAGTTTGGTTTTCTTCGTAAGCAATTCTTACCTTTGTGTATGCACTGGGTGTGGCGTATTAAGTCTATTATTGGGTGAGGAATTTGTAGACGAGCCAAGTAAGCACGTTTGAGGAGTCGGGTTGACATTTCGTTGCATGCTTATAATCTTATATACTCCTTATATAATACTCCCTCCTATTCTATATTTTCTTTTGCCAGGTCTAACCGCTATCCCCAAATATCTTCCGTTGCTACTCAAATTTTGCGTGGCCCCTATATCTGACCCGAGGAACTTTCTGCGTGATTTCCGGAGAATTTTGTTCCGGTAGTCTGAAATCCCGAAAAACCGTGTAATATACACTTCAATTTGAGCCGTTCGGGAGGTCGTACCAGACCCTATTTCTTTTTCTCCTGGTTTTTATCACGCATCCGAGGTCATTTCAGGAGTTAACCTATTCGAATTCAGCCTCGGATAACGAGTATTAATACATTTTTCACGATTATCCGAGATTCGACGAATGCTGGTTTATGGCATACCGGCACCCCCAAATATCTTCCGTTGCAACTCTACTTTTGCGTGGCCGCTTTATCTGACCCGAGAAACTTTCTGCGCGATTTCCGGAGAAATTTGTTCCGGTAACCTGGAATCCCGAAAAACCGTGTAATATACACTTCAATTTGAGCCGTTCGGGAGGTCGTACCAGACCCTATTTCTTTTTCTCCTGGTTTTATCACGCATCCGAGGTCATTTCAGGAGTTAACCTATTCGAATTCAGCCTCGGATAACGAGTATTAATACATTTTTCACGATTATCCGAGATTCGACGAATGCTGGTTTATGGCATACCGGGCACCGGCACCCCCAAATATCTTCCGTTGCAACTCTAATTTTGCGTGGCCGCTTTATCTGACCCGAGAAACTTTCTGCGCGATTTCCGGAGAAATTTGTTCCGGTAACCTGGAATCCCGAAAAACCGTGTAATATACACTTCAATTTGAGCCGTTCGGGAGGTCGTACCAAACACTGTTTCTTTTTCTCCTGGTTTTTTAATACGCGTCCGGGGTCATTTCAGGAGTTAACATATTCGATTTCAGCCTCGGATAACGAGTATTAATACATTTTTCACGATTATCCGAGGTTCGACGAATACTGGGTTATGGCATACCGGCACCCCCAAATGTCTTCCGTTGCTACTCAACTTTTGCGGGGCTACTTTATCTGATCCGAGGATCTTTCTGCGCGATTTCCGGAAAATCTTGTTCCGGTACCCTGGAATCCCGAAAAATCGTGTATTATACACTTTAATTTGAGCCGTTCGGAAGGTTGTACCGGACCCTGTTTCTTTTTCTCCCGATTTTTTTATCACGCGTCCGAGGTCATTTCAGGAGTTAACATATTCGATTTCAGCCTCGGATAACGAGTATTAATACATTTTCACGATTATCCGAGGTTCGACGAATGTTGGTTTATGGAATACCGGCACCCCCAAATGTCTTTCGTTGCTACTCAACTTTTGCGTGGCCGGTTTATCTCACTCGAGGAAATTTTTGCGCTATTTCCGGAGAATTTTATTCCGGTACCCTGGATTCCCGAAAAACCGTGTATTATACACTTTAATTTAAGCCGTTCGGGAGGTCGTACCGGACCTAATTTCTTTTTCTCCAGGTATTTTGATCACGTGTCTGAGTTTTCTTCAGGAGTTAACCTATTCGATTTCAGCCTCGGATAACGAGTATTAATACATTTTTCACGATTATCCGAGGTTCGACGAATGCTGGGTTATGGCATACCGGCACCCCCAAATGTCTTCCGTTGCTACTCAACTTTTGCGGGGCTACTTTATCTGATCCGAGGATCTTTCTGCGCGATTTCCGGAAAATCTTGTTCCGGTACCCTGGAATCCCGAAAAATCGTGTATTATACACTTTAATTTGAGCCGTTCGGAAGGTTGTACCGGACCCTGTTTCTTTTTCTCCCGATTTTTTTATCACGCGTCCGAGGTCATTTCAGGAGTTAACATATTCGATTTCAGCCTCGGATAACGAGTATTAATACATTTTCACGATTATCCGAGGTTCGACGAATGTTGGTTTATGGAATACCGGCACTCCCAAATGTCTTTCGTTGCTACTCAACTTTTGCGTGGCCGGTTTATCTGACTCGAGGAAATTTTTGCGCTATTTCCGGAGAATTTTATTCCGGTACCCGGATTCCCCCGAAACCGTGTATTATACACTTTAATTTAAGCCGTTCGGGAGGTCGTACCGGACCTAATTTCTTTTTCTCCAGGTATTTTGATCACGTGTCTGAGTTTTCTTCAGGAGTTAACCTATTCGATTTCAGCCTCGGATAACGAGTATTAATACATTTTTCACGATTATCCGAGGTTCGACGAATGCTGGGTTATGGCATACCGACACCCCCAAATGTCTTCTGTTGCTACTCAACTTTTGCGTGGCCGCTTTATCTGATCCTAGGAACTTTCTGCGCGATTTCCGGAAAATCTTGTTCCGGTAACCTCGAATCCCGAAAAATCATGTATTATACACTTTAATTTGAGCCGTTCGGAAGGTCGTACCGGACCCGGTTTCTTTTTCTCCCGATTTTTTTATCACGCGTCCGAGGTCATTTCAGGAGTTAACATATTCGATTTCAGCATTGGATAACGAGTATTAATACATTTTCACAATTATCCGAGATTCGACGAATGCTGGTTTATGGAATACCGGCACCCCCAAATGTCTTTCGTTGCTACTCAACTTTTGCGTGGCCGGTTTATCTGACTCGAGGAAACTTTTGCGCTATTTCCGGAGAATTTTATTCCGCTACCCTGGAATCCCGTAAACCGTGTATTATACACTTCAATTTGAGCCGTTCGGGAGGTCGTACCGGACCCTGTTTCTTTTTCTCCTGGTTTTTATCACGCGTCCGAGGTCATTTCAGGAGTTAACCTATTCAACTTCAGCCTCGGATAACGAGTATTAATACATTTTTCACGATTATCCGAGATTCGATAAATACTGGTTTATGGCATAGCGTCACCCCCAAATGTCTTCCGTTGCTACTCAAATTTTGCGTGGCCGCTTTATCTGACCCGAGGAACTTTCTGCGTGATTTCCGGAGAATTTTGTTCCGGTACCCTGGAATCACGAAAAGCCGTGTATTATACACTTCAATTTGAGCCGTTCGGGAGGTCGTACCGAATCCTGTTTCTTTTTCTCCCTGTTTTTTTTATCACGCGTCTGAGGTTATTTCAGGAGTTAACCTATTCGATTTAAGCCTCGGATAACGAGTATTAATATATTTTTCACGATTATCCGAGGTTCGACGAATGCTGGGTTATGGCATACCGGCACCCCCAAATGTCTTCGGTTGCTACTCAACTTTTGCGTGGCCGCTTTATCTGACCCTAAGAACTTTCTGCGCGATTTCCGGAGAATCTTGTTCCGGTACCCTGGAATCCCGAAAAATCGTGTATTATACACTTTAATTTGAGCCGTTCGGAAGGTCGTACCGGACCCTGTTTCTTTTTCGCCCGATTTTTTTATCACGCGTCCGAGGTCATTTCAGGAGTTAACATATTCGATTTCAGCCTCGGATAACGAGTATTAATACATTTTCACAATTATCCGAGGTTCGACGAATGCTGGTTTATGGAATACCGGCACCCCCAAATGTCTTTCGTTGCTACTCAACTCTTGCGTGGCCGGTTTATCTGACTCGAGGAAATTTTTGCGCTATTTCCGGAGAATTTTATTCCGGTACCCTGGAATCCCGAAAAACCGTGTATTATACACTTCAATTTGAGCCGTTCGGGAGGTCGTACCGGACCCTATTTCTTTTTCTCCTTGTTTTTTTATCACGCGTCTGAGGTCATTTCAGGAGTTAACCTATTCGATTTCAGCCTCGGATAACGAGTATTAATACATTTTTCACGATTATCCGAGATTCGACGAATGCTGGTTTATGGCATACCGGCTGATACCCGTCGTGAGGTGTCAAAAATAAATTTATAATCTCCAACTACAACTATAGCTAGCGGCAGTCGGGTCGAACCACAGAGAGGCAGGGAGATAATAGTTGTTATTAATTCTAGTCTAAGGGTAACAGTTGTGGGGGGGTTTTGGATTGGATTATAACTAAATCTAAATGCGAAAACAAAATAAAACTATAACTAAAGCAATTAAATAAAAAGGTGTAGAAAATAATAAAAGGGAAGCTAAGACGATTGGTTCACTGCAGCTGCGACGACGGTATCTAAGTAAGTCTGATAAATCACGATAGGTGGGCAAATAAGAAGTCCTCTCGGTCCATTCTTAAATAGTAGCGCCTCTCAGCCTATGCTACTGGTCCCTAGGTCTCACTAATACTAGCTCTCGCCCTGAAAAGTGATTCCTAAAGCCTAAATTACTTATCTTTCGATCTTAGCAATTTAGTCGTCTCAATTTATTAATCTATTTTCCCTCCCTTATCTCTCGATCTTGTGGGTCGGTCAAATACTAAGCATTTAACAAGTCTCCTCTCGGTCTCGTTGTCAAATATTGCAATTAAAACATTGAAACGGTGCTAATCTATCGCGCGTCAGTCGATCGACCAGCTAAGCCAGTCGATCGACCAACAGGTCCAGTCGATCGACTGACTAATCCAGTCGATCGACCAAAGGCCGACATCAGGTTTACTAATCTACGTCGTCTACGCCACAGATCCCCTCACATCTTAGCAAAGGGTGATTAGCTACTCATATGAATGACAATAACAACAAACATGATAAAAATAACAAAGGAATTCATAACTGGAGTAATTAAAGCAATAAAAACGCAATAATAGGCTATGGTTCGGGATTCTAATCTATCAATTCTATGCTAATGAAAAAACAAAGTAGAAACTGAAATTAAGAACAAAATAATACCGAAGTAGGAAGCAAGAATAAATCCGGAAGCAAGAACTTTATTGAGAAATTGAAGTATTTTAATGTAAACTATGCTAAACTCGAGACCTAATGTCTCGCCGCTGAAAACTGATGATTATTCTGAAAACATAGGTTAGTTTATATAGGAAAAATCCTGCGTAACCTTTATTCCTAACCTAATCACAATGGGCTTTGGAATTCTCGATCTTTTAATTTGCGCATCAGACCCGTTGTTCAGTCGATCGACCATAAGCATCAGTCGATCGACTAAGTAGCAGCGAACAGTAGCTACTGGAACCCGTGGGGTGGTCGATCGACCACTTGGACCAGTCGATCGACCAACAATGCACATGCACTGCATTCGACGAATTCTGCATCGCGCACCGATCTTAAAATAGCTGCCATTTCTTCGTTCCTTGGTCAAATCAGGCGTTCTACACGGCGTTGGAAAGCTAAGAGGATAAGCTTTCACCTCCAATTAGAATCACTTGATTATCAGGTCTAGAACTCAAGATATAGCCATCTGAAGCAGGCTGCAATGTCGAGAAGCACTTCTTTGCTTGTTAAACTCGTACGCACCCATGCTTTTGCTATCTTTAGGCCTTGAAATGCGCACCAAGCTCATTCCTCGAGTCAATACTTCATGTCAAATGCAATGTCAATTACTTAGGGATGGATTCGGCTCGATTTCCGCTCAATTCTTCATATTTCTGCAATAATAGACAAAAACACGAAAGTAGAGGAAAATAGGGAAATAATGGCATATATTGCACATTTGAGCTCTGAAATGCGTGTAGAATAAAGTGTGAAACATCATATTTTAGACACGCATCAAATCTCCCCAAACCAAACCTTGCTTGTCCCCAAGCAAGAACTAGACTCGATCCTAAAACCTAATGGAACGAGTTCAATCTCAGAGCGAAATGCAAACCGAATGGCCTAAACCAATTTAATGCGACAACTAACAATCAATTAGTGACGTGAATCATGCAAACGAGTTATGGAGTCGTCAAAGACATGCTTTGAGCAACCAAATCAGAGACTTATCAAATTGGACTCTCACGGGTCGCTCAAATCACTCAATAAGCACTGGTGAATAATGTATAAGATAGAAAGAAGTAATTTTGTAGTGACTCTCACCTAACTACGACCTATGAAAACATGCCAGCAATAAAATATGAAAATGACCTCTACGACCGTACATACGCATTCCAACCAAACAGATGACCAATGACACATGCCGAGGTATATATGGGATATGTGAGGTATGGGTAAGAAGAGGCAAAACATTTTATGGTAAAGTGGAGGTACAGGTGATCAAGCTAGTACCAAAACGGAACCAAGTGGCAACATCCAACTTCTTGCTCATAATCAAACGAAACAGTGCTATAGCAAGCACAAAACTTACAATCTCCAAACTATCAAATCAATAAACTCCCCATAGGATATCAATGAAACATGGGAGCAAAAATCGCCAAAAGATAAGGATTAAATTATGCGAATTGACTTCTTCCTCGAATCTCAGTCGATCGACCATATTTGGCAGTCGATCGACTGCTTAAACAGTACAGAACCTCTTTTTTCATTTCTTTTTCGAATCATTTTTTTCATTTTTTTCTCTTTTCTTTTCTTCCTTCCTTTCTTTTTTTTTCATTTCTTTTGTTTCTTTCTTTCTTCTCATTTTCCCAATAACGTCTCAACAGAGCATATGCCACCAAAAATGAGTAACAACCCCAAGAACACAGACTACTAGCTTGACAAAGGACAGGCTAAATGTAGGATGTAGTAAATGGGACAAAAAGGGATATTTTTGGCAGTGTGAAGCTTATGGGTAAAATGAGAAAAGGCAACCTCTACCACATGTGTCAACAAACCACAAACCGAATGCATACAGGTATTAAGTAGATCAAATTCATATTCATGCAAATTAAGGAAACATGTCTCATAAGGAGTACTACTCACATTCCTAAATAAACCGGTCATGAATGTCACCAGTTATAGGCTCTAATTCTCAGAATATATGACGTAGCTTGCCAATTTTCTAGGTCAAATCTCAAGTTCAGCAAGAATGTAACGAAAACTCGTGGATATGCATTTACGATTCTACTAATAACATGTTAATCTAGCAAGGCTCAGGCAAAACAGGTGCAAATGCAAAATCATCATAGAAATACTACCGTTCCGACTCAACCTATATGCTAAAATAAACGTGCATTTTATGGGAATTTTTGAAATTTTTCAATTTTTTCGAAATTTCTGTATATATAAGGGAAATAAAATAAACAATGCAAACTGAAATGCGATAAACGTGTAACTGAAATGCAATAAAAACAATGCAAGTGCGACGCAAAACCCTTCCCCAAACCAAATCGCACAATGTCCCCATTGTGCAAAATCATATAGTGAAGAAAAGAGAAATGGGAATTTGCGATAAAATAAATAAACAAGACACAAAGGAGAGATATGGAACTCACAAGACTTTAAGCGCAGCAAAGGAAACCTCCCCAAACCAGCGTGAGCTAGGAGGTTTCAGTAGCCAGCAGTGCTACTAATAAGTACCTGAAAAGACAAACAAAACCACGCATAAAATCGAGAAAACAATTTTGGGACGGTAAAATTATGTGCAAAATGAAGAATATGGAAGAAACCAGAAATAAGACGGAAAATAAAGGGGAGGGAAGACTCCCTCAATTCCGCAAAATGATCAAACACGGCAGAGGAATGATCGCGAACAGGTACAACAGCGAACTTGGTCGATCGACCACATCACCCAGTCGATCGACCAAGGTGAAAGGAACAGAGCTCCCGAAATGCGACACAGTCGATCGACCATAGAAGGCAGTCGATCGACTGGGAAAACCGCTGTAACTTCAGATTTCTTCGAATTAGCTCAATTACTCGAGCTAATGAGGTCTACAAGCCTGCAAATGCACAATAATACGCGCCCAAAATTACGCAAAACCCAAAGTAAAAGTCTATAGACGGAAATTAAACTAAGCACACACTAAGAGTTTTTATTTCTAAGCAACTATGAGGTTTTATTCAAAACAAAAACAAAACACATCCGGGTTGCCTCCCGGCTAGCGCTGGTTTCAGACCGGTCCCGCTCGACCTCTTTTTCTTCAGCCAGCTTACTCTAATGGAGCCCAATCAAAACAACTCAAGGCTCTCAGCAACCTATCATACATCTGCGCATGTGCTACACAAAACTGTAAGTAGCACCATAATATAGTAAAAACATAGGAAATTAAAATGCAAAATCGTTTAAGTCTAACAAATTTCCTATGACAGCTCCCAAAATTGTCCACAATGCTATTCTGCCCTCCAGCTAAGGGTGGAATATAAAAGCTCAAGTTAACCACAGGTGGAGAATTAACGAACCCAAGTGCATACGACTCAATAATAACGCGAGTAGAATTAAAATACTCTGACGGGTATGAAATGTGAGGTGGAGAAGTCTGGTCAACTAAGGGAGAAGGTGGATAATCGTCCCAAATGCATGGGATAGCAAAGTCAAATGGGTCAATGGGGTCTCCTAAAATAGGCTCATCATCGATATCATCATAAGTATCCCATTTAACCTCTAGACTATCACTCTCCTCATCGCTAGACTCGTCAAGATGGAGGTTCTCGAAGAGAGCCTCCAAATCGTCCTCACTAACATTGCAAGAATCATAAAGGGGTTCTAGACTATCCTCATAAAAAGGATTGTCAACCACGCTAATGGTCTCCTCTATGTCTCCGTCAGCATTTCCTAGATCGGTTTCTAAGGTCTCACCCACCCCCTCATCTGAGTCAACATGAAGAGAAAAAGTAGGTTTAAGAGATTCAGTAGCAAACCAATTAAAGAATTCTAATACCTCAATTACAGGGATTCCTTCGAAATCCCACTTACCTATAGACTCGAGGTATGCTCGCGTAGGGTCATTCATATGCCGGAAAATAGTGCAGCATATTTGGAGATCAGAAAAGGCATCTCGTCTGGACTCAATAAACTCCCAAAGTCTGGCTAAATAAACACCAAAGATTTCATCCTCTTCCTGTGGAAAGCTCAGAATATGAAACATGAGAACGGTCTCAAGGAACCGAAGTTCCTTGAGACTAAAGAAAGAAAGACTAAAATTAAAAACAACTAAAACTAGCGCTGCCTCCCCGGCAACGGCGCCAAAATTTGATACCCGTCGTGAGGTGTCAAAAATAAATTTATAATCTCCAACTACAACTATAGCTAGCGGCAGTCGGGTCGAACCACAGAGAGGCAGGGAGATAATAGTTGTTATTAATTCTAGTCTAAGGGTAACAGTTGTGGGGGGGTTTTGGATTGGATTATAACTAAATCTAAATGCGAAAACAAAATAAAACTATAACTAAAGCAATTAAATAAAAAGGTGTAGAAAATAATAAAAGGGAAGCTAAGACGATTGGTTCACTGCAGCTGCGACGACGGTATCTAAGTAAGTCTGATAAATCACGATAGGTGGGCAAATAAGAAGTCCTCTCGGTCCATTCTTAAATAGTAGTGCCTCTCAGCCTATGCTACTGGTCCCTAGGTCTCACTAATACTAGCTCTCGCCCTGAAAAGTGATTCCTAAAGCCTAAATTACTTATCTGTCGATCTTAGCAATTTAGTCGTCTCAATTTATTAATCTATTTTCCCTCCCCTATCTCTCGATCTTGTGGGTCGGTCAAATACTAAGCATTTAACAAGTCTCCTCTCGGTCTCGTTGTCAAATATTGCAATTAAAACATTGAAACGTTGCTAATCTATCGCGCGCGTCGATCGATCGACCAAGCTAAGCGATCGATCGACCAACAGTCGATCGATCGATGACTAATCCAGTCGATCGACCAAAGGCCGACATCAGGTTTACTAATCTACGTCGTCTACGCCACAGATCCCCTCACATCTTAGCAAAGGGTGATTAGCTACTCATATGAATGACAATAACAACAAACATGATAAAAATAACAAAGGAATTCATAACTGGAGTAATTAAAGCAATAAAAACGCAATAATAGGCTATGGTTCGGGATTCTAATCTATCAATTCTATGCTAATGACAAAACAAAGTAGAAACTGAAATTAAGAACAAAATAATACCGAAGTAGGAAGCAAGAATAAATCCGGAAGCAAGAACTTTATTGAGAAATTGAAGTATTTTAATGTAAACTATGCTAAACTCGAGACCTAATGTCTCGCCGCTGAAAACTGATGATTATTCTGAAAACATAGGTTAGTTTATATAGGAAAAATCCTGCGTAACCTTTATTCCTAACCTAATCACAATGGGCTTTGGAATTCTCGATCTTTTAATTTGCGCATCAGACCCGTTGTTCAGTCGATCGACCATAAGCATCAGTCGATCGACTAAGTAGCAGCGAACAGTAGCTACTGGAACCCGTGGGGTGGTCGATCGACCAATAGCGCTGTACAAAATTGCATTCTGACGAATTCTGCATCGCGCACCGATCTTAAAACAGCTGCCATTTCTTCGTTCCTTGGTCAAATCAGGCGTTCTACACGGCGTTGGAAAGCTAAGAGGATAAGCTTTCACCTCCAATTGGAATCACTTGATTATCAGGTCTAGAACTCAAGATATAGCTATCTGAAGCAGGCTGCAATGTCGAGAAGCACTTCTTTGCTTGTTAAACTCGTACGCACCCATGCTTTTGCTATCTTTAGGCCTTGAAATGCGCACCAAGCTCATTCCTCGAGTCAATACTTCATGTCAAATGCAATGTCAATTACTTAGGGATGGATTCGGCTCGATTTCCGCTCAATTCTTCATATTTCTGCAATAATAGACAAAAACACGAAAGTAGAGGAAAATAGGGAAATAATGGCATATATTGCACATTTGAGCTCTGAAATGCGTGTAGAATAAAGTGTGAAACATCATATTTTAGACACGCATCACCGGCACCCCCAAATTTCTTCCGATGCTACTCAAATTTTGCGAGGCCGCTTTATCTGACCCGAGGAACTTTCTGTGCGATTTCCGGAGAATTGTGTTCCGGTACCCTGAAATCCCGAAAAACTGTGTATTATACACTTCAATTTGAGCCGTTCGGAAGGTCGTACGGACCCTATTTCTTTTTCTCCTGGTTTTTTTATCACGTATCCGAGGTCATTTCAGGAGTTAACCTATTCGATTTCAGCCTCGGATAACGGGTATTAATACATTTTTCACGATTATCCGAGGTTCGATGAATGCTGGTTATGGCATACCGGCACCCCCAAATGTCTTTCGTTGCTACTCAAATTTTGCGTGGCCGCTTTATCTGACCCGAGGAACTTTCTGCGCAATTTCCGGAGAATTTTGTTACGGTACCCTGGAGTCCCGAAAAACCGTGTATTATACACTTCAATTTGAGCCGTTCAGGAGGGGTCATACCTGACCCTGTTTCTTTTTATCCCTGTTCTTTTTTATCACGCGTCCGAGGTCATTTCACGAGTAAATATATTCGATTTCAGCCACGGATAACGAGTATTAATACATTTTTCACGATTATCCGAGGTTCGACAAATGCTGGTTTATGGCATACCGGTACCCCCAAATGTCTTCCGTTACTTCTCAAATTTTGCGTGGCCGCTTTATCTGACCCGAGGAACTTTTTGCGCGATTTTCGAAGAATTTTGTTCCGGTACTCTGGAATCCCGAAAAACCGTGTATTATACACTTCAAATTGAGCCGTTCGGGAGGTCATACCGGACCTAATTTCTTTTTCTCCATATATTTTTATCACGTGTCTGAGGTCATTTCAGGAGTTAACCTATTCGATTTCAGCCTCGGATAATGAGTATTAATACATTTTTCATGATTATCTGAGGTTCGATGAATGCTGGTTTATGAGATACCGACGCCCCCAAATGTCTTCCGTTCGGGAGGTCGTACCGGACCCTGTTTTTTTTCTCCCTGTTTTTTTTATCACGCGTCCAAGGTTATTTTAGGAGTTAACCTATTCGATTTCAGCCGCGGATAACAAGTATTAATATATTTTTCAGGATTATCCGAGGTTTGATGAATGCTGGTTTATAGCATACCGGCACCCCCAAATGTCTTCCGTTGCTACTCAGATTTTGCGTGGCCGCTTTATCTGACCCGAGGAACTTTCTGTGTGATTTCCGGAGAATTTTGTTCAGGTAGTTCAGAATCCCGAAAACCTGTGTAATACTCCCTCCTATTCCGAATAACTGTCTCATTTGCCATTTCCGTCTATTCACATAACTGTCCCATTTGCTATATTTGGACATTTTTTTTACTTTCCTACCCTTGGCTCTTTTCTTTATTTACCACCTCAACCACCCCTAAACCATCATATACAATACTTTTCATTATTTAACTCTTATATTCTTACCCCTATACAATACTTTTTATTATTTTGACTTCATTCCTTAATTTTCGTGCCATTGTCCAAATGGGACAGTTATTCAGAATAGGAGGGAGTATATACTTCAATTTGAGCCGTTCGGGAGGTCGTACCGGACCCAGTTTCTTTTTCTACCGGTTTTTTTTATCACGCGTCCGAGCTCATTTCAGAAGTTAACCTATTCGATTTCAGTCTCTGATAACGAGTATTAATACATTTTTCACGATTATCCGAGGTTCGACGAATGCTGGTTTATGGCATACCGACACCCCCAAATGTCTTCCGTTGCTACTCAAATTTTGCGTGGCCGTTTTATCTGACCCGAGGAACTTTCTGCGCGATTTCTGGAGAATTTTGTTCCGGTACCCTGGAATCCCGAAAAACCGTGTATTATACACTTCAATTTGAGCCGTTCGGGAGGTCGTACCAGACCCTGTTTCTTTTTCTCCCTGTTGTTTTATCACGCGTCCGAGGTCATTTCAGGGGTTAACCTATTCGATTTAAGCCTCGGATAACAAGTACTAATATATTTATCACGATTATCCGAGGTTCGACGAATGCTGGTTTATGTCATACCGGCACCCTCAAATGTCTTCCGTTGCTACTCAAATTTTGCGTGGCCGCTTTTGCTGACCCGAGGAACTTTCTGCCCGATTTCCGGGGAATTTTGTTCCGGTATCCTGAAATGCCGAAAAACTGTGTATTATACACTTCAATTTAAGCCGTTCAGGAGGTCAGACCAGACTAGACCCTATTTCTTTTTCTCCTGGTTTTTTTTTCACGTATCCGAGGACATTTCAGGAGTTAACCTATTCGATTTCAACCTCGGATAACGAGTATTAATACATTTTTCACGATTATCCGAGGTTCGATGAATGCTGGTTTATGGCATACCGGCACCCCCAAATGTCTTCCGTTGCTACTCTAACTTTGCGTGGCCGCTTTATCTGACCCTAGGAACTTTCTGCGAGATTTTCGGAGAATTTTGTTCCGGTACCCTGGAATACCGAAAAACAGTGTATTATACATTTCAATTTGAGCCATTCGGGAGGTCGTACCGGACCCTTTTTCTTTTTCTCCCTGTTTTTTTATCACGCTTCCAAGGTCATTTCAGGAGTTAACTTATTCGATTTCAGCCTCGGATAACGAGTATTAATATATTTTTCAGGATTATCCGAGGTTCCACGAATGCTGGTTTACGGCATACCGTCACCCCCAAATGTCTTCTGTTGCTACTCAAATTTTGCGTGGCCGCTTTATCTGACCCGAGGAACTTTTTGTGCGATTTCCGGAGAATTTTATTCCGGTACCCTGGAATCCCGAAAAACCGTGTATTATACACTTCAATTTGAGTCGTTCGGGAGGTCGTACCGGACCCTATTTCTTTTTCTCCTGGTTTTTATCACGCGTCTGAGGTCATTTCAGGAGTTAACCTATTCGATTTCAGCCTCGGATAACGAGTATTAATAAATTTTTCACGATTATCCGAGGTTCGACGAATGCTGGTTTATGGCATACCGGCACTCCCAAATGTCTTCTGTTGCTACTTAAATTTTGCGTGGACGCATTATCTAACACGAGGAACTTTCTGCGCGATTTCCGGATAATTTTATTCCAGTACCCTGGAATCCCGAAAAACCGTGTATTATACACTTCAATTTGAGCCGTTCGGGAGGTCGTACTGGACCCTGTTTCTTTTTCTCCCTGTTTTTTTATCACGCGTCCGAGGTCGATTCAGGAGTTAACCTATTCGATTTAAGCCTCGGATAACAAGTATTAATATATTTTTCACGATTATCCGAGTTTCGACGAATGCTGGATTATGGCACCCCCAAATGTCTTCGGTTGCTACTCAATTTTTGCGTGGCCGCTTTATCTGACCCGAGGAACTTTTTGCGCGATTTCCGGAGAATTTTGTTCCGGTACCCTGGAATCCCGAAAAACCGTGTATTATACACTTCAATTTGAGCCGTTCGGGAGGTCGTACCGGACCCTGTTTCTTTTTCTCCCTTTTTTTTATCACCCGTCCGAGGTCATTTCAGGAGTTAACCTATTCGATTTCAGTTTCGGATAACAAGTATTAATATATTTTTCACGATTATCCGAGGTTCGACGAATGCGGGTTTATGGCATACCGGCACCCCCAAATGTCTTCCGTTGCTACTCAAATTTTGGGTGGCCGCCTTATCTGACCCAAGGAACTTTCTGCGCAATTTCCGGAGAATTTTGTTCCGGTACCCTGGAATCCTCAAAAACTGTGTATTATACACTTCAATTTGAGCCGTTCAAGAGGTCGTACCGGACCCTGTTTCTTTTTCTCCCTGTTTTTTTATCACGCGTCTGAGGTCATTTCAGGGGTTAACCTATTCGATTTCAGCCTCGGATAACAAGTATTAATATATTATTCACGATTATCCGAGGTTCGACGAATGCTGGTTTATGGCATACCGGCACCCCCAAATGTCTTCCGTTGCTACTCAAATTTTGCGTGGCCGCTTTATCTGACCCGAGGAACATTCTGCACGATTTCCGGAGAATTTTGTTCCGGTACTCTGAAATCCCGAAAAACTGTGTATTATACACTTCAATTTGAGCCGTTCAGGAGGTCGTACGAACCCTATTTCTTTTTTCTCCTGGTTTTTTTATCACGTATCCGAGGTCATTTCAGGAGTTAACCTATTCGATTTCAGCCTCGGATAACGAGTATTAATACATTTTTCACGATTATCCGAGGTTCGATGAATGCTGTTTTATGGCATACCGTCACCAACAAATGTCTTCCGTTGCTACTCAAATTTTGCGTGGCCGCTTTATCTGACCCGAGGAACTTTCTGTGCGATTTCCGGAGAATTTTGTTCCGGTACCCTGGAATCCCGAAAAACCGTGTATTATACACTTCAATTTGAGCCGTTCAGTAGGTCATACCGGACCCTGTTTCTTTTTCTCCCTGTTTTTTTATCACGCGTCCGAGGTCATTTCAGAGGTTAACCTATTCGATTTCAGCCTCGGATAACAAGTATTAATATATTTTTCACGATTATCCGAGGTTCGACGAATGCTGGTTTATGGCATACCGGCACTCCCAAATGTCTTCTGTTGCTACTTAAATTTTGCGTGGACGCTTTATCTAACCCGAGGAACTTTCTGCGCGATTTCCGGAAAATTTTGTTCCGGTAGTCTGGAACCCAAAAAACCGTTTAATATACACTTCAATTTGAGCCGTTCGGGAGGTCGTACGGACCCTATTTCTTTTTCTCCTGGTTTTTTTATCACGTATCCGAGGTTATTTCAGGAGTTAACCTATTCGATTTCAGCCTCGGATAACGAGTATTAATACATTTTTCACGATTTTACGAGGTTCGATGAATGCTGGTTTATGGCATACCGTCACCCCCAAATGTCTTCCGTTGCTACTCAAATTTTGCGTGGCCGCTTTATCTGACCCGAGAAACTTTCTGCGCGATTTCCGGAGAATTTTGTTCCGGTATCCTGGAATCCCGAAAAACCGTGTATTATACACTTCAATTTGAGCCGTTCGGGAGGTCATCCCGGACCCTATTTCTTTTTCTCCCTGTTTTTTATCACGCGTCCGAGGTCGATTCAGGAGTTAACCTATTCGATTTAAGCCTCGGATAACAAGTATTAATATATTTTTCACGATTATTCGAGTTTCGACGAATGCTGGATTATGGCACCCCCAAATGTCTTCGGTTGCTACTCAATTTTTGCGTGGCCGCTTTATCTGACCCGAGGAACTTTTTGCGCGATTTCCGGAGAATTTTGTTCCGGTACCCTGGAATCCCGAAAAACCGTGTATTATACACTTCAATTTGAGCCGTTCGGGAGGTCGTACCAGACCATGTTTCTTTTTCTCCCTGTTTTTTTATCACCCGTCCGAGGTCATTTCAGGAGTTAACCTATTCGATTTCAGTTTCGGATAACAAGTATTAATATATTTTTCACGATTATCCGAGGAACGACGAATGCGGGTTTATGGCATACCGGCACCCCCAAATGTCTTCCGTTGCTACTCAAATTTTGCGTGGCCGCCTTATCTGACCCAAGGAACTTTCTGCGCGATTTCCGGAGAATTTTGTTCCGGTACCCTGGAATCCCCAAAAACCGTGTATTATACACTTCAATTTGAGCCGTTCAAGAGGTCGTACCGGACCGTGTTTCTTTTTCTCCCTGTTTTTTTATCACGCGTCCGAGGTCATTTCAGGGGTTAACCTATTCGATTTCAGCCTCGGATAACAAGTATTAATATATTTTTCACGATTATCCGAGGTTCGACGAATGCTGGTTTATGGCATACCGGCACCCTCAAATGTCTTCCGTTGCTACTCAAATTTTGCGTGGCCGCTTTATCTGACCCGAGGAATTTTCTGCGCGATTTCCAGAGAATTTTGTTCCGGTCCAAATCTCGAAAAACCGTGTATTATACACTTCAATTTGAGCTGCTCAGAGGTCGTACGGACCCTATTTCTTTTTTCTCCTGGTTTTTTTATCACGTATCCGAGGTCATTTCAGGAGTTAAACTATTCGATTTCAACTTCGGATAACGAGTATTAATACATTTTTCACGATTATCCGAGGTTCGATGAATGCTGGTTTATGGCATACCGTCACCCTCAAATGTCTTCCGTTGCTAATCAAATTTTGCGTGGCCGCTTTATCTGACCCGAGGAACTTTCTGTATGATTTCCGGAAAATTTTGTTCAGGTAGTCTAGAATCCCGAAAAACTGTGTAATATATAATTCAATTTGAGCCGTTCGGGAGGTCGTATCGGACCCAGTTTCTTTTTCTACCGGTTTTTTTTATCACGCGTCCGAGGTAATTTCAGGAGTTAACCTATTCGATTTCAGCCTCGGATAATGAGTATTAATACATTTTTCACGATTATCCGAGGTTCGATGATTGCTGGTTTATGGCATACCGTCACCCCCAAATGTCTTCCGTTGCTACTCAAATTTTGCGTGGCCGCCTTATCTGACCCAAGGAACTTTCTGCGCGATTTCCGGAGAATTTTGTTCCGGTACCCTGGAATCCCGAAAATCGTGTATTATACACTTCAATTTGAGCTGTTCGGGAGGTCGTACGGACCCTATTTCTTTTTTCTCCTGGTTTTTTTTATCACGTATCCGAGGTCATTTCAGGAGTTAACCTATTCGATTTCAGCCTCGGATAACGAGTATTAATACATTTTTCACGATTATCCGAGGTTCGATGAATGCTGGTTTATGGCATACCGTCACCCCCAAATGTCTTCCGTTGCTACTCAAATTTTGCGTGGCCGCTTTATCTGACCCGAGAAACTTTCTGCGCGATTTCCGGAGAATTTTGTTCCGGTATCCTGGAATCCCGAAAAACCGTGTATTATACACTTCAATTTGAGCCGTTCGGGAGGTCATCCCGGACCCTATTTCTTTTTCTCCCTGTTTTTTATCACGCGTCCGAGGTCGATTCAGGAGTTAACCTATTCGATTTAAGCCTCGGATAACAAGTATTAATATATTTTTCACGATTATTCGAGTTTCGACGAATGCTTTGGATTATGGCACCCCAAATGTCTTCGGTTGCTACTCAATTTTTGCGTGGCCGCTTTATCTGACCCGAGGAACTTTTTGCGCGATTTCCGGAGAATTTTGTTCCGGTACCCTGGAATCCCGAAAAACCGTGTATTATACACTTCAATTTGAGCCGTTCGGGAGGTCGTACTGCACCATGTTTCTTTTTCTCCTGTTTTTTATCACGCGTCCGAGGTCATTTCAGGAGTTAACCTATTCGATTTCAGTTTCGGATAACAAGTATTAATATATTTTTCACGATTATCCGAGGATCGACGAATGCGGGTTTATGGCATACCGGCACCCCCAAATGTCTTCCGTTGCTACTCAAATTTTGCGTGGCCGCCTTATCTGACCCAAGGAACTTTCTGCGCGATTTCCGGAGAATTTTGTTCCGGTACCCTGGAATCCCCAAAAACCGTGTATTATACACTTCAATTTGAGCCGTTCAAGAGGTCGTACCGGACCCTGTTTCTTTTTCTCCCTGTTTTTTTATCACGCGTCCGAGGTCATTTCAGGGTTAACCTATTCGATTTCAAATCGGATAACAAGTATTAATACATTTTTCACGATTATCCGAGGTTCGACGAATGCTGGTTTATGGCATACTGGCACCCCCAAATGTCTTCCGTTGCTACTCAAATTTTGCGTGGCCGCTTTATCTGACCCGAGGAACTTTCTGCGCGATTTCCGGAGAATTTTGTTCCGGTACCCTGAAATCCCGAAAAACTGTGTATTATACACTTCAATTTGAGTCGTTCGGGAGGTCGTACAGACCCTATTTCTTTTACTCCTGGTTTTTTTATCACGTATCCGAGGTCATTTCAGGAGTTAACCTATTCGATTTCAGCCTCGGATAACGAGTATTAATACATTTTTCACGATTATCCGAGGTTCGATGAATGCTGGTTTATGGCATACCGTCACCCCCAAATGTCTTCCGTTGCTACTCAAATTTTGCGTGGCCGCTTTATCTGACCCGAGGAACTTTCTACGCGATTTCCGGAGAATTTTGTTCCGGTACCCTGGAATCCCGAAAAACCGTGTATTATACACTTCAATTTGAGCCGTTCAGGAGGTCATACCGGACCCTGTTTCTTTTTCTCCCTGTTTTTTTATCACGCGTCCGAGGTCATTTCAGAGGTTAACCTATTCGATTTCAAATCGGATAACAAGTATTAATACATTTTTCACGATTATCCGAGGTTCGACGAATGCTGGTTTATGGCATACCGGCACCCCCAAATGTCTTCCGTTGCTACTCAAATTTCGCGTGGCCGCTATATCTGACCCGAGGAACTTTCTGTATGATTTCCGGAAAATTTTGTTCAGGTAGTCCAGAATCCCGAAAAATCGTGTAATATATACTTCAATTTGAGCCGTTCGGGAGGTCGATCGGACCCGCTTTCTTTTTCTACCGGTTTTTTTTATCACGCGTCCGAGGTCATTTCAGGAGTTAACCTATTCGATTTCAGCCTCGGATAACGAGTATTAAAACATTTTTCACGATTATCCGAGGTTCGATGAATGCTGGTTTATGGCATACCGTCACCCCCAAATGTCTTCCGTTGCTACTCAAATTTTGCGTGGCCGCCTTATCTGACCCAAGGAACTTTCTGCGCGATTTCCGGAGAATTTTGTTCCGGTACCCTGGAATCCCCAAAAACTGTGTATTATACACTTCAATTTGAGCCGTTCAAGAGGTCGTACCGGACCGTGTTTCTTTTTCTCCCGGTTTTCTATCACGCGTCCGAGGTCATTTCAGGGTTAACCTATTCGATTTCAAATCGGATAACAAGTATTAATATATTTTTCACGATTATCCGAGGTTCGACGAATGCTGGTTTATGGCATACCGGCACCCTCAAATGTCTTCCGTTGCTACTCAAATTTTGCGTGGCCGCTTTATCTGACCCGAGGAACTTTCTGCGCGATTTCCAGAGAATTTTGTTCCGGTACCAAAATCCCCGAAAAACCGTGTATTATACACTTCAATTTGAGCCGTTCAGGAGGTCGTACGGACCCTATTTCTTTTTTCTCCTGGTTTTTTTATCACGTATCCGAGGTCATTTCAGGAGTTAACCTATTCGATTTCAGCCTCGGATAACGAGTATTAATACATTTTTCACGATTATCCGAGGTTCGATGAATGCTGGTTTATGGCATACCGTCACCCTCAAATGTCTTCCGTTGCTAATCAAATTTTGCGTGACCGCTTTATCTCGACCCGAGGAACTTTCTCGTATGATTTCCGAAAATTTTGTTCAGGTAGTCTAGAATCCCGAAAAACTGTGTAATATATAATTCAATTTGAGCCGTTCGGGAGGTCGATATCGGACCCGCTTTCTTTTTCTACCGGTTTTTTTTATCACGCGTCCGAGGTAATTTCAGGAGTTAACCTATTCGATTTCAGCCTCGGATAACGAGTATTAATACATTTTTCACGATTATCCGAGGTTCGATGAATGCTGGTTTATGGCATACCGTCACCCCCAAATGTCTTCCGTTGCTACTCAAATTTTGCGTGGCCGCTTTATCTGACCCGAGGAACTTTCTACGCGATTTCCGGAGAATTTTGTTCCGGTACCCTGGAATCCCGAAAAACCGTGTATTATACACTTCAATTTGAGCCGTTCAGGAGGTCATACCGGACCCTGTTTCTTTTTCTCCCTGTTTTTTTATCACGCGTCCGAGGTCATTTCAGAGGTTAACCTATTCGATTTCAGCCTCGGATAACAAGTATTAATATATTTTTCACGATTATCCAAGGTTCGACGAATGCTGGTTTATGGCATACCGGCACCCCCAAATGTCTTCCGTTGCTACTCAAATTTCGCGTGGCCGCTATATCTGACCCGAGGAACTTTCTGTATGATTTCCGGAAAATTTTGTTCAGGTAGTCCAGAATCCCGAAAAACTGTGTAATATATACTTCAATTTGAGCCGTTCGGGAGGTCGTATCGGACCCAGTTTCTTTTTCTACCGGTTTTTTTTATCACGCGTCCGAGGTCATTTCAGGAGTTAACCTATTCGATTTCAGCCTCGGATAACGAGTATTAAAACATTTTTCACGATTATCCGAGGATCGACGAATGCGGGTTTATGGCATACCGGCACCCCCAAATGTCTTCCGTTGCTACTCAAATTTTGCGTGGCCGCCTTATCTGACCCAAGGAACTTTCTGCGCGATTTCCGGAGAATTTTGTTCCGGTACCCTGGAATCCCCAAAAACCGTGTATTATACACTTCAATTTGAGCCGTTCAAGAGGTCGTACCGGACCCTGTTTCTTTTTCTCCCTGTTTTTTTATCACGCGTCCGAGGTCATTTCAGGGGTTAACCTATTCGATTTCAGCCTCGGATAACAAGTATTAATATATTTTTCACGATTATCCGAGGTTCGACGAATGCTGGTTTATGGCATACTGGCACCCCCAAATGTCTTCCGTTGCTACTCAAATTTTGCGTGGCCGCTTTATCTGACCCGAGGAACTTTCTGCGCGATTTCCGGAGAATTTTGTTCCGGTACCCTGAAATCCCGAAAAACTGTGTATTATACACTTCAATTTGAGTCGTTCGGGAGGTCGTACAGACCCTATTTCTTTTACTCCTGGTTTTTTTATCACGTATCCGAGGTCATTTCAGGAGTTAACCTATTCGATTTCAGCCTCGGATAACGAGTATTAATACATTTTTCACGATTATCCGAGGTTCGATGAATGCTGGTTTATGGCATACCGTCACCCCCAAATGTCTTCCGTTGCTACTCAAATTTTGCGTGGCCGCTTTATCTGACCCGAGGAACTTTCTACGCGATTTCCGGAGAATTTTGTTCCGCACTGAATCCCGAAAACCGTGTATTATACACTTCAATTTGAGCCGTTCTAGAGGTCGTACCGGACCCTGTTTCTTTTTCTCCCTGTTTTTTATCACGCGTCCGAGGTCATTTCGTAGGTTAACCTATTCGATTTCAGCCTCGGATAACAAGTATTAATATATTTTTCACGATTATCCAAGGTTCGACGAATGCTGGTTTATGGCATACCGGCACCCCCAAATGTCTTCCGTTGCTACTCAAATTTCGCGTGGCCGCTATATCTGACCCGAGGAACTTTCTGTATGATTTCCGGAAAATTTTGTTCAGGTAGTCCAGAATCCCGAAAAACTGTGTAATATATACTTCAATTTGAGCCGTTCGGGAGGTCGTATCGGACCCAGTTTCTTTTTCTACCGGTTTTTTTTATCACGCGTCCGAGGTCATTTCAGGAGTTAACCTATTCGATTTCAGCCTCGGATAACGAGTATTAAAACATTTTTCACGATTATCCGAGGTTCGATGAATGCTGGTTTATGGCATACCGTCACCCCAAATGTCTTCCGTTGCTACTCAAATTTTGCGTGGCCGCCTTATCTGACCCAAGGAACTTTCTGCGCGATTTCCGGAGAATTTTGTTCCGGTACCCTGGAATCCCCAAAAACTGTGTATTATACACTTCAATTTGAGCCGTTCAAGAGGTCGTACCGGACCGTGTTTCTTTTTCTCCCTGTTTTTTTATCACGCGTCCGAGGTCATTTCAGGGGTTAACCTATTCGATTTCAGCCTCGGATAACAAGTATTAATATATTTTTCACGATTATCCGAGGTTCGACGAATGCTGGTTTATGGCATACCGGCACCCTCAAATGTCTTCCGTTGCTACTCAAATTTTGCGTGGCCGCTTTATCTGACCCGAGGAACTTTCTGCGCGATTTCCAGAGAATTTTGTTCCGGTACCCTGAAATCCCGAAAAACTGTGTATTATACACTTCAATTTGAGCCGTTCAGGAGGTCGTACGGACCCTATTTCTTTTTTCTCCTGGTTTTTTTATCACGTATCCGAGGTCATTTCAGGAGTTAACCTATTCGATTTCAGCCTCGGATAACGAGTATTAATACATTTTTCACGATTATCCGAGGTTCGATGAATGCTGGTTTATGGCATACCGTCACCCTCAAATGTCTTCCGTTGCTAATCAAATTTTGCGTGACCGCTTTATCTGACCCGAGGAACTTTCTGTATGATTTCCGGAAAATTTTGTTCAGGTAGTCTAGAATCCCGAAAAACTGTGTAATATATAATTCAATTTGAGCCGTTCGGGAGGTCGTATCGGACCCAGTTTCTTTTTCTACCGGTTTTTTTTATCACGCGTCCGAGGTAATTTCAGGAGTTAACCTATTCGATTTCAGCCTCGGATAACGAGTATTAATACATTTTTCACGATTATCCGAGGTTCGATGAATGCTGGTTTATGGCATACCGTCACCCCCAAATGTCTTCCGTTGCTACTCAAATTTTGCGTGGCCGCTTTATCTGACCCGAGGAACTTTCTACGCGATTTCCGGAGAATTTTGTTCCGGTACCCTGGAATCCCGAAAAACCGTGTATTATACACTTCAATTTGAGCCGTTCAGGAGGTCATACCGGACCCTGTTTCTTTTTCTCCCTGTTTTTTTATCACGCGTCCGAGGTCATTTCAGAGGTTAACCTATTCGATTTCAAATTTCGGATAACAAGTATTAATATATTTTTCACGATTATCCAAGGTTCGACGAATGCTGGTTTATGGCATACCGGCACCCCCAAATGTCTTCCGTTGCTACTCAAATTTCGCGTGGCCGCTATATCTGACCCGAGGAACTTTCTGTATGATTTCCGGAAAATTTTGTTCGTGTAGTCCGAATCCCGAAAAATCGTGTAATATATACTTCAATTTGAGCCGTTCGGGAGGTCGTATCGGACCCTGTTTCTTTTTCTACCGGTTTTTTTATCACGCGTCCGAGGTCATTTCAGGAGTTAACCTATTCGATTTCAGCCTCGGATAACGAGTATTAAAACATTTTTCACGATTATCCGAGGTTCGATGAATGCTTTGGTTTATGGCATACCGGCACCCCCAAATGTCTTCCGTTGCTACTCAAATTTTGCGTGGCCGCTTTATCTGACCCGAGGAACTTTCTGCGCGATTTCCGGAGAATTTTGTTCCGGTATCCTGGAATCCCGAAAAACCGTGTATTATACACTTCAATTTGAGCCGTTCGGGAGGTCGTACCGGACCCTGTTTCTTTTTCTCGCTGTTTTTTTATCACGCGTCCGAGGTCGATTCAGAAGTTAACCTATTCGATTTAAGCCTCGGATAAAAAGTGTTAATATATTTTTCACGATTATCCGAGTGTCGACGAATGCTGGATTATGGCACCCCCAAATGTCTTCGGTTGCTACTCAATTTTTGCGTGGCCGCTTTATCTGACCCGAGGAACTTTTTGCGCGATTTCCGGAGAATTTTGTTCCGGTACCCTCGAATCTCGAAAAACCGTGTATTATATACTTCAATTTGAGCCGTTCGGGAGGTCGTACCAGACCCTGTGTCTTTTTCTCCCTGTTTTTTTATCACCCGTCCGAGGTCATTTCAAGAGTTAACCTATTCGATTTCAGTTTCGGATAACAAGTATTAATATATTTTTCACGATTATCCGAGGTTCGACGAATGTGGGTTTATGGCATACCGGCACCCCCAAATGTCTTCCGTTGCTACTCAAATTTTGCGTGGCCGCCTTATCTGACCTAAGGAACTTTCTGCGCGATTTCCGGAGAATTTTGTTCCGGTACCCTGGAATCCCGAAAAACCGTGTATTATACACTTCAATTTGAGCCGTTCAAGAGGTCGTACCGAACCCTGTTTCTTTTTCTCCCTGTTTTTTTTATCACGCGTCCGAGGTCATTTCAGGGGTTAACCTATTCGATTTCAGCCTCGGATAACAAGTATTAATATATTTTTCACGATTATCCGAGGTTCGACGAATGCTGGTTTATGGCATACCGGCACCCCCAAATGTCTTCCGTTGCTACTCAAATTTTGCGCGGCCGCTTTATCTGACCCGAGGAACTTTCTGCGCGATTTCCGGAGAATTTTGTTCCAGTACCCTGAAATCCCGAAAAACTATGTATTATACACTTCAATTTGAGCCGTTCGGGAGGTCGTACGGACCCTATTTCTTTTTTCTCCTGGTTTTTTATCACGTATCCGAGGTCATTTCAGGAGTTAACCTATTCGATTTCAGCCTCGGATAACGAGTATTAATACATTTTTCACGATTATCCGAGGTTCGATGAATGCTGTTTTATGGCATACCGTCACCCCCAAATGTCTTCCGTTGCTACTCAAATTTTGCGTGGCCGCTTTATCTGACCCGAGGAACTTTCTGCGCGATTTCCGGAGAATTTTGTTCCGGTACCCTGGAATCCCGAAAAACCGTGTATTATACACTTCAATTTGAGCCGTTCAGGAGGTCATACCGGACTCTGTTTCATTTTCTCCCTGTTTTTTTATCACGCGTCCGAGGTCATTTCAGGATTTAACCTATTCAATTTCAGCCTCGGATAACAAGTATTAATATATTTTTCACGATTATCCGAGATTCGACGAAGGCTGGTTTATGGCATACTGGCACCCCCAAATGTCTTCCGTTGCTACTCAAATTTTGCGTGGCCGCTTTATCTGACCCGAGGAACTTTCTGTATGATTTCCGGAGAATTTTGTTCAGGTAGTCCAGAATCCCGAAAAACTGTGTAATATATACTTCAATTTGAGCCGTTCGGGAGGTCGTATCGGACCCAGTTTCTTTTTCTACCGGTTTTTTTATCACGCGTCCGAGGTCATTTCAGGAGTTAACCTATTCGATTTCAGCCTCGGATAACGAGTATTAATACAGTTTTCACGATTATCCGAGGTTCGATGAATGCTGGTTTATGGCATACCGTCACCCCCAAATGTCTTCCGTTGCTACTCAAATTTTGTGTGGCCGCTTTATCTGACCCAAGGAACTTTCTGCGCCATTTCCGGAGAATTTTTTTCCGGTACCCTCGAATCCCGAAAAACCGTGTATTATACACTTCAATTTGAGCCGTTCGGGAGGTCGTGCCGGACCCTATTTTTTATTCTCCCTGTTTTTTTATCACGCGTCCGAATTCATTTCAGGGGTTAACCTATTCGATTTCAGCCTCGGATAACATGTATTAATATTATCCGAGGTTCGACGAATGCTGATTTATGGCATACCGGCACCCCCAAATGTCTTCCGTTGCTACTCAATTTTTGCGTGGCCGCTTTATCTGACCCGAGGAATTTTCTACGCGATTTCCGGAGAATTTTGTTCCGGTACCCTAAAATCCCGAAAAACTGTGTATTATACAATTCAATTTGAGCCGTTCGAGAGGTCGTACGGACCCTATTTCTTTTTCTCCTGGTATTTTTATCACGTATCCGAGGTCATTTCAGGAGTTAACCTATTCGATTTCAGCCTTGGATAACGAGTATTAATACATTTTTCACGATTATTCGAGGTTCGATGAATGCTGGTTTATGGCATACCGTCACCCCTAAATGTCTTCCGTTGCTGTGACACCCTCAAAAACGCGGAAAAAATTAAACACGTAATATCTAAATAAAACTACATGGATATGTTTGTAATAGGTTCATTAGGTTAAAAACCTGTAATTTTTAAAACCTGAACCTGTTATAAAGATATCCAAATTGGAAGGTGTCAAACATACAAGGTCTAACTAGAAGTTTCATAACATAACCATTGCTAAAGTCGCGAATAGCAAATTATACAACCAAATGTAAAGAGGGAGACATATGTCCCAAAAATGTATGTGACATAAAAAGTGTTTAAGGGTCACAATAAAATAAAGCCAATCTAGGTCCCAAGGTTACTTTGCTCGCTAGCTCATCCATGTACCCCATATATGCATCACCTACCTGTCAATCGCATTTTATACAAATACGAAAGCCACAGTCAGTGGGGAGTAACTCCGAGTTCTCCCAGCCACGAAATGTCATAATTAATATAACATGTAAACATAAGAATATGCATACGAATCACACATAGCCTTAGCATATAGATGCTAGACAATCGTGCTTATCATGTGAACAATAATATAACAACACATAGTCCTAGCATGTGAATACTAGACCGACTCATACTACACTATCATGTGAATCACATAACATCCAGGAATCCAAACTCTATCAACCATAGCCGTCTTGCATCTCACCTTCTATGATTCATAGAATCATCAAACAAGAAAGGGCAATATATCTAGAGACAGGCATAAGTTCCTAGTACAGTCAATAGTCACTTTGTAACTCGAGTCTATACCACGAGGTAGGGAAGCTAGTATTTTGGCTCAGAGGTTACATTTAAAACATGGCCAAGATACGACTCAACCCTAATCCTAGACTGCGCAGACCTAGAGAAATGCGGATAAAACTACCGCACCCAAGACTCATGATAAAACCACATGAGTACCCTATGGAGTCCACCAAAGGGTTGGCTAGTACTTAAGCTGACCATCTCCTCACAAAATAGGCAGAAAGGTCATGCCCCAGCTTGGATATAAACCCACCAAGCCAGGAACACAAAGGCTATTAAGCCGCAAACATATACTCGTCAAACACTATAATGGCCTATCTATGATGAAGGCTGAAATACTCACCTAGGACCTAGTCCCAGCTTGAATACTTTAGCCCACACCACACAAGACAAGTAGGACACCCAATTAACCATAAAAGGGGCAAAGAGTCCAAACTTGTACACACACAAATGATCATACACACCCTAGCATATGAAAGGCTACTCAAAAGCATATTCAGCTGATAATCCAACAAAATCTCCAATATCAATAATAATCCAAATTCCAGCTAACCGTTAATCTCATAATTCATGAGAACAAGCTAAAATGGCAACAAGACAAGAAGACTCAAGTATAAAGCAACCAATTCATCCAACAACCAACATGTGAAATGATAGTCACAAATATTAAGGCATCAACGTAAAACATCCAATAACAACCAATCTCACCTCAAAGACAAACCCTCGACCCGAGTCCCGCGACGGGTCATCGGTCAAATCGAGGCTGACCGGTTTAAACCTAGTTTGACCAAACTCGTTCGGTCAATCTGGCCCAGCTCAGAGTCTTGGCCTACTTATGCCCAAATTACAAAATGTATCACAATATCATTCTCATGCTATTTCCAATTTCTATCATGTGAAAAACGAAAGTAACACATTATCAATCACCTAAACACTTAACAAACACCAAACACAACATCAATTACTAATGTGACATTAATTCGTCGAGTAACTCAGAATAGTTACCTTAAGCTAGAAAAAGGCAAATAATAACTTGAGAAAGCTTCTAAAACCCAAAATTACTCTTCATCTTCAACCCCATATGAGCCACCTAAAATAATTATGTGAAAGGACGATATTAACGAATTATCGTTATATAAAATAAGAGACGGTTATTTAATTATATTTTAAATGACCCAAGCCTACACTACGAGCACCCATAGCCACGGCTCTTGGACCGTTTGAGCAGTCCTAAACGGGACTTCACGAGCAGCCATACCCGGCCTCACAACCCGCCACTACACAGCCCATATCAGCTCAGTTTTCAGACGGAAATAAGAAAGTTGGCTCAAACCACCAACCAAACAATGACCAAAACCAAGTATAAGACCATCTCACAGCCCCCTTTTTACAATTAGACACAATACAATCGCAGTTAAAATCCCAAATAGCATCCCAAAACAATCCCTACATGTCAGTATACACCGTCTCAACTATAAAAGACAACAATTAGCACCCAAAACAATCCATACATGTCAGCATACACCGTCTTAAATATACCACTTACTAGCTAGCATCCCAAATGATCCCTAGAGGTCAGTATACACCGTCTCAATCATCTCCACATATCATTATACACCGTCTCAACTATACAACTGACTAATTAACATCCATAAGGATCCCTATATATAATTATACACCGTCTCAATTATAAAACAGACTAACCAGCATTCGAAATAAACATATTTTACAAGTAATATCGAGTAACCCGTCATCGTTACCTTTTTCCGATCGAACTAGTCCTCCATGACTAACAAATCTTATACAAGACCGTCTATCTTAGCATCTACAACCGTCTTATAATAAATAAAGCTGAAAGTATAAATTGGGTTTGTAAAAATACATGACGAAAATGAATTTTTACTTACAACGGTTGACGGAAACGATAAGAGGACCACTGTGGAACGAAAACTGTTGAAAACGGATGACAAACGGAGCACCAGGATGACTTATAGACAAAAATTGAAGAAGTAACAGACAGAAGGAAAAAGAAGGACGAAGAAGAGGAAAAGAAGAAAGAGACGTAGGAAATCAGTGGAAATCAGAGAGGAGCCTGCTTGCCTGCTATTTATTATACGTAAGTTTCTTCATCGTTAAGAATTCTAGCTAGTTTCTACAAATCGGCTCAAGTTAAATTAAACTGGTTTTAGTAACAATTTCATAAACGACACGTAATCAAAATAAATAAATTTAGTGAGTGAAAATAAAATAAACTCAGCTAGTTAACGTAAATAATACAATATCAGCTTGAATCGGAATTATTAGCGATTTTTACGAAACTAACGGATATTAATAAAAATTGCTAATTTTGTGAAATAAGCTCAAAATATCTAATTGGACGGTTTTGTTCCCAAAATCCATCTCGGGTTCACTTAAAACAACTTTCATAAGGACTCGTAAAGAAACGGAAATTATTAAATAAATAAACTCGAACTAACTTCAATAAACTCGAACTAACTTTAAATAAACTTATTAATGATTATTAAAATTAACGTATCGAATTATGATGAAATTAATTAATTAGCTAAACATATATATATAAATCGTTAAATGATGTAATTAAATTCAAAATAGCAATTAAAAGAATTTTATCCAACTTAATAAAATACGGGGTGTTACAATCACTCCATCTTTTAAAAAGTTTCGTCCTCGAAACTTGAAAGTATAAATGAAAGGTTATAAAAATAAAACTGGAATTGAAATCAGTAACCAAAACATTTTAAAGGTTATTTATCGTAAGAATCAAAATTTTTTCTAAAGTTTCAAATAAAATTTTCTGACAGAACCAGATTCTCATCAGAGGAACGGAAGTGTTCTCGTTACGTATTCAAGAACATCACATTCCAAATCAAATATAAGGTCAAAAGGCAAATTATTTGTATAAATCAAAAATCAAAATACCTTCAAAAACATTAATGAAGAGTTTTCAAAAATATAAGTCTCATTCATGGAACGGAATTGCTCTTGTCGTGCACACAAGAACGCTAACTTTCCAAGTCAGAGACAAATTTAAAACAAATACTATTCGCCGACAAGCGTAGAACAAGTTATCAAACGTCTCCAATAACTAGTTCTAACATCCGATCAACGTTAAAATCAAAATAAGAGAAAGGTAATCTACTCAAATTTTCTTTTGCAAAAAGCCAAAATAGAAATAAAGGTTTCACTTTTAAACCCAAATGGGGGTCAAATCCCTGGAAATGTAACATTAAACTTTGACAAAGAAGTCATAAATAGATCAAAGTTAACAGAAATTGGATAAAATTTAAAGAAATCTCGGGTTTAGCGATTAAAATCATGATAAAGAAGTCTATACTCAAGGAACAAATATGGAATTAAATCAAATTTTCATTTTCAAATCTTTAAAAATAGGTTAGGTTTGTAGAAGTGACATAAACTTTTAAGAATGAATCGAAACTGGTAGCTTGAAAGTTTAGAAGTTGTACAAAAAGGAAAGTAACTTAGATAGCATAAAAACAAAGTATGTTAAGAGAGCTCAAACTTAACCAACAAGAGAGCTATAATGACTTTCATAGGGTAAAAATTGAAGTCAAAATTACAAGGATGTCAAAGATAGAGTTTCACAAGATACGAGTGTCAAACTTAAAGGAGGAGCAAGATGAAGCGAGGAAATGAGGTATGAACGGTAACGCTTATGATCAAGGAGAAAGGGAAATTAGACAACAAGGGAATGCCAGATACTCAAATCTCAAACAACAATGTCATCACTCCACTAAGGAAACAAAGGGTAATAACCAGGTCAGGAAATGATAGGAAATTTAAAAAAAAAATATATGAACATGTCAAGATGTGAGCCTAAAAGAGTCGAATCATAAAGATAACTAGTTAACAACCAGTAAGATATATTAGAATTAGGGAGGTATTCAAGACAAGGAAATAATCGAGTAAACTTTTATACTTAAGAATCAAATCCAACCAAGGTATGAACGAAAGGGAGGAAAACGATTAATGGTATGAAAGAGGATTTTAAGGCTTAATCCATACGCTTCCTAAAACTTAAGGTTCTCTCTAACAAGGTCATGCCTATTAGGGTATTGTACCTTCATGACAAAACGACCAAATCCCAAACATAAACAACAAAGCCAAGTTCTATAACTTTAATCACATAGGCAACTCATTCCTAACACAAAGAATCCACCAATCAATTATACTCACTTTATCAAGGATCTAGGTATAAGAACCATCAAGTCTGTCTCATCACACTACCTAAGTCTTTCCAACATCAACTCCTCTCAAAACCAGGAAAGGGTCAAACACAAACAATCTCCTCAAAGGTCATAATTTCCAACCAAGGTCAACATTTCTCAAAAGAAATAGTACTATCAAAAGGTGTTAAGGAAGGATAAGCAAGGAACAAAGGACAAGTTAGGAAATACAAGAGTGACTCACAAGGAGAAAGAAAAGAGGATATAGAAGAAGGGATAAGCATTAAGAAGTAAAGAACAGGGCAAGGTACACAAAGAATGAGAAACATCTTCGAGGAAGTAGAAACATTCTTCAAAGTTGAACAAATCTTCAATTTCTGGCAATAGGCACCATGTCTTGATCTTCACGTTGGTAAGTTCACGGTTATTGATCCAAGAACACAACAATTATTAAATGACAATCAACAAACATGTTAGTACCTAACAAAGAGCAATCACAAAGAGACTACAACATAAGGTCCTAAGTCTACCCATCTTACCCATCTCTCAAGTTTATTATTTTAAGGTCAAGTTATTTATATTGGGGTGCACAAACGTGCGTCGGGAGCAAATATGCTCTGATACCAACTGTGACATCCTCAAAAACGCGGAAAAAATTAAACACGTAATATCTAAATAAAACTACATGGATATGTTTGTAATAGGTTCATTTGGGTAAAAACCTGTAATTTTTAAAACCTGAACCTGTTATAAAGATATCCAAATTGGAAGGTGTCAAACATACAAGGTCTAACTAGAAGTTTCATAACATAACCATCGCTAAAGTCGCGAATAGCAAATTATACAACCAAATGTAAAGAGGGAGACATATGTCCCAAAAATTTATGTGACATAAAAAGTGTTTAAGGGTCACAATAAAATAAAGCCAATCTAGGTCCCAAGGTTACTTTGCTCGCTAGCTCATCCATGTACCCCATATATGCATCACCTACCTGTCAATCGCATTTTATACAAATACGAAAGCCACAGTCAGTGGGGAGTAACTCCGAGTTCTCCCAGCCACGAAATGTCATAATTAATATAACATATAAACATAAGAATATGCATACGAATCACACATAGACTTAGCATATAGATGCTAGACAATCGTGCTTATCATGTGAACAACAATATAACAACACATAGTCCTAGCATGTGAATACTAGACCGACTCATACTACACTATCATGTGAATCACATAACATCCAGGAATCCAAACTCTATCAACCATAGCCGGCTTGCATCTCACCTTCTATGATTCATAGAATCATCAAACAAGAAAGGGCAATATATCTAGAGACAGGCATAAGTTCCTAGTACAGTCAATAGTCACTTTGTAACTCGAGTCTATACCACGAGATAGGGAAGCTAGTATTTTGGCTCAGAGGTTACATTTAAAACATGGCCAAGATACGACTCAACCCTAATCCTGACTGCGCAGACCTAGAGAAATGCGGATAAAACCACCGCACCCAAGACTCAAGATAAAACCACATGAGTACCCTAAGGAGTCCACCAAAGGGCTGGCTAGTACTTAACCTGACCATCTCCTCACAAAATAGGCAGAAAGGTCATGACCCAGCTTGGATATAAACCCACCAAGCCAGGAACACAAAGGCTATTAAGCCGCAAACATATACTCGTCAAAGACTATAATGGCCTAACTATGACGAAGGCCGAAATACTCACCTAGGACCTAGTCCCAGCTTGAATACTTTAGCCCACACCACACAAGACAAGTAGGACACCCAATTAACCATAAAAGGGGCAAAGAGTCCAAACTTGTACACACACAAATGATCATACACACCCTAGCATATGAAAGGCTACTCAAAAGCATATTCAGCTGATAATCCAACAAAATCTCCAATATCAATAATAATCCAAATTCCAGCTAACCGTTAATCTCATAATTCATGAGAACAAGCTAAAATGGCAACAAGACAAGAAGACTCAAGTATAAGGCAACCAATTCATCCAACAACCAACATGTGAAATGATAGTCACAAATATTAAGGCATCAACGTAAAACATCCAATAACAACCAATCTCACCTCAAAGACAAACCCTCGACCTGAGTCCCGCGACGGGTCATCGGTCAAATCGAGGCTGACCGGTTTAAACCTAGTTTGACCAAACTCGTTCGGTCAATCTGGCCCAGCTCAGAGTCTTGGCCTACTTATGCCTAAATTACAAAATGTATCACAATATCATTCTCATGCTATTTCCAATTTCTATCATGTGAAAAACGAAAGTAACACATTATCAATCACCTAAACACTTAACAAACACCAAACACAACATCAATTACTAATGTGACATTAATTCGTCGAGTAACTCGGAATAGTTACCTTAAGCTAGAAAAAGGCAAATAATAACTTGAGAAAGCTTCTAAAACCCAAAATTACTCTTCATCTTCAACCCCATATGAGCCACCTAAAATAATTATGTGAAAGGACGATATTAACGAATTATCATTATATAAAATAAGAGACGGTTATTTAATTATATTTTAAATGACCCAAGCCTACACTACGAGCACCCATAGCCACGGCTCTTAGACCGTTTGAGCAGTCCTAAACGCGACTTCACGAGCAGCCATACCCGGCCTCACAACCCGCCACCACACAGCCCATATCAGCTCAGTTTTCAGACGGAAATAAGAAAGTTGGCTCAAACCACCAACCAAACAATGACCAAAACCAAGTATAAGACCATCTCACAGCCCCCTTTTTACAATTAGACACAATACAATCGCAGTTAAAATCCCAAATAGCATCCCAAAACAATCCCTACATGTCAGTATACACCGTCTCAACTATAAAAGACAACAATTAGCACCCAAAACAATCCATACATGTCAGCATACACCGTCTTAAATATACCACTTACTAGCTAGCATCCCAAATGATCCCTAGAGGTCAGTATACACCGTCTCAATCATCTCCAGATATCAGTATACACCGTCTCAACTATACAACTGACTAATTAACATCCATAAGGATCCCTATATATAATTATACACCGTCTCAATTATAAAACAGACTAACCAGCATTCGAAATGAACATATTTTACAAGTAATATCGAGTAACCCGTCATCGTTACCTTTTTCCGATCGAACTAGTCCTCCATGACTAACAAATCTTATACAAGACCGTCTATCTTAGCATCTACAATCGTCTTATAATAAATAAAGCTGAAAGTATAAATTGGGTTTGTAAAAATACATGACGAAAATGAATTTTTACTTACAACGGTTGACGGAAACGATAAGAGGACCACTGTGGAACGAAAACTGTTGAAAACGGATGACAAACGGAGCACCAGGATGACTTATAGACAAAAATTGAAGAAGTAACAGACAGAAGGAAAAAGAAGGACGAAGAAGAGGAAAAGAAGAAAGAGACGTAGGAAATCAGTGGAAATCAGAGAGGAGCCTGCTTGCCTGCTATTTATTATACGTACGTTTCTTCATCGTTAAGAATTCTAGCTAGTTTCTACAAATCGGCTCAAGTTAAATTAAACTGGTTTTAGTAACAATTTCATAAACGACACGTAATCAAAATAAATAAATTTAGTGAGTGAAATAAAATAAACTCAGCTAGTTAACGTAAATAATACAATATCAGCTTGAATCAGAATTATTAGCGATTTTTACGAAACTAACGGATATTAATAAAAATTGCTAATTTAGTGAAATAAGCTCAAAATAGCTAATTGGACGGTTTTGTTTCCAAAATCCATCTCGGGTTCACTTAAAACAACTTTCATAAGGACTCGTAAAGAAACGGAAATTATTAAATAAATAAACTCGAACTAACTTCAATAAACTCGAACTAACTTTAAATAAACTTATTAATGATTATTAAAATTAACGTATCGAATTATGATGAAATTAATTAATTAGCTAAACATATATATATATATAAATCGTTAAATGATGTAATTAAATTCAAAATAGCAATTAAAAGAATTTTATCCAACTTAATAAAATACGGGGTGTTACAGTTGCTACTCAAATTTTGCGTGGCCGCTTTATCTGAACCGAGGAACTTTCTGCGCGATTTCCGGAGAATTTTGTTCCGGTACCCTGGAATCCCGAAAAACCGTGTATTATACACTTCAATTTGAGCCGTTCAGGCGGTCATACCGGACCCTGTTTCTTTTTCTCCCTGTTTTTTTATCACGCGTCCGAGGTCATTTCAGAGGTTAACCTATTCGATTTCAGCCTCGGATAACAAGTATTAATATATTTTTCACGATTATCCGAGGTTCGACGAATGCTGGTTTATGGCATACCGGTACCCCCAAATGTCTTCCGTTGCTACTCAAATTTTGCGTGGCCGCTTTATCTGACCCGAGGAATTTTCTGCGCGATTTCCGGAGAATTTTGTTCCGGTACCCTGAAATCCCGAAAAACTGTGTATTATACACTTCAATTTGAGCCGTTCGGGATGTCGTACGGACCCTATTTATTTTACTCCTGGTTTTTTTTTTATCACGTATCGGAGGTCATTTCAGGAGTTAACCTATTCGATTTCAGCCTCGGATAACGAATATTAATACATTTTTCACGATTATCCGAGGTTCGACGAATGCTAGTTTATGGCATACCGGCACCCCCAAATGTCTTCCGCTGCTACTGAAATTTTGCGTGGCCGCTTTATCTGACCCGATGAACTTTCTGCGTGATTTCCAGAGAATTTTTTTCAAGTAGTCCGGAATCCCGAAAAACTGTGTAATATATACTTCAATTTGAGCCGGTCGGGAGGTCGTACCGGACCCTGTTTCTTTTTCTCCCGGTTTTTTTATCACTCGTCCGATGTCATTTCACGAGTAAATATATTCGATTTCAGCCACAGATAACGAGTATTAATACATTTTTCACGATTATCCGAGGTTCGACAAATGCTGGTTTTTGGCATACCGGTACCCCCAAATGTCTTCCGTTGCTTCTCAAATTTTGCGTGGCCGCTTTATCTGACCCGAGGAACTTTCTACGTAATTTCCGGAGAATTTTGTGCCAGTACCCTCGAATCCCGAAAAACCGTGTATTATATACACTTCAATTTGAGCCGTTCGGGAGGTTGTGCCGGACCCTATTTATTTCTCCTGGTTTTTTTATCACGTATCCAAGGTTATTTCAGGAGTTAACCTATTCGATTTCAGCCTCGGATAACGAGCATTAATACATTTTTTAGGATTATCCGAGGTTCGATGAATACTGGTTTATGGCATACCGGCACCCCTAAATATCTTCCGTTGCTACTCTTATTTTGCGTGGCCGTTTTATCTGACCCGAGGAACTTTCTGCGCGATTTCCGGAGAATTTTGTTCCGGTACCTTGGAATCCCGAAAAACCGTATATTATACACTTCAATTTGAGCCGTTCGGGAGGTCGTACAAGACCCTGTTTCTTTTTCTCCCTGTTTTTTTATCACGCGTCCTAGGTTATTTCAGGAGTTAACCTATTCGATTTCAAATCGGATAACAAGTATTAATATATTTTTCAGATTATCCGAGGTTTGACGAATCTTTGGTTTATAGCATACCGGTACCCCCAAATGTCTTCCGTTGCTAATCAGATTTTACGTGGCCGCTTTATCTGACCCGAGGAACTTTCTGTATGAATTCGGAGAATTTTGTTCGGGTAGTCCAGAATCCCGAAAAAGCTCGTAATATATACACTTCAATTTGAGCCGTTCGGGAGGTCGTATCGGACCTAGTTTCTTTTTCTACCGGTTTTTTTATCACGCGTCCGAGGTCATTTAAGAAGTTAACCTATTCGATGTCAGCCTTGGATAACGAGTATTAATACATTTTTCACGATAATCCGTGGTTCGACGAATGCTGGTTTATGGCATACCGGCACCCCCAAATGTCTTCCGTTGCTACTTAAATTTTGCGTGGCCGCTTTATCTGACCCGAGGAACTTTCTGCGCGATTTCCGGAGAATTTTGTTCCGGTACCCTGAAATCCCGAAAAACTGTGTATTATACACTTCAATTTGAGCCGTTCGGGATGTCGTACGGACCCTATTTATTTTACTCCTGGTTTTTTTTTATCACGTATCGGAGGTCATTTCAGGAGTTAACCTATTCGATTTCAGCCTCGGATAACGAATATTAATACATTTTTCACGATTATCCGAGGTTCGACGAATGCTAGTTTATGGCATACCGGCACCCCCAAATGTCTTCCGCTGCTACTGAAATTTTGCGTGGCCGCTTTATCTGACCCGATGAACTTTCTGCGTGATTTCCAGAGAATTTTGTTCAAGTAGTTCGGAATCCCGAAAAACTGTGTAATATATACTTCAATTTGAGCCGGTCGGGAGGTCGTCGGACCTGTTTTTTTTCTCCCGGTTTTTTATCACTCGTCCGATGTCATTTCACGAGTAAATATATTCGATTTCAGCCACAGATAACGAGTATTAATACATTTTTCACGATTATCCGAGGTTCGACAAATGCTGGTTTTTGGCATACCGGTACCCCCAAATGTCTTCCGTTGCTTCTCAAATTTTGCGTGGCCGCTTTATCTGACCCGAGGAACTTTCTACGTGATTTCCGGAGAATTTTGTGCCAGTACCCTCGAATCCCGAAAAACCGTGTATTATATACACTTCAATTTGAGCCGTTCGGGAGGTTGTGCCGGACCCTATTTATTTCTCCTGGTTTTTTTTATCACGTATCCAAGGTTATTTCAGGAGTTAACCTATTCGATTTCAGCCTCGGATAACGAGCATTAATACATTTTTTAGGATTATCCGAGGTTCGATGAATACTGGTTTATGGCATACCGGCACCCCTAAATATCTTCCGTTGCTACTCTTATTTTGCGTGGCCGTTTTATCTGACCCGAGGAACTTTCTGCGCGATTTCCGGAGAATTTTGTTCCGGTACCTTGGAATCCCGAAAAACCGTATATTATACCCTTCAATTTGAGCCGTTCGGGAGGTCGTACAAGACCCTGTTTCTTTTTCTCCCTGTTTTTTTATCACGCGTCCTAGGTTATTTCAGGAGTTAACCTATTCGATTTCAGCCTCAGATAACAAGTATTAATATATTTTTCAGGATTATCCGAGGTTTGACGAATGCTGGTTTATAGCATACCGGTACCCCCAAATGTCTTCCGTTGCTAATCAGATTTTACGTGGCCGCTTTATCTGACCCGAGGAACTTTCTGTATGAATTCAGGAGAATTTTGTTCAGGTAGTCCAGAATCCCGAAAAACTGTGTAATATATATACACTTCAATTTGAGCCGTTCGGGAGGTCGTATCGGACCTAGTTTCTTTTTCTACCGGTTTTTTTATCACGCGTCCGAGGTCATTTAAGAAGTTAACCTATTCGATGTCAGCCTTGGATAACGAGTATTAATACATTTTTCACGATAATCCGAGGTTCGACGAATGCTGGTTTATGGCATACCGGCACCCCCAAATGTCTTCCGTTGCTAGTTAAATTTTGCGTGGCCGCTTTATCTGACCCGAGGAACTTTCTGCGCGATTTCCGGAGAATTTTGTTCCGGTACCCTGGAATCCCGAAAAACCGTGTATTATACACTTCAATTTGAGTCGTTCGGGATGTCGTACCAGACCCTATTTCTTTTTCTCCTGGTTTTTTATCACGCGTCTGAGGTCATTTCAGGAGTTAACCTATTCGATTTCAGCCTCGGATAACGAGTATTAATAAATTTTTCACGATTACCCGAGGTTCGACGAATGCTGGTTTATGGCATACCGGCACTCCCAAATGTCTTCTATTGCTACTTAAATTTTGCGTGGACGCTTTATCTAACCCGAGGAACATTCTGCGCGATTTCCGGAAAATTTTGTTCCGGTAGTCTGGAATCCCAAAAAACCGTTTAATATACACTTCAATTTGAGCCGTTCGGGAGGTCGTACGGACCCTGTTTCTTTTTCTCCCTGTTTTTTTATCACGCGTCCGAGGTCATTTCGGGGGTTAACCTATTCGATTTAAGCCTCGGATAACAAGTACTAATATACATATCACGATTATCTGAGGTTCGACGAATGCTGGTTTATGGCATACCGGCACCCTCAAATTTCTTCCGTTGCTACTCAAATTTTGCGTGGCCGCTTTTGCTGACCCGAGGAACTTTCTGCGCGATTTCCGGAGAATTTTGTTCCGGAACCCTGAAATCCGGAAAAACTGTGTATTATACACTTCAATTTAAGGCGTTCGGGAGGTCGTACCGGATCCTATTTCTTTTTCTCCTGGTTTTTTATCACGTATCCGAGGACATTTCAGGAGTTAACCTATTCGATTTCAACCTCGCATAACGAGTATTAATACATTGTTCACGATTATCCGAGGTTCGATGAATGCTGGTTTATGGCATACCAGCACTCCCAAATGTCTTCTGTTGCTACTTAAATTTTGCGTGGCCGCTTTATCTAACCCGAGGAACTTTCTGCGTGATTTTCGGAGAATTTTGTTCCGGTAGTCAGGAATCCCAAAAAACCGTTTAATATACACTTCAATTTGAGCCGTTCGGGAGGTCGTACCAGACCCTGTTTCTTTTTCTCCCGGTTTTTTTATCATGCGTCCAGGGTTATTTCAGGAGTTAACCTATTTGATTTCAGCCTCGGATAACAAGTATTAATATATGTTTCCGGAGTATCCGAGTTTCGACAAATGCTGGTTTATGGCATACCGGCACCCCCAAATGTCTTCTATTGCTACACAAATTTTGCGTGGCCGCTTTATCTGACCCGAGGAACTATCTGCGCGATTTCCGGAGAATTTTGTTCCGGTACCCTGGAATCCCGAAAAACCGTGTATTATACACTTCAATTTGAGTCGTTCGGGAGGTCGTACCGGACCCTATTTCTTTTTCTCCTGGTTTTTTTATCACGCGTCTGAGGTCATTTCAGGAGTTAACCTATTCGATTTCAGCCTCGGATAACGAGTATTAATACATTTTTCACGATTATCCGAGGTTCGACGAATGCTGGTTTATGGCATACCGGCACTCCCAAATGTCTTTCGTTACTACTCAAGTTTTCCGTGGCCGCTTTATCTGACCCGAGGAACTTTCTGCGTGATTTCCAGAGAATCTGGTCCCGGTACCCCGGAATCCCGAAAAACCATGTATTATATACTTCAATTTGAGCCGTTCGGGAGGTCGTACAAGTCCCTGTATCTTTATCTCCCGATTTTTTTATCACGCGCCCGAGGTCATTTCAGGAGTTAACCTATTCTATTTCAGCCTCGGATAACGAGTATTAATAAATTTTTCACGATTATCCGAGGTTCGACAAATGCTGGTTTATGGCATACCGGCACCCCCAAATGTCTTCCGTTGCTAGTCAAATTTTCTGTGGCCGCTTTATCTGATCGCGCGATTTCTGGAGAATCTTGCTCCGGTACCCTGGAATCCCAAAAAACCGTGTATTATACACTTCAATTTGAGCGGTTCGGAAGGTCGTACCGGACCCTTTTTCTATTTCAGCCTCGGATAACGACTATTAATACATTTTTCACGATTATATGAGGTTCAACGAATGCTGGTTTATGACATGCCGGCACACCCCAAATGTCTTTCGTTGCTACTCAAATTTTGCGTGGCCGCTTTATTTGACCAGAAGAACTTTCTGCGCGATTTCCGGAGAAGTTTGGTCCGGTACCCTGGAATCCCGAAAAACCGTGTATTATACACTTCAATTTGAGCCGTTCGGGAGGTCGTACCAGACCCTTTTTCTTTTTTCTCCTGGTTTTTTTATCACGCGTCCGGGGTCATTTCAGGAGTTAACCTATTCGATTTCAGTCTCGGATAACGAGTATTAATACATTTTTAACGATTATCCGAGTTTCGACGAATGCTGGTTTATGGCATACCGGCACCCCCAAATGTCTTCTGTTGCTACTCATATTTTACGCGGCCGCTTTATCTGACCCGAGGAACTTTCTGCGCGAATTCCGGAGAATTTTGTTCCGGTAGTCTGGAATCCCGAAAAACCGTGTATTATACACTTCAATTTGAGCCGTTCGGGAGGTCATACCGGACCCTATTTCTTTTTCTCCTGGTTTTTATCACGCGTCTGAGGTCATTTCAGGAGTTAACCTATTCGATTTCAGCCTCGGATAACGACTATTAATACATTTTTCACGATTATCCGAGGTTTGACAAATGCTTGTTTATGGCATACCGGCACCCCCAAATGTCTTCCCTTGCTACTCAAATTTTACGTGGCCTCTTTATCTGACCCGAGGAACTTTCTGCGTGATTTCTGGAGAATTTTGTTCCGGTAGTCTGGAATCCCGAAAAACCATGTAATATACACTTCAATTTGAGCCGTTCGGGAAGTCGTACCGGACCCTATTTCTTTTTCTACCAGGTTTTTTTATCACGTGTCCGACGTTATTTCAAGAGTTAACCTATTCGATTTGAGCCTCTTATAACGAGTATTAATACATTTTTCACGATTATCCGAGGTTCGACAAATGCTGGTTTATGGCATTCCGACACCCCCAAATGTCTTCCGTTGCTACTAAACTTTTGCGTGGCCGCTTTATCTGGCCCGAGGAACTTTCTGCGCGATTTCCGGAGAATTTTGTTCCAGTACCCTCGAATCCCAAAAAACCGTGTAATATACATTTCAATTTTAGCCGTTCGGGAGGTCGTGCCGGACTCTATTTCTTTTTCTCCTGGTTTTTTTATCACGTATCCGAGGTCATTTCAGGAGTTAAACTATTCGATTTAAGCCTCGGATAACAAGTATTAATATATTTTTCACGATTATCCGAGTTTCGACGAATGCTGGATTATGGCATACCGGCACCCCCAAATGTCTTCGGTTGCTACTCAATTTTTGCGTGGCCGATTTAAAGACGGATTTCTTGTTTGAACCGCCGGCGTCAGTCTTTTGGCCTTTGGCAACATATTTGCCGAGGCTCCCCTTTCGGATCAGCTCTTCGATGGCATTCTTCAGATGTCGGCAGTTGTCAGTTAAGTGACCGGTGTGGCCGTGTTCTGATCCTCGTTTTTGCTCAGGGCGAAGACCTCGGCGGCCGATACGACCAGGGGGGTGTGATCATTGTACCGCTTTTGGTAGTGCGGTCCCGAACTTCCCCCGGCGCCCGCCGAGTTCTGTTTCCTGGCAGACTTGTCAGGACGTGACCTATTATTGTCACGGCGTCTTTCATCCGGGTTGTCCTCCCGGTGGCTCTTCTTCTCTGAGTGCCCAGCCTTGCTGTGGCCTACCCAGGTCTTGTGATAGTCTTCCACCTTGATGGCCTGGTCAGCCATCTTCCTAGCGGCGTCTAGGCCCAGACCTCCGTACTTGATCAGCTCGTTTTTTAAGTCTCCCCTTGGGAGGCCTTTCATCAGCGCGAAGGCCGCCAGTTCGGGGTTCAGCTCTCGAATCTGCTGAACTTTGGCGTCGAACCTCTTCACATAGCTTCGTAGAGACTCGCTCCCCTCCTGTATGATAGTCAGGAGATCCGATGTCTCCACGGCCCTCCTCTTATTGCAAGAGTACTGGGCTAAAAAGGCGTCCCTTAGGTCGGCGTAACAGTATACCGAGCCGTCGGGCAGCCCCTTGTACCAACTTTGAGCCATCCCATGCAAGGTCGTTGGGAAGACTCGACACCAGACTTCATCGGGTTGTTCCACCACCGACATGTACGACTCAAAGGCCTCGGCATGGTCGATGGGGTCGCTATCCCCTTTGTATGTGAACGCCGGAAACTTTAGCTTGGTTGGCACGGTGGTTTCAAGGACGTAGGCACTGAGGGGCTGTCTGACCACGTGTCGAACGACACGCGGCGATCGGCTCCTCGCATTCCTAGTCCGGCTCCTCTCCCCGTGGCGGGAAGGGCTTCTTTTCCGACTCTGGTGAGTCGGGCTTCTTCTCCGACTCTGGTGAGTCGGACTTCTTTCACTCCTCCGGGCATGCCTCGTCGGTCTTTGCGGCGGCGCCGTCCTCCCGCGAGTGCGGGAAGGACTCAGGTCTACCACTAGCACTCTGGGCTCCCCGGCGTCTTGACGATGGGCCAGCTTCCTCCAAAGGTGCTCGTTCAAGTCTCTTGGAGTCACATTCTGGGCCCTGGTCTCCTGGACGGGTTCCGCCGCTCTTGTCGGTGTGACAGTGTGAGCCGGCGTACTACCAATTAGGTCCAGGAGTAGCTTCAGTTTTGCTGCATCAACCACATATCCCATGATGGTGACCTGGTCGGCGGGCAGCGGCGTATCTGGTATTATTGGCATCCCATACTCCGGTTGGATTACTCGGCCGGTGGAGGGCTGCGCAACTCCAGAATTGTGGACGGTATCATCTTGGCGAGAATCGGTTTCGTCGATCCACGAATACCTCTTGTTGTTTCGACATCTTCTTAGCTTTTTGGGTGGGTTTTTATTTTGAGTTTTTTTTTTTGTTTGGGAATGAATGTGACTAGCTTCTAGTATCTTTTCCCACAGACGGCGCCAATTGTTCCGGGTGTAATTCCAGAGCAGTTATTTGTTACCACCCGTGCTTGTAGAATGACGTCTTTGATTGAATCCTCCTTTCGGTCTCCTGAAACAATGAACAAACTGAGGGCTCGGCTTTGGACCGAGCGAACTCACTCCGGCGCTCAAGTCAGTAAACTTAGAGAGATAAGTTGTATGTTACTTGGCGAAGTATATATTGTAGAGAGATAAGGAAGATATTACCAGATTATGAGGTGTTTAGGTTAAATTGTGGATCCTTTCCTCAATGAGAGTTGAGGAGTATTTATAGACTTTCACCTTTTGTCACGTAGTGGCCAAGTGCCCAAGTGGCTAGCAGGTGGAAAGACTGATCTACCCTCGGCCGAGGGACCCATGGCAGGCCGACGGGGCCCTGTTGACTCGCCGCCGAGAGGTCTTGGATATGAGTTCGCGGATGTGTGCCCCGGCTGGCTAGTTGCCCCGGCCGTGACCCAAGAGACAGGCCGACAGGGTGCGTCGGTTAGGCTGTTTAAGTCGTTGACTTGCTTGTGGATATCTTTGACCTTGCTCAATATGTTGACTTTGTCAGCGAGTGCAGAATATGCCCCATCATTCACGATTATCCGAGTTTCGATGAATGCTGGATTATAGCATACCGGCACCCCCAAATGTCTTCGGTTGCTACTCAATTTTTGCGTGGCCGCTTTATCTGACCCGAGGAACTTTCTAAGCGATTTCCGGAGAATTTTGTTCCGGTAACCTGGAATCCCGAGAAACCGTGTATTATACACTTAAATTTGAGCCGTTCGGGAGGTCGTACTAGACGTTGTTTCATTTTCTCTCTGTTTTTTTATCACGGGTCCGACGTCATTTCAGGAGTTTACCTATTCGATTTAAGCCTCGAATAACAAGTATTAATATATTTTTCACGATTATCCGAGTTTCGACGAATGCTGGATTATGGCACACCGGCACCCCCAAATGTCTTCGGTTGCTACGAAAATTTTGCGAGGCCGCTTTATCTGACCCAAGTAACATTCTGCGCGATTTCCGGAGAATTTTGTTCCGGTACCCTGGAATCCCGAAAAACCGTGTATTATACACTTCAATTTGAGCCGTTCGGGAGGTCGTACCGGACCCTGTTTTTTTTTCTCCCTGTTTTTTTATCACGCGTCCGAGTTCATTTCAGGAGTTAACCTATACGATCTAAGCTTCGGATAACGAGTATTAATATATTTTTCACGATTATCCGAGTTTCGACGAATGCTGGATTATGGCATACCGGCACCCCCAAATGTCTTCGGTTGCTACTCAAATTTTGCGTGGCCGCTTTGTCTGACCCAAGTAACATTCTGCGCGATTTCCGGAGAATTTTGTTCCGGTACCCTGGAATCCCGAAAAACCATGTATTATACACTTCAATTTGAGCCGTTCGGGAGGTCGTACCGGACTCTATTTTTTTTTCTCCTGGTTTTTTTATCCCACGTCTGAGATCATTTCAGGAGTAAATCTATTCGATTTCAGCCACGGATAACGAGTATTAATACATTTTTCACGATTATTCGAGGTTCGACAAATGCTGGTTTATGGCATACCGGTACCCCCAAATGTCTTCCGTTGCTACTCAAATTTTGCGTGGCCGCTTTATCTGACCCGAGGAACTTCTTGCGCGATTTCCGGAGAATTTTGTTCCAGTACCCTCGAATCCCGAAAAACAGTGTATATATACACTTCAATTTGAGCCGTTCGGGAGGTCGTGCCGGACCCTATTTCTTTTTCTCCTGGTTTTTTTTATCACGTATCCGAGGTCATTTCAGGAGTTAACCTATTCGATTTCAGCTTCGGATAACGAGTATTAATACATTTTTCAGGATTATCCGAGGTTCGATGAATACTGGTTTATAGCATACCGGCGCCCCCAAATATCTTCCGTTGCTACTCTTATTTTGCGTGGCCGCTTTATCTGACCCGAGGAACTTTCTGCGCGATTTCCGGAGAATTTAGTTCCGGTGCCCTGGAATCCCGAAAAACAGTGTATTATACACTTCAATTTGAGCCGTTCGGGAGGTCGTGTCGGACCCTATTTCTTTTTCTCCTGGTTTTTTTTATCACATATCCGAGGTCATTTCAGGAGTTAACCTATTCGATTTCAGCCTCGGATAATGAGTTCGAATACATTTTTCACGATTATCCGAGGTTCGATGAATGCGGTTTTATGGCATACCGTCACCCCTAAATGTTTTCCGTTGCTACTCAAATTTTGCGTGGCCGTTTTATCTGACCCGAGGAACTTTCTGCGCGATTTCCGGAGAATTTTGTTCTGATACCCTGGAATCCCGAAAAACCGTGTATTATACACTTCAATTTGAGCCGTTCGGGAGGTCGTACCGGACCCTGTTTCTTTTTCTCCCTGTTTTTTTATCACGCGTCCGAGGTCATTTCAGGGGTTAACCTATTCGATTTCAGCTTCGGATAACAAGTATTAATATATTTTTCACGATTATCCGAGGTTCGACGAATGCTGGTTTATGGCATACCGGCACCCCCAAATGTCTTCCGTTGCTACTCAAATTTTGCGTGGCCGCTTTATCTAACCCGAGGAACTTTCTGCGCGATTTCCGGAGAATTTTGTTCTGGTACCCTGAAATCCCGAAAAACCGTGTATTATACACTTCAATTTGAGCCCTTCGGGAGGTCGTACCGGACCCATTTTTTTTCTCCCTGTTTTTTTATCACGCGTCCGAGGTCATTTCAGGAGTTAACCTATTCGATTTAAGCCTCGGATAACAAGTATTAATATATTTTTCACGATTATACGAGTTTCGACGAATGCTGGATTATGGCATACCGGCACCCCCAAATGTCTTCGGTTGCTACTCAATTTTTGCGTGGCCACTTTATCTGACCCGAGGAACTTTCTGCGCGATTTCCGGAGAATTTTGTTCCGGTACCCTGGAATCCCGAGAAACCGTGTATTATACACTTCAATTTGAGCCGTTCGGGAGGTCGTGCCGGACCCTATTTCTTTTTCTCCTGGTTTTTTTATCACGTATCCGAGGTCATTTCCGGAGTTAACCTATTCGATTTCAGCCTCGAATAATGAGTATTAATACATTTTTCACGATTATCCGAGGTTCGATGAATGCTGTTTTATGGCATACCGTCACCCCCAAATGTCTTCCGTTGCTACTCAAATTTTGCGTGGCCTCTTTTTCTGACCCGAGGAACTTTCTGCGCGATTTCCGGAGAATTTTGTTCCGGTACCCTGGAATCCCGAAAAACAGTGTATTTATACACTTTAATTTGAGCCGTTCGGGAGATCGTACCGGACCCTGTTTAATTTTCTCCCTGTTTTTTTATTACGCGTCCGAGGTCATTTCAGGAGTTAACCTACTCGATTTAAGCCTCGGATAACGAATATTAATATATTTTTCACGATTATCCGAGTTTCGACGAATGCTGGATTATGGCATACCGGCACCCCCAAATGTCTTCGGTTGCTACTCAATTTTTGCGTGGCCGCTTTATCTGACCCGAGGAACTTTCTGCGCGATTTCCGGAGAATTTTGTTCCGGTACCCTGGAATCCCGAAAAACCGTGTATTATACACTTCAATTTGAGCCGTTCGGGAGGTCGTACTGGACCCTGTTTCATTTTCTCTCTGTTTTTTTTATCACGGGTCCGAAGTCATTTCAGGAGTTAACCTATTCGATTTAAGCCTCGAATAATAAGTATTAATATATTTTTCACGATTATCCGAGTTTCGACGAATGCTGGATTATGGCACACCGGCAACCCCAAATGTCTTCGGTTGCTACTCAAATTTTGCGTGGCCGCTTTATCTGACCCAAGTAACATTCTGCGCGATTTCCGGAGAATTTTGTTCCGGTACCCTGGAATCCCGAAAAACCGTGTATTATACAATTCAATTTGAGCCGTTTGGGAGGTCGTACCGGACCCTGTTTTTTTTTCTCTTTGTTTTTTTTATCACGCGTCCGAGTTCATTTCAGGAGTTAACCTATACGATCTAAGCTTCGGATAACGAGTATTAATATATTTTTCACGATTATCCGAGTTTCGACGAATGCTGGATTATGGCATACCGGCACCCCCAAATGTTTTCGGTTGCTACTCAAATTTTGCGTGGCCGCTTTGTCTGACCCAAGTAACATTCTGCGCGATTTCCGGAGAATTTTGTTCCGGTACCCTGGAATCCCGAAAAACCATGTATTATACACTTCAATTTGAGCCGTTCGGGTGGTCGTACCGGACTCTATTTTTTTTTTCTCCTGGTTTTTTTATCCCACGTCTAAGATCATTTCAGGAGTAAATCTATTCGATTTCAGCCACGGATAACAAGTATTAATACATTTTTCACGATTATCCGAGGTTCGACAAATGCTGGTTTATGGCATACCGGTACCCCCAAATGTCTTCCGTTGCTACTCAAATTTTGCGTGGCCGCTTTATCTGACCCAAGTAACATTCTGCGCGATTTCCGGAGAATTTTGTTCCGGTACCCTGGAATCCCGAAAAACCGTGTATTATACACTTCAATTTGAGCCGTTTGGGAGGTCGTACCGGACCCTGTTTTTTTTTCTCTTTGTTTTTTTTATCACGCGTCCGAGTTCATTTCAGGAGTTAACCTATACGATCTAAGCTTCGGATAACGAGTATTAATATATTTTTCACGATTATCCGAGTTTCGACGAATGCTGGATTATGGCATACCGGCACCCCCAAATGTTTTCGGTTGCTACTCAAATTTTGCGTGGCGCTTTGTCGACCCAAGTAACATTCTCGCGATTTCGGAGAATTTTGTTCCGTACCACGAATCCCGAAAAACCATGTATTATACACTTCAATTTGAGCCGTTCGGGTGGTCGTACCGGACTCTATTTTTTTTTCTCCTGGTTTTTTTATCCCACGTCTAAGATCATTTCAGGAGTAAATCTATTCGATTTCAGCCACGGATAACGAGTATTAATACATTTTTCACGATTATCCGAGGTTCGACAAATGCTGGTTTATGGCATACCGGTACCCCCAAATGTCTTCCGTTGCTACTCAAATTTTGCGTGGCCGCTTTATCTGACCCGAGGAACTTTCTGCGTGATTTCCGGATAATTTTGTTCCAGTACCCTCGAATCCCGAAAAACCGTGTATTTATACACTTCAATTTGAGCCGTTCGGGAGGTCGTGCCGGACCCTATTTCTTTTTCTCCTGGTTTTTTTATCACGTATCCGAGGTCGTTTCAGGAGTTAACCTATTCGATTTCAGCTTCGGATAACGAGTATTAATACATTTTTCAGGATTATCCGAGGTTCGATGAATACTGGTTTATAGAATACCAGCGCCCCCAAATATCTTCCGTTGCTACTCTTATTTTGTGTGGCCGCTTTATCTGACCCGAGGAACTTTCTGCGCGATTTCCGGAGAATTTAGTTCCGGTGCCCTGGAATCCCGAAAAACAGTGTATTATACACTTCAATTTGAGCCGTTCGGGAGGTCGTGTCGGACCCTATTTCTTTTTCTCCTGGTTTTTTTTATCACGTATCCGAGGTCATTTCAGGAGTTAACCTATTCGATTTCAGCCTCGGATAATGAGTTCTAATACATTTTTCACGATTATCCGAGGTTCGATGAATGCGGTTTTATGGCATACCGTCACCCCTAAATGTCTTCCGTTGCTACTCAAATTTTGCGTGCCCGTTTTATCTGACCCGAGGAACTTTCTTCGCGATTTCCGGAGAATTTTGTTCCGGTACCCTGGAATCCCGAAAAAATATGTATTATACACTTCAATTTGAGCCATTCGGGTGGTCGTACCGGACTCTATTTTTTTTTCTCCTGGTTTTTTTATCCCACGTCTAAGATCATTTCAGGAGTAAATCTATTCGATTTCAGCCACGGATAACGAGTATTAATACATTTTTCACGATTATCCGAGGTTCGACAAATGCTGGTTTATGGCATACCGGTACCCCCAAATGTCTTCCGTTGCTACTCAAATTTTGCGTGGCCTCTTTATCTGACCCGAGGAACTTTCTGCGTGATTTCCGGATAATTTTGTTCCAGTACCCTCGAATCCCGAAAAACCGTGTATTTATACACTTCAATTTGAGCTGTTCGGGAGGTCGTGCCGGACCCTATTTCTTTTTCTCTTGGTTTTTTTATCACGTATCCGAGGTCATTTCAGGAGTTAACCTATTCGATTTCAGCTTCGGATAACGAGTATTAATACATTTTTCAGGATTATCCGAGGTTCGATGAATACTGGTTTATAGAATACCGGCGCCCCCAAATATCTTCCGTTGCAACTCTTATTTTGCGTGGCCGCTTTATCTGACCCGAGGAAATTTCTGCGCGATTTCCGGAGAATTTTGTTCTGGTACCCTGAAATCCCGAAAAACCGTGTATTATACACTTCAATTTGAGCCGTTCAGGAGGTCGTACGGACCCTATTTCTTTTTCTCCTGGTTTTTATCACGTATCCGAGGTCATTTCAGGAGTTAACCTATTCGATTTCAGCCTCGGATAACGAGTATTAATACATTTTTCACGATTATCCGAGGTTCAATGAATGCTGGTTTATGGCATACCGTCACCCCCAAATGTCTTCCGTTGCTACTCAAATTTTGCGTGGCCGCTTTATCTGACCCGAGGAATTTTCTGCGCGACTTCCGGAGAATTTTGTTCCGGTAACCTGGAATCCCGAAAAACCGTGTATTATACACTTCAATTTAAGCCGTTCGGGAGGTCGTACCGGACCCTATTTTTTTACTCCCTGTTTTTTTTATCTCGCGCCCGAGGTCATTTCAGGAGTTAACCTATTCGATTTCAGCTTCGGATAACAAGTATTAATATATTTTTCACGATTATCCGAGGTTCGACGAATGCTGGTTTATGGCATACCGGCACCCCCAAATGTCTTCCGTTGCTACTCAAATTTTGCGTGGCCGCTTTATCTGACCCGAGGAACTTTCTGCGCGATTTCCGTAGAATTTTGTTCTGGTACCCTGAAATCCCGAAAAACCGTGTATTATACACTTCAATTTGAGACGTTCAGGAGGTCGTACGGACCCTATTTCTTTTTCTCCTGGTTTTTTATCACGTATCCGAGGTCATTTCAGGAGATAACCTATTCGATTTCAGCCTCGGATAACGAGTATTAATACATTTTTCACGATTATCCGAGGTTCGATGAATGCTGGTTTATGGCATACCGTCACCCCCAAATGTCTTCCGTTGCTACTCAAATTTTGCGTGGCCGCTTTATCTGACCCGAGGAATTTTCTGCGCGATTTCCGGAGAATTTTTTTCAGGTAACCTGGAATCCCGAAAAACCGTGTATTATACACTTCAATTTAAGCCGTTCGGGAGGTCGTACCGGACCCTGTTTCTTTTTCTCCCTGTTTTTTTATCACGCGTCCGAGGTCATTTCAGGAGTTAACCTATTCGATTTAAGCTTCTAATAACAAGTATTAATATATTTTTCACGATTATCCGAGTTTCGACGAATGCTGGATTATGGCATACCGGCACCCCTAAATGTCTTCGGTTGCTACTCAAATTTTGCGTGGCCGCTTTGTCTGATCCAAGTAACATTCTGCGCGATTTCCGGAGAATTTTGTTCCGGTACCCTGGAATCCCGAAAAACCGTGTATTATACACTTCAATTTGAGCCGTTCGGGAGGTCGTACCGGACTCTATTTCTTTTTCTCCTGGTTTTTTTATCCCACGTCTGAGATCATTTCAGGAGTTAACCTATTCGATTTAAGCCTCGGATAACAAGTATTAATATATTTTTCACGATTATCCGAGGTTCGACGAATGCTGGATTATGGCATACCGGCACCCCCAAATGTCTTCGGTTGCTACTCAAATTTTGCGTGGCCGCTTTATTTGACCCGAGGAACTTTCTGCGTGATTTCCGGAGAATTTTTTTCAGGTAGTTCGGAATCCCGAAAAACTGTGTATTATACACTTCAATTTGAGCCGTTCGGGAGGTCGTACCGGACCCTATTTCTTTTTCTCCCGGTTTTTTTATCACTCGTCAGATGTCATTTCACGAGTAAATCTATTCGATTTCAGCCACGGATAACGAGTATTAATACATTTTTCACGATTATCCGAGGTTCGACAAATGCTGGTTTATGGCATACCGGTACCCCCAAATGTCTTTCGTTGCTAGTCAAATTTTGCGTGGCCGCTTTATCTAACCCGAGGAACTTTCTGCGCGATTTCCGGAGAATTTTGTTCCAGTACCCTCGAATCCCGAAAAACCGTGTATTTATACACTTCAATTTGAGCCGTTCGGGAGGTCGTGCCGGACCCTATTTCTTTTTCTCATGGTTTTTTTATCACGTATCCGAGGTCATTTCAGGAGTTAACCTATTCGATTTCAGCCTCGGATAACGAGTATTAATACATTTTTCAGGATTATCCGAGGTTCGATGAATGCTGGTTTATTGCATACCGGCGACCCCCAAATGTCTTCCGTTGCTACTCAAATTTTGCGTGGCCGCTTTATCTGACCCGAGGAACTTTCTGCGCGATTTCCGGAGAATTTTGTTCTGGTACCCTGAAATCCCGAAAACCGTGTATTATACACTTCAATTTGAGCCGTTCAGGAGGTCGTACGGACCCTATTTCTTTTTCTCCTGGTTTTTTTTATCACGTATCCGAGGTAATTGAGCAGTTAACCTATTCGATTTCAGCCTCGGATAACGAGTATTAATACATTTTTCACGATTATCCGAGGTTCGATGAATGCTGGTTTATGGCATACCGTCACCCCCAAATGTCTTCCGTTGCTACTCAAATTTTGCGTGGCTGCTTTATCTGACCCGAGGAATTTTCTGTGCGATTTCCGGAGAATTTTGTTCCGTTACCTTGGAATCCCGAAAAACCGTGTATTATACACTTTAATTTGAGCCGTTCGGGAGGTCGTACCGGACCCTGTTTCTTTTTCTCCCTGTTTTTTTATGACGCGTCCGAGGTCATTTCAGGAGTTAACCTATTCGATTTAAGCCTCGGATAACAAGTATTAATATATTTTTCACGATTATCCGAGTTTCGACGAATGCTGGTTTATAGCATACCGGCACCCCCAAATGTCTTCGGTTGCTACTCAAATTTTGCGTGGCCGCTTTATTTGACCCAAGTAACATTCTGCGCGATTTCCGGAGAATTTTGTTCCGGTACCATGGAATCCCGAAAAACCGTGTATTTATACACTTCAATTTGAGCCGTTCGGGAGGTCGTACCGGACCCTGTTTTTTTTCTCCCTGTTTTTTTATCATGCGTCCGAGGTCATTTCAGGAGTTAACCTATTCGATTTAAGTTTCGGATAACAAGTATTAATATATTTTTCACGATTATCCGAGTTTCGACGAATGCTGGATTATGGCATACCGGCACCCCCAAATGTCTTCGGTTGCTACTCAAATTTTGCCTGGCCGCTTTATCTGACCCAAGTAACATTCTGCGCGATATCCGGAGAATTTTGTTCCGGTACCCTGGAATCCCGAAAAACCGTGTATTATACACTTCAATTTGAGCCGTTCGGGAGGTCATACCGGACTCTATTTCTTTTTCTCCTGGTTTTTTTATCACACGTCTGAGATCATTTCAGGAGTAAATCTATTCGATTTCAGCCTCGGATAACGAGTATCTACATTTTTCACGATTTTCCGAAGTTCGACGAATGCTGGTTTATGGCATACCGGCACCCCCAAATGTCTTTCGTTGCTAATCAATTTTTGCGTGGCCGCTTTATCTGACCAGAGGAACTTTTTGCGCGATTTCCGGAGAATTTTGTTCTGGTACCCTGGAATCCCGAGAAACCGTGTATTATACACTTCAATTTGATCCGTTCGGGAGGTCGTACCGGACCCTGTTTTTTTTTCTACCTGTTTTTGTGTATAATACACGGTTTTTCGGGATTTCAGGGTACCAGAACAAAATTCTCCGGAAATCGCGCACAATGTTACTTGGGTCAGATAAAGCGGCCACGCAAAATTTGAGTAGCAACGGAAGACATATGGGGGTGCCGATATGCCATAATCCAGCATTCGTCGAAACTCGGATAATCGTGAAAAATATATTAATACTTGTTATCCGAGGCTTAAATCGAATAGGTTAACTCCTGAAATGATCTCAGACGTGGGATAAAAAAACCAGGAGAAAAAGAAATAGAGTCTGGTACGACCTCCCGAACGGCTCAAATTGAAGTGTATAATACACGGTTTTTCGGGATTTCAGGGTACCGGAACAAAATTCTCCGGAAATCGCGCATAATGTTACTTGGATCAGATAAAACGGCCACGCAAAATTTGAGTAGCAACCGAATACATTTGGGGGTGCCGATATGCCATAATCCAGCATTCGTCGAAACACAGATAATCGTGAAAAATATATTAATACTTGTTATCCGAGGCTTAAATCGAATAGGTTAACTCCTGAAATGACCTCGGACGCGTGATAAAAAACAGGGTGAAAAAAAAACAAGGTCCGGTACGACCTCTCGAACGCTCAAATTGAAGTGTATAATACACGGTTTTTCGGGATTCCAGGGTACCGGAACAAAATTCTCCGGAAATCGCGCACAATATTACTTGGGTCAGATAAAGCGGCCACGCAAAATTTGAGTAGCAACCGAAGACATTTGGGGGTGCCAGTATGCTATAAACCAGCATTCGTCGAAACACGGATAATCGTGAAAAATATATTAATACTTCTTATCCGAGGCTTAAATCGAATAAGTTAACTCCTGAAATGACCTCGGACGCGTGATAAAAAAACAGGGAGAAAAAGAAACAGGGTCCGGTACGACCTCCTGAACGGCTTAAATTGAAGTGTATAATACACGGTTTTTCGGGATTCCAGGGTACCGGAAAAAAATTCTCCGGAAATCGCGCAGAAAATTCCTCGGGTCAGATAAGGCGGCCACGCAAAATTTGAGTAGCAACCGAAGACATTTGGGGGTGCCGATATGCCATAATCCAGCATTCGTCGAAACTCGGATAATCGTGAAAAATATATTAATACTTGTTATTCGAGGCTTAAATCGAATAGGTTAACTCCTGAAATGATCTCAGACGTGGGATAAAAAAACCAGGAGAAAAAGAAACAGGGTCCGGTACGACCTCCCGAACGCTCAAATTGAAGTGTATAATACACGGTTTTTCGGGATTCCAGGGTACCGGAACAAAATTCTCTGGAAATCGCGCACAATGTTACTTGGGTCAGATAAAGCGGCCACGCAAAGTTTGAGTAGCAACCGAAGACATTTGGGGGTGCCGGTATGCTATAAACCAGCATTCGTCGAAACTCGGATAATCGTGAAAAATGTATTAATACTCGTTATCCGAGGCTGAAATCGAATAGGTTAACTCCATAAATGACCTCGGATACGTGATAAAAAAACCAGGAGAAAAAGAAATAGGGTCCGTACGACCTCCTGAACGGCTCAAATTGAAGTGTATAATACACGGTTTTTCGGAATTCGAGGGTACTGGAACAAAATTCTCCGGAAATCGCGCAGAAAGTTCCTCGGGTCAGATAAAGCGGCCACGCAAAAGTTGAGTAGCAACGGAAGACATTTGGGGGTGCCGGTATGCCATAAACCAGCATTTGTCGAACCTCGGATAATCGTGAAAATTGTATTAATACTCGTTATCCGAGACTGAAATCGAATAGGTTAACCCCTGAAATGACCTCGGACGCGTGATAAAAAAATAGGGAGAAAAAGAAACAGGGTTCAGTACGACCTCCCGAACGGATCAAATTGAAGTGTATAATACACGGTTTCTCGGGATGCCAGGGTACCGGAACAAAATTCTCCGGAAATCGCGCAGAAAGTTCCTCAGGTAAGATAAAGCGGCCACGCAAAATTTGAGTAGCAACGGAAGACATTTGGGGGTGCCGGTATGCCTTAAACCAGCATTCGTCGAACCTCGGATAATCGTGAAAAATGTATTCATACTCGTTATCCGAGGCTGAAATCGAATAGGTTAACTCCTGAAATGACCTCGGACGCGTGATAAAAAAAATCGGTAGAAAAAGAAACTAGGTCCGGTACAACCTCCCGAACGGCTCAAATTGAAGTATATATTACACAGTTTTTCGGGATTATGGACTACCTGAACAAAATTCTCCGGAAATCACGCAGAAAGTTCCTCGGGTCAGATAAAGCGGCCACGCAAAATCTGAGTAGCAACGGAAGACATTTTGGGGTGACGGTATGCCATGAAACAGCATTCATCGAACCTCGGATAATCGTGAAAAATATATTAATACTCATTATCCGAGGCTGATATCGAATAGGTTAACTAATGAATTGACCTCGGACGCGTGATAAAAATACAGGGAGAAAAAGAAACAGGGTCCGGCACGACCTCCCGAACGGCTCAAATTGAAGTATATATTACACATTTTTTCGGGATTATGGACTACCTGAACAAAATTCTCCGGAAATCGCGCAGAAAGTTCCTCGGGTCAGATAAAGCGGCCACGCAAAATAAAAGTAGCAACCGAAGACATTTGGGGGTGCCGATATGCCATAATCCAGCATTCGTCGAAACACGGATAATCGTGAAAAATATATTAATACTTGTTATCCGAGGCTTAAATCGAATAGGTTAACTCCTGAAATGACCTCGGACGCGTGATAAAAAAACAGGGAGAAAAAAAAAACAAGGTCCGGTACGACTTCCCGAACGCTTAAATTGAAGTGTATAATACACGGTTTTTCGGGATTCTAGGGTACCGGAACAAAATTCTCCGGAAAACGCGCACACTGTTACTTGGGTCAGATAAAGCGGCCACGCAAAATTTCAGTAGCAACCGAAGACATTTGGGGGTGCCGGTATGCTATAAACCAGCATTCGTCGAAACACGGATAATAGTGAAAAATATATTAATACTTGTTATCCGAGGCTTAAATCGAATAGGTTAACTCCTGAAATGACCTCGGACGCGAGATAAAAAAACAGGGAGCAAAAGAAACAGGGTCCGGTACGACCTCCCGAACGGCTTAAATTGAAGTGTATAATACACGGTTTTTCGGGATTCCAGGGTACCGGATCAAAATTCTCCGAAAATCGCGCAGAAAATTCCTCGGGTCAGATAAAGTGGCCACGCAAAATTTGAGTAGCAACCGAAGACATTTGGGGGTGCCGATATGCCATAATCCAGCATTCGTCGAAACTCGGATAATCGTGAAAAATATATTAATACTTGTTATCCGAGGCTTAAATCGAATAGGTTAACTCCTGAAATGATCTCAGACGTGGAATAAAAAAACCAGGAGAAAAAGAAATAGAGTCCGGTACGACCTCCCGAACGGCTCAAATTGAAGTGTATAATACACTGTTTTTCGGGATTCCAGGGTACCGGAACAAAATTTTCCGGAAATCGCGCAGAATGTTACTTGGGTCAGATAAAGCGGCCACGCAAAATTTGAGTAGCAACCGAAGACATTTGGGGGTGCCGATATGCCATAATCCAGCATTCGTCGAAACTTGGATAATCGTGAAAAATATATTAATACTTTTTATCCGAGGCTTAAATCGAATAGGTTAACTCCTGAAATGATCTCGGACGCGTGATAAAAAACAGGGAGAAAAAAAACAGGGTCCGGTACGACCTCCCGAACGCTCAAATTGAAGTGTATAATACACGGTTTTTCGGGATTCCAGAGTACGGGAACAAAATTCTCCGGAAATCGCGCACAATGTTACTTGGGTCAGATAAAGCGGCCACGCAAAATTTGAGTATCAACCGAAGACATTTGGGGGTGCCGGTATGCTATAAACCAGCATTCGTCGAAACTCGGATAATCGTGAAAAATGTATTAATACTCATTATCCGAGGCTGAAATCGAATAGGTTAACTCCTGAAATGACCTCGGATACGTGATAAAAAAACCCAGGAGAAAAAGAAATAGGGTCCGGCACGACCTCCCGAACGGCTCAAATTGAAGTGTATAGTACACTGTTTTTCGGGATTCCAGGGTACCGAAACAAAATTCTCCGGAAATCGCGCAGAAAGTTCCTCGGGTCAGATAAAGCGGCCACGCAAAATTTGAGTAGCAACGGAAGACATTTGGGGGTGCCGGTATGCCATAAACCAGCATTCATCGAACCTCGGATATTCCTGAAAAATGTATTAATAATCGTTATCCGAGGCTGAAATTGAATAGGTTAACTCCTGAAATGACCTCGGACGCGTGATAAAAAAAATCGGTAGAAAAAGAAACTAGGTCCGGTACAACCTCCCGAACGGCTCAGATTGAAGTATATATTACACAGTTTTTCGGGATTATGGACTACCTGAACAAAATTCTCCGGAAATCACGCAGAAAGTTCCTCGGGTCAGATAAAGCGGCCACGCAAAATCTGAGTAGCAACGGAAGACATTTGGGGGTGACGGTATGCCATAAAACAGCATTCATCGAAACTCGGATAATCGTGAAAAATATATTAATACTCATTATCCGAGGCTGATATCGAATAGGTTAACTCCTGAATTGACCTCGGACGCGTAATAAAAATACAGGGAGAAAAAGAAACAGGGTCCGGCACGACCTCCCGAACGGCTCAAATTGAAGTGTATAATACACTGCTTTTCGAGATTGCAGGGTACCGGAACAAAATTCTCCGGAAATCGCGCAGAAAGTTCCTCGGGTCAGATAAAGCGGCCACGCAAAATAAGAGTAGCAACGGAAGATATTTGGGGGTGCCGGTATGCCATAAACCAGCATTCATCGAACCTCGGATAATCCTGAAAAATGTATTAATAATCGTTATCCGAGGCTGAAATCGAGTAGGTTAACTCCTGAAATGACCTCGGATACGTGATAAAAAAACCAGGAGAAAAAGAAATAGGGTCCGGCACGACCTCCTGAACGGCTCAAATTGAAGTGTATAAATACACGGTTTTTCGGGATTCGAGGGTACTGGAACAAAATTCTCCTGAAATCGCGCAGAAAGTCCTCGGGTCAGATAAAGCGGCCACGCAAAATTTGACTAGCAACGGAAGACATTTGGGGGTACCGGTATGCCATAAACCAGCATTTCTCGAAGCTCGGATAATCGTGAAAAATGTATTAATACTCGTTATCCGTGGCTGAAATCGAATAGATTATTCCTGAAATGACATCGGACGAATGACAAAAAAAACCGGGAGAAAAAGAAACAGGGTCCGGTACGACCTCCCGAACGGCTCAAATTGAAGTATATAATACACGGTTTTTCGGGATTCCAGGGTACCGGAACAAAATTCTCCGGAAATCGCGCATAATGTTACTTGGGTCAGATAAAGCGGCCACGCAAAATTTGAGTAGCAACCGAAGACATTTGGGGGTGCCGATATGCCATAATCTAGCATTCGTCGAAACTCGGATAATCGTGAAAAATATATTAATACTTGTTATCCGAGGCTTAAATCGAATAGCTTAACTCCTGAAATGATCTCAGACGTGGGATAAAAAAAACAGGAGAAAAAGAAATAGAGTCCGGTACGACCTCCCGAACGGCTCAAATTGAAAAGTATAATACACGGTTTTTCGGGATTCCAGGGTACCGGAACAAAATTCTTCGGAAATCGCGCAGAATGTTACTTGGATCAGATAAAGCGGCCACGTAAAATTTGAGTAGCAACCGAAGACATTTGGGGGTGTCGATATGCCATAATCCAGCATTCGTCGAAACTCGGATAATCGTGAAAAATATATTAATACTTGTTATCCGAGGCTTAAATCGAATAGGTTAACTCCTGAAATGACCTCAGACGCGTGATAAAAAACAGGGAGAAAAAGAAACAGGGTCCGGTACGACCTTCCGAACGGCTTAAATTGAAGTGTATAATACACGGTTTTTCGGGATTCCAGGGTACCGGAACAAAATTCTCTGGAAATCGCGCAGAAAATTCCTCAGGTCAGATAAAGCGACCACGCAAAATTTGAATAACAACGGAAGACATTTGGGGGTGACGGTATGCCATAAACCAGCATTCATCGAAACTCGGATAATCGTGAAAAATGTATTAATACTCGTTATCCGAGGCCGAAATCGAATAGGTTAACTCCTGAAATGACCTCGGATACGTGATAAAAAAACCAGGAGAAAAAGAAATAGGTCCGTACGACCTCTGAACGCTCAAATTGAAGTGTATAATACACGGTTTTTCGGGATTTCGAGTGCGAACAAAATTCTCCGGAAATCACGCAGAAAGTTCCTCGGGTCAGATAAAGCGGCCACGCAAAATTTGAGTAGCTACGGAAGACATTTGGGGGTGCCGGTAAGCCATAAACCAGCATTCGTCGAAACTCGGATAATCGTGAAAAATATATTAATACTTGTTATCCCAGGCGAAATCGAATAGGTTAACCCCTGAAATGACCTCGGACGCGTGATAAAAAAATAGGTTGAAAAAGAAACAGGGTCCGTTACGACCTCTCGAACGGCTCAAATTGAAGTGTATAATACACGGTTTTTCGGGATTCCAGGGTACCGGAACAAAGTTCTCTGGAAATCGCGCAGAAAGTTCCTTGGGTCAGATAAAGCGGTCACGCAAAATTTGAGTAGCAACGGAAGACATTTGGGGGTGCCGGTATGCCATAAACCAGCATTCGTCGAACCTCGGATAATCGTGAAAAATATATTAATACTTGTTATCCGAAACTGAAATCGAATAAGTTAACTCCTGAAATGACCTCGGACCCGTGATAAAAAACAGAGAGAATATGAAACAGGGCCGGTACGACCTACCGAACGGCTCAAATTGAAGTGTATAATACACGGTTTTTCGGGATTCCAGGGTACCGGAACAAAATTCTCCGGAAATCGCGCAGAAAGTTCCTCGGGTCAGATAAAGCGGCCACGCAAAAATTGAGTAGCAACCGAAGACATTTGGGGGTGCCGGTTTGCCATAATCCAGCATTCGTCGAAACTCGGATAATCGTGAAAAATGTATTAATACTCATTATCCGAGGCTGAAATCGAATAGGTTAACTCTTGAAATGACCTCGGATATGTGATAAAAAACCAGGAGAAAAAGAAATAGGGTCCGGCACGACCTCCCGAACGGCTCAAATTGAAGTGTATATTACACGGTTTTTCGGGATTCGAGGGTACTGGAACAAAATTCTCCGGAAATCGCGCAGAAAGTTCCTCGGGTCAGATAAAGCGGCCACGCAAAAGTTCAGTAGCAACGGAAGACATTTGGGGGTGCCGGTATGCCATAAACCGGCATTTGTCGAACCTCGGATAATCGTGAAAATTGTATTAATACTCGTTATCCGAGGCTGAAATCGAATAGGTTAACTCCTGAAATGATCTCGGACGCGTGATAATTCAATTTGAGCGTTCGGGAGGTCGTACCGGACCCTGTTTCTTTTTCTCCTGGTTTTTTTATCCCACGTCTGAGATCATTTCAGGAGTTAACCTATTCGATTTAAGCCTCGAATAACAAGTATTAATATATTTTTCACGATTATCCGAGTTTCGACGAATGCTGGATTATGGCATATCGGCACCCCCAAATGTCTTCGGTTGCTACTCAAATTTTGCGTGGCCGCTTTATCTGACCCAAGTAACATTCTGCGCGATTTCCGGAGAATTTTGTTCCGGTACCCTGAAATCCCGAAAAACCGTGTATTATACACTTCAATTTGACCCGTTCGGGAGGTCGTACCAGACCCTATTTCTTTTTCTCCCGATTTTTTTTATCACTCGTCCGATGTCATTTCAGGAGTAAATCTATTCGATTTCAGCCACGGATAACGAGTATTAATACATTTTTCACGATTATCCGAGTTTCGACGAATGCTGGATTATGGCATATCGGCACCCCCATATGTCTTCCGTTGCTACTCAAATTTTGCGTGGCCGCTTTATCTGACCCAAGTAACATTCTGCGCGATTTCAAGAGAATTTTGTTCCAGTACCCTCGAATCCCGAAAAACCGTGTATTTATACACTTCAATTTGAGCCGTTCGGGAGGTCGTGTCGGACCCTATTTCTTTTTCTCCTTGTTTTTTTATCACGTATCCGAGGTCATTTCAGGAGTTAACCTATTCGATTTCAGCCTCGGATAACGATTATTAATACATTTTTCAGGATTATCCGAGGTTCGATGAATACTGGTTTATGGCATACCGGCACCCCCAAATATCTTCCGTTGCTACTCTTATTTTGCGTGGCCGCTTTATCTGACCCGAGGAACTTTCTGCGTGATTTCCGGAGAATTTTTTTCCGGTACCCTGGAATCCCGAAAAACAGTGTATTATACACTTCAATTTGAGCCGTTCGGGAGGTCGTGCCGGACCCTGTTTCTTTTTCTCCCTGTATTTTTATCACGCGTCCGAGGTCAATTCAGGAGTTAACCTATTCGATATCAGCCTCGGATAATGAGTATTAATATATTTTTCACGATTATCCGAGGTTCGATGAATGCTGTTTTATGGCATACCGTCACCCCCAAATGTCTTCCGTTGCTACTCAGATTTTGCGTGGCCGCTTTATCTGACCTGAGGAACTTTCTGCGTGATTTCCGGAGAATTTTGTTCAGGTAGTCCATAATCCCGAAAAACTGGGTAATATATACTTCAATTTGAGCCGTTCGGGAGGTTGTACCGGACCTTAGTTTCTTTTTCTACCGATTTTTTTATCACGCGTCCGAGGTCATTTCAGGAGTAAACCTATTCGATTTCAGCCTCGGATAACGAGTATTAATACATTTTTCATGATTATCCGAGGTTCGACGAATGCTGGTTTATGGCATACCGGCACCCTCAAATGTCTTCCGTTGCTACTCAAATTTTGCGTGGCCGCTTTATATGACCCGAGGAACTTTCTGCGCGATTTCCGGAGAATTTTGTTCCGGTACCCTGGAATCCCGAGAAACCGTGTATTATACACTTCAATTTGATCCGTTCGGGAGGTCGTACTGAACCCTGTTTCTTTTTCTCCCCATTTTTTTATCACGCGTCTGAGGTCATTTCAGGGGTTAACCTATTCGATTTCAGCCTCGGATAACGAGTATTAATACAATTTTCACGATTATCCGAGGTTCGACAAATGATGGTTTATGGCATACCGGCACCCCCAAATGTCTTCCGTTGCTACTCAACTTTTGCGGGGCGGCTTTATCTGACCTAAGGAACTTTCTGCGCGATTTCCGGAGAATTTTGTTCCAGTACCCTCAAATCCCGAAAAACCGTGTAATATACACTTCAATTTGAGCCGTTCTGGAGGTCGTGCCGGACCCTATTTCTTTTTCTCCTGGTTTTTTTATCACGTATCCGAAGTAATTTCAGGAGTTAACCTATTCGATTTCAGCCTCGGATAATGAGTATTAATACATTTTTCACGATTATCCGAGTTTCGACGAATGCTGGATTATGGTATACCGGCACCCCCAAATGTCTTCGGTTGCTACTCAATTTTTGCGTGGCCGCTTTATCGGACCCGAGGAACTTTCTGCGCGATTTCCGGAGAATTTTGTTCCGGTACCCTGGAATCCCGAGAAACCGTGTATTATACACTTCAATTTGAGCCATTCGGGAGGTCGTACCAGACACTGTTTCATATTCTCTCTGTTTTTTTATCACGGGTCCGAGGTCATTTCAGGAGTTAACCTATTCGATTTCAGTTTCGGATAACAAGTATTAATATATTTTTCACGATTATCCGAGGTTCGACGAATGCTGGTTTATGGCATACCGGCACCCCCAAATGTCTTCCGTTGCTACTCAAATTTTGCGTGACCGCTTTATCTGACCCAAGGAACTTTCTGCGCGATTTCCGGAGAACTTTGTTCCGGTACCCTGGAATCCCGAAAAATCGTGTATTATACACTTCAATTTGAGCCGTTCGGGAGGTCGTACCGGACCCTGTTTCTTGTTCAACCTATTTTTTTATCACGCGTCCGAGTTCATTTCAGGGGTTAACCTATTCGATTTCGCCTCGGATAACAAGTATTAATATATTTTTCACTATTATCCGAGTTTCAACGAATGCTGGTTTATGGCATACCGGCACCCCCAAAGGTCTTCCGTTGCTACTCAAATTTTGCGTGGCCGCTTTATCTGACCCGAGGAACTTTCTGCGTGATTTCCGGAGAATCTTGTTCCAGTACCCTGAAATCCCGAAAAAACCGTGTATTACACACTTCAATTTGAGCCGTTCAAGAGGTCGTACCGGACCCTGTTTCTTTTTCTGTCGGTTTTTTTATCACGCGTCCGAGGTCATTTCAGGAGTTAACCTATTCGATTTTAGCCTCGGTTAACGAGTATTAATAAATTTTTCACGATTATCCGAGGTTCGACAAATGCTGGTTTATGGCATACCGGCACCCCCAAATGTCTTTCAATGCTACTCAATTTTTCCGTGGCCGCTTTATCTGACGCGAGGAACTTTCTGCGTGATTTCCAGAGAATCTGGTCCCGGTACCCTGGAATCCCGAAAACCATGTATTATACACTTCAATTTGAGCCGTTCGGGAGGTCGTACAAGGCCCTGTATCTTTATCTCCCGATTTTTTTATCACGCGCCCGAGGACATTTCATGAGTTAACCTATTCGATTTCAGCCTCGAATAACGAGTATTAATACATTTTTCAGGATTATCCGAGGTTTGACGAATGCTGGTTTATGACCTACCGGCACCCCCAAATGTCTTCTGTTGCTTCTCAAATTTTGCGTGGCCGCTTTCTCTGACCCGAGGAACTTTCTGCGCGATTTCCGGAGAATTTTGTTCCAATACCCTGGAATCCCGAAAAACCGTGTACTATACACTTCAATTTGAGCCGTTCGGCAGGTCATACCGGACCCTGTTTCTTTTTCTCCCGGTTTTTTTATCACGCGTCCGAGGTCATTTCAGGAGTTAACTTATTCGATTTCAGCCTCGGATAACCAGTATTAATATATTTTTCACGATTATCCGAGGCTCGACGAATGCTGGTTTATGGCATACCGGCACCCCCAAATGGCCAAATGTCTTCCGTTGCTACTCAAATTTTGCGTGGCCGCTTTATTTGACCTAAGGAAATTTCTGCGTGATTTCCGGAGAATTTTGTTCCGGTACACTGGAATGAAAAACCGTGTATTATACACTTCAATTTGAGCCGTTCGGTAGGTCGTACCAGACCCTTTTTCTTTTTCTCCTGGTTTTTTTTATCATGCGTCCGAGGTCATTTCAGAAGTTAACCTATTCGATTCAGCCTCGGATAACGAGTATTAATACATTTTTAACGATTATCCGAGTTTCGACGAATGCTTGTTTATGGCATACCGGCACCCCCAAATGTCTTCCCTTGCTACTCAAATTTTGCGTGTCCCTTTATCTGACCCGAGGAACTTTCTGCGCGATTTCTGGAGAATTTTGTTCCGGTAGTCTGCAATCCCGAAGAACCGTGTAATATACACTTCAATATTAGCCGTTCGGGAGGCCGCATCGGACCTTGTTTCTGTTTCTCCCGGTTTTTTATGATGCGTCCGATGTCATTTCTGGAGTTAACCTATTCGATTTCAGCCTCGGATAACGAGCATTAATACATTTTTCACGATTATCTGAGATTGACGAATGACGCTTTATGGAATACCGGCACCCCCAAATGTCTTCCGTTGCAATTCAAATTTTGCGTGGCCGCTTTATCTGATTCGAGGAAGTTTCTGCACAATTTCCGGAGAATCTTGTTCCGGTACCCTGGAATCTCGAAAAACCGTGTATTATACACTTCAATTTGAGCCGTACGGGAGGTCATACCGGATCCTGTTTCTTTTTCTCCCGATTTTTTATCACTCGTCCGAGGTCATTTTAGGAGTTAATCTATTCGATTTCAGCCTCGGATAACGAGTATTAATATATTTTTCACGATTATCCGAGATTCAACGAATACTGGTTTATGGCATACCGGCACCCCCAAATATCTTCCGTTGCTACTTAAATTTTGCGTGGCCGCTTTATATGACCCGAGGAACTTTCTGCGTGATTTCCAGAGAATTTTGTTCCGGTAGTTTGGAATCCCGAAAAACCGTGTAATATACACTTCAATTGAGCTGTCCGGGAGGCCGTACCGGACCCTATTTCTTTTTCTCCTTGTTTTTAGTCACGCGTCCGAGGTCATTTAAGGAGTTAACCTATTCGATTTCAGCCTCAGACAACGACCATTAATACATTTTTCACGATTATCCGAGGTTCGACGAATGATGGTTTATGGCATACCGGCACCCCCCAAATGTCTTTCGTTGCTACTCAAAATTTGCGTGACCGCTTTATCTAACCCGATGAACTTTCTGCGCGATTTCCGGAGAATTTTGTTCCGGTACCCTGGAATCCCGAAAAACCGTGTATTATACACTTCAATTTGAGCCGTTCGGGAGGTCGTACCGGACCCTGTTTCTTTTTCTCCCGGTTTTTTTATCATGCGTCCGAGGTCATTTCAGGAGTTAACCTATTCGGTTTCAGCCTCGGATAACGAATATTAATAAATTTTTAACGATTATCCGAGTTTCGACGAATGCTGGTTTATGGCATACCGGCACCCCCGAAATGTCTTCCGTTGCAATTCAAATTTTGCGTGGCCGCTTTATCTGACTCGAGGAAGTTTCTGCGCGATTTCCGGAGAATCTTATTTCGGTACCCTGGAATCTCGAAAAACCGTGTATTATACACTTCAATTTGAGCCGTTCGGGAGCTCATACCGGACCCTGTTTCTTTTTCTCCTGGTTTTTTTTATCACGCGTTCGAGGTCATTTCAGGAGTTAACCTATTCGATTTCAGCCTCGGATAACGAATATTAATATATTTTTCACGATTATCCGAGGTTCGACGAATGCTGGTTTATGGCATACCGGCACCCCAAATGTCTTCCGTTGCTACTCAAATTTTGCGTCGCCACTTTATTTGACCGAAGGAAATTTCTGCGCGATTTCCGGAGAATTTTGTTCCGGTACCCTGGAATCCCGAAAAACCGTGTGTTATACACTTCAATTTGAGTCGTTCGGGAGGTCGTATCGGACCCTATTTCTTTTTCATCTAATTTTATCACGCGTCTGAGGTCATTTAAGAAGTTAACCTATTCGATTTCACCCTCGGATAACGAGTATTAATACATTTTTCACGATTATCCGAGGTTCGACGAATGCTGGTTTATGGCATACCGGCACCCCAAATGTCTTCCGTTGCTACTCAAATTTTACGAGGCCGCTTTAACTGACCCGAGGAACTTTCTGCGCGATTTCCGGAGAATTTTGTTCCGGTAGTCTGGAATCCCGAAAAACCGGGTAATATACACTTCAATTTGAGTCGTTCGGAAGGTCGTACCGGACCCTGTTTCTTTTTCTCCCGGATTTTTTATCACGCGTCCGCGGTCATTTCAGGAGTTATCCTATTCGATTTCAGCCTCGGATAACGAGTATTAATACATTTTTAACGATTATCCGAGTTTCGACGAATGCTGGTTTGTGGCATACCGGCACACTCAAAAGTCTTCTGTTGCTAGTCAAATTTTGCGTGGCCGCTTTATCTGACCCGAAGAACTTTCTGCGCGATTTCCTGAGAATTTTGTTCCGGTAGTCTGGAATCCCGAAAAACCGTGTATTATACACTTCAATTTGAGCCGTTCGGGAGGTCGTACCGAACCCTGTTTCTTTTTCTCCCGGTTTTTTTATCACGCGTCCGAGGTCTTTTCAGGAGTTAACCTTTTCGATTTCAGCCTCGGATAACGAGTATTAATACATTTTTACGATTATCCGAGATTGACGAATGCTGGTTTATGGCATACCGGCACCCCCAAATATCTTCCGTTGCTAGTCAAATTTTGCGTGGCCGCTTTATCTGACCCGAGGAACTTTCTGCGTGATTTCCAGAGAATTTTGTTCCGGTAGTTTGGAATCCCGAAAAACCGTGTAATATACACTTCAATTTGAGCCGTTCGGGAAGTCGTACCTAACTTGTTTCTTTTTCTGCCGGTTTTTTAGCACGCGTCCGATGTCATTTCTGGAGTTAACCTATTCGATTTCAGCCTCAGATAACGAGTATTAATACATTTTTACGATTATCCGAGATTGACGAATGACGGTTTATGGCATACCGGCACCCCCAAATGTATTACGTTGGAATTCAACTTTTGCGTGGCTGCTTTATCTGACCCGAGGAACTTTCTGTGCAATTTCCGGAGAATTTTTTTCCCGTAGTCTGGAATCCCGAAAAACCGTGTAATATACACTTCAATTTGAGCCGTTCGGGAGGCCGTACCAGACCTTGTTTCTTTTTCTCCAGGTTTTTTTTATCAGGCGTCCAATGTCATTTCAGGAGTTGACCTTTTCGATTTCAGCCTCGGATAACGAGTATTAATACATTTTTCACTATTATCCGTGATTGACGAATGACGGTTTATGGCATACCGGCACCCCCAAATGTCCTCCGTTGCAATTCAAATTTTGCGTGGCCGCTTTATCTTACTCGAGAAAGTTTCTGCGCGATTTCCGGAGAGTCTTGCTCTGGTACCCTAGAATCTCGAAAAACCGTGCATTATTTACTTCAATTTGAGCCGTTCGGGAGGTCATATCGGACCCTGTTTATTTTTCTCCCGGTTTTTTTATCACGCGTCCGAGGTCATTTCAGAAGTTAACCTATTCGATTTTAGCCTCGGATAACGAGTATTAATACATTTTTAACGATTATCCGAGTTTCGACGAATGCTGGTTTATGGCATACCGGCACCCCCAAATGTCTTCCGTTGCTACTCAAATTTTACGAGGCCGCTTTATCTGACCCGAGAAACTTTCTGCGCGATTTCCGGAGAATTTTGTTCCGGTAGTCTAGAATCCCGAAAAACCGTGTAATATACACTTCAATTTGAGCCGTTCGGGAGAACGTACCGGACCTTGTTTCTTTTTCTCCCGGTTTTTTATAACGCGTCCGATGTCATTTCAGGAGTTAACCTATTCGATTTTAGCCTCGGATAACGAGTATTATTACATTTTTCACGATTATCTGTGATTGAAGAATGACGGTTTATGGCATACCGGCACCCCCAAATGTGTTCCGTTGCAATTCAAATTTTGCGTGGCCGCTTTATCTTACTCGAGAAACTTTCTGCGCGATTTCCGGAGAATCTTGCTCAGGTACCCTAGAATCTCAAAAAACCGTGCATTATACACTTCAATTTGAGCCGTTCGGGAGGTCATACCGGACCCTGTTTCTTTTTCTCCCATTTTTTTTATCACGCGTCCGAGGTCATTTCGGAAGTTAACCTATTCGATTTCAGCCTCGGATAACGAGTATTAATACATTTTTAACGATTATCCGAGTTTCGACGAATGCTGGTTTATGGCATACCGCACCCCAAATGTCTTCCGTTGCTACTCAAATTTTACGAGGCCGCTTTATCTGACCCGAGGAACTTTCTGCGCGATTTCCGGAGAATTTTGTTCCGGTAGTCTGGAATCCCGAAAAAACGTGTAATATACACTTAAATTTGAGCCGTTCTGGAGGCCGTACCGGACCTTGTTTCTTTTTCTCCCGGTTTTTTTTATCACGCGTCCGATGTCATTTCAGAAGTTAACCTATTCGATTTCAGCCTCGGATAACGAGTATTAATACATTTTTAAAGATTATCCGAGTTTCGACTAATGCTGGTTTATGGCATACCGGCACCCCCAAATATCTTCCTTTCCTAGTCAAATTTTGCGTGGCCGCTTTATCTGACCCGAAGAATTTTCTTCGCGATTTCCGGAGAATTTTGTTCCGGTAGTCTGGAATCCCGAAAAACCGTGTAATATACACTTCAATTTGAGACGTTCGGGAGGCCGTACCTAAACTTGTTTCATTTTCTCCCGGTTTTTTATCACGCGTCGGATGTCATTTCAGGAGTTAACCTATTCGATTTCAGCCTCGGATAACGAGTATTAATTCATTTTTCACTATTATCCGAGATTGACGAATGGCGGTTTATGGCATACTGGCACCCCCAAATGTCTTCCGTTGCAATTCAAATTTTGCGTGGCCGCTTTATCTGACTCGAGAAACTTTCTGCGCGATTTCCGGAGAATCTTGCTCCGGTACCCTAGAATCTCGAAAAACCGTGTATTATACACTTCAATTTGAGCCGTTCGGGAGGTCGTATCGGACTCTATTTCTGTTTCTCCGAGTTTTTTTATCACGCGTCTAAATCATTTCAGGAATTAACGTATTCGATTTCAGGCTCGGATAACGAGTATTAATACATTTTTCACGATTATCCGAGGTTTGACGAATGTTGGTTTATGGCATACCGGCACCCCCAAATGTCTTCCGTTGCTACTCAAATTTTGCTTGGCCTCTTTATGTGACCCGAGGAACTTTCTGCGTGATTTCCAGAGAATTTTGTTCCGGTAGTTTGGAATCCCGAAAAACCGTGTAATATAGACTTCAATTTGAGCCGTTCGGGAGGCCGTACTGGACCATATATCTTTTTCTCCGGTTTTTTTATCATGCGTCCGAGGTCATTTCAGGAGTTAACCTATTCGATTTCAGCCTCGGATAACGAGTATTAATACATTTTTAACGATTATCCGAGTTTCGACGAATGCTGGTTTATGGCATACCGGCACCCCCAAATGTCTTCCGTTGCTACTCAAATTTTATGAGGCCGCTTTATCTGACCCGAGGAACTTTATGCGCGATTTCCGGAGAATTTTGTTCCGGTAGTCTGAAATCCCGAAAACCCGTGTAATATACACTTCAATCTGAGTCGTTCGGGAGGCCGTACCGGACCTTGTTTCTTTTTCTCCCGGATTTTTTATCACGCGTCCGATGCCATTTCAGGAGTTAACCTATTCGATTTCAGCCTCGGATAACGAGTATTAATACATTTTTCACGATTATCCGTGATTGACGAATGACGGTTTATGGCATACCGGCACCCCCAAATGTGTTCTTGTAACACCCGCGAATTTTCCATTTTGGCAAATATAATTTAATTAACCGTTCTATTGTCTTATTTATATTTTAATTATTTAATTTAATTAATTTCATTATTAAACATGATTTTTATAAATATTATATTTTTAAAGCTTAAGTTATACAAAATAAATATTTTGGTCGGACAATAATAATAATAATAATATTTCCCGTCTTGAGTTGTAGTGGGCTTGAGACGTCATTTCTAGTAGAAACCGACTCAATTTGAGTTGTTGGGCTTGTTACAACTTATGGGCCTTTTCTCCTTCTCTTTTATTTTCATAAAACCCTCACCTAACACCTCACAACTTCATCTCCCTCATTCTAATTTCTGAAATTTCCCCCAACAACCTCTCCACCATTGTTAACCCTTTGCTCTCAACCCTAAAATCACCATAACTTGCTCAATTCTTATCCGATTCAAGTGATTTTCGCGTCTATCTCTTCCTCTCATCGCCCTCCTTCTTTCTAGGTAAGAAAAGATCCGACTTTCCTCCTTGTATAGGGCTGTCGACCCATATTGTACTCGGTACCCTTTTTCTAGTTTTGATTCTTAGTCTTAATTTGTGTTTTCTTATGTTTAGGAGAAGTTTTAGTTGACCCGGAAGTGGATTCTTGAAAGGTAGACGAGTCTTTTGTGGATTTAAGTGCAAAAAGGTAACGGTGATGGGTTACTCGACTTTTATGTTAAAATTGTGTGGTTTTATGTAGTTATAATCTCATATGAATGTTAAAAGTTGTATCTTTCATGATTGGTGCTAATTTGGATGTTGAATATCATGCTTGTTTGCAATTCTCACATGTTTGGTGGAAAATCTCATGCTACATCTCTTGAATCCGAAATTACCCATTCACATGCTCAAATATGTGTTTTTGCGAGTTAGAATCATGCTAGGATACGTAAACAATTGATGGGAAACGATTTTTGTTGGTTTCAAATGGTTTGGAAGTGTTTTGCATTGAATCCGCGTGTTTGTAGTCCCAGTAGGGTGACGTGGCGGTCTCTTGACCACTGGGAGTTCCTGTAAGTTTTGAACACTTTTTAGAAAGCTCAGTAGTCCCAGTAGGGTGATCGGCGGCCGGTCTCTTGACCACTGGGAGTACACCGAGGATTTTAGGTGATTTTGAGTTTGGTCAGTATTCCCACTAGATGACCGGCATGGGTGACCTACTGGGAGTGCACTAAAGGTTTTATGAGTTTCAAATTTGGTCAGTAGTCCCAGTAGGGTGATGGCGGCCGGTCCTCTTGACCACTGGGAGCGCACCGTAAGTTTCATTAAATTTCGATCTTGGCATGTTGTCCCACCGGTGGCTTGGCCAGTACGGTACCCTCTCCTACTGGGAGTCCCCCGTGTGCTCCTTTTCACTTGTAACCTCTAATGATCAATGGTTTATGCATGTATCTTCTTCCTTATCGGTAATTGGTTAATTTAAGACTTATTGACGTTATAATCATGCAACTATTGTTACTCGTATTTGTGACCGGAGTGTGACGGTTTACATTGTGTGACTACTCGACATTCCTCATTTATTTGCCCTCGGACATTGGGTCACGATTAGGTGCCATTGTTTCCGAGTTGGGCTATCTTCCTTCCGCCTCTTCGGACCTTGGGGTACGGCTAGGTACCATTGTTCCGATTTGGGGTTACTCGACCTTGGGGCACGGCTAGGTGTCATGGATCGAGTCTTGGATACGATTTGGGATTGTATGTCGACCGGGGTGTCGTCCATCCCGAGAGTCCGCCAGATTTAGACTAGGACCGTATTATGATCGTCGTCCTACCAGGAGGTTGGAGTCTAGGGGTTGTCTTGTTTTGAGTCAATCCTTTGTAAATGTCTTGCTTGTTACGGTCATTGGTGTGTTCTTATATACGAGAGTGCACGTCTTCTATGATTGTTTGTGAGAGTCTTGGTCCTATCGGATACTAGTGGTGAGATGCAAGCCCCTAGTTGCGATATGATCGCCGGGATTGATGTTCCCATCCGTTCTTATGGTGAGATGTAAGCCATAAGTATGAATGTGACATTAGTAGCCACGTCCCGTGCTATGGTTGTTAAGAGGTTTTCAAAGGAATGGCTATCGGTTTCCATCCATGTATTTTCTATTCAATTGATCCGTTGTTTACCTTCTTCATATGATTCGATGCCTAATCTCATATCCATGTTTTGGTTACCTTGAATGCATGTTTAATATAATGTGCCATGCCTATCTCATTAAGAATGCAATGTGCCTATCTCATTATGATTATCGTTTATATTCCCTTGTTCATATTATTCAAGTATGATTCATGATCAATATGTTTGATTAAGTTCCTGCTTATGTGCATTTTGACATATTGTGGCTGGGAGAACCCCGAGTTACTCCCCACCGACGTGCGTTCATGTTTACATGAATGACAGGTTTGTGATGCAGATTATTGGGAAGACGTGTGAGCTAGCGAGAACGTTGAACCTTGGACCTTAGTTATAGTTTGCTTAGACTCACCTATCGTTAGACTTGTGTTTATTCGTGGGATATCTTTTCCCCATCGCACTCCGTTTTTAATTGTAAAACTTATTCATCTTACTCTTCATTTTCGTTTGATCACTTATGGTGGATTTCACACTTTAAACTTTAAAGGTTTTAAAAATCTCGTAATTTCCGCTTTAAATTTGATGCCCTATCGAGGGGTGTCACAGTTGGTATCAGAGCATATGTTGCTCCCGACGCACACACGTGTACCCCGAATTTAAACTTGAACTTGACCTCAAATAATGAATGAGAGATGGGTAGAACTAAGGACCTAAGTTGGTAGTCTCTTTGTGCATGCTATTTGTTAGGTGCTAACATGGTTGACTCTTTTGGTGTCTTGAGAAGATGGTACGACCAACCAAGGTGGAGAATACTATCATGGAAGCCCTTACTCTAATTCTTCGGAATCAACGAAATGCCAATGCTCAAGTTAATCATCACCCTATCCGTCGTGGCAAGAGACCCTTTGTGCCCTCATCTTCGTCGTCTTCTAGCAAGAAGAGGTTGGTGCCGAGAGTCCAAGGACAAGAAGTACAAGACCATGGAGGACAAGAGCCAATAGTGCAAGAGCCGAAAGGACAAGTACCTACATCTACTAATAGGCTTAAGAAGAACCGCAAGTGCTTCAAGTGTGGGCAACCTTATCACCCCGGGATTGGATGCTATAATATGCCCTTGAAGTGTTACCATTGCAAGAAGCCCGGACATCTCTTCAAGAATTGCCCCGAGAAGAAGACTACCCCTCCTCCTCTCCCTCATGCTCCGGAAGCCGAGCCAAGAAGAATCACTCTTGTCGAGAATCAAGTCGGAACCGCCGTTCCTCCCGACACCGTTATGGGTGTGTTTCCTATCCTTGATCCACCTTTCCTTACTTTTACCCCGTGATGCTCATCCTTCCTTTCTAAACTCTCTTTTGCTTCACCTTTGAAGCTAGTTTGGTACCCACCCGACCTATTCTTCGTTTTTGTTTCTCCTTACATAACATCTTGCATACGGATCTCTTACTCTTGAAGAATGTCTTTACCGTCTTGAAGATACCTCCCTCTCTTCGAGCACCTTGTCATATTCCCTTATCTTTGTGCTTCTATGCCTTTCGCAACCCTTATTCCATATCTTAGGAGTTGTCTTTGTACCTTCTCTCCTTATAATGCCTTTCTTGTATACCTTCATCTCTACCTTATGGAATGTTAACTTCGGTCGGATAAGTTGGCTTTTGTGGAGTTTGTTTGTGTTTGACCCTTAACCCCGGTTTTGAGAGGTCGTGATGTTAGAAAGACTTAGGTAATGTGATGATAAATACTTAGTGATTCTTATACCTAGTGCCTTGACCAAGTGAGTATAATTGATTGGCGGATTCTTTGTGTTAGGAATGAGTTGCCTATGTGATTAAAGTTATAGAACTTGGCTTTGTTGTTTATGTTTGGGATTTGAAAGCTTAGTAGGTTGAGCGTCGTCACCTTAGGAGTAATCAGGAGATAAATCTATGATATGAGCTTGGAAGAAAACCCACTTTTAGATGTTAATGATCCCGTATAGAGTGGTGATGTGGTTTGATATTAGTTGACCCTTGAGGATTTTGTTGAGAAGTCCTTGCTAATTCATTCTTTGGTTTTTAAAACATTGAGGTTGTGACGAATACTTGAGATAAAGAGATGTTGTTATGCTTGAGTGGTAGATTTACCTTAGGGAAACCCTAATACGTGATAGGATAGGTGAACAATGAGTCTAACCAATGTATCAACCCTTAAGCGAGCGTTTATTTTTACCTTGATCACCATAGAGGTGTTACCCTTTAAGAGAGACTTGCATATAAGGAATGAGATGAATCGCCTTGACCCTCGTTTTGGAATTTGGTCGTTTTGTTATGAAGGCACAATATCCTAATAGGTGTGACCTTGTTAGAGAGAACCTTAAGTCTTAGAAAGTGTGTGGTTTAAGCCCTAAAATCCCCCTCGTACCTTTAATCATCTTCCTTCCCTTCGTTCATACTTGATTGGATTTATTTCTTAAGTATAAAAGTTTACTTGTCGTTTCCTTGCCTTGAATACCTCTCTAATTCTAATGTCTCTTACTGGTGTTAACTAGTTACCTTTACTATTGACTCCTTTAATCTCACACCTCGTCATGTTCATGTATCCCCTTGAAATTTCCTATCGTTTCTTGACCTAGTTATTACTCTTTGTCTCTTTAGTGGAGTGATGGCATTGTTGGCTATGTTGTAGAGTGAGTGAGATGCTCTTTGAGGATTCTTTGTGAACCTTGATTTCGTCAAAATTGGATAAGTGGAACTTGAGTTGAGTTGGGTAGGAAAAATTGTATGACAAACCTATTTACTTTTGGTTGGTGGTCTTTATGATTTGGGGAATGCGACCATCTATGCTTGTGAACTCGGGTGTGAATAAGATTTTGGTTTGGAGTGTTAGAAAGTATGAAGACCTTAAGATTTTGACCTTTGATTGAGGATTTTACTATAGTGAGAACTCCTAGTAGTCGATAGTTGGTTAGGTGTGTAACTGTTTTAGTAGTTTGATCTTTCGTGGAAATCGTTTATAGATGATTTATATTTGAGAGTTATGGAATCACAATTGTGGTGGAGTTACTTGACCCACGGGGTAGCCTAAGAGTAAAGTGTGGGTATTTTGAGGAAATGCTTGGGAGTTATGTGGTTATGAGTTTTGTGGTTAGGAAGTTTTCGGGCCGTTCGGGATGACTTTGTTGTTCGAGATTTAAGTATCTGGTGTTTCCTTGTTGCCTAATTTCCCGTCCTCTTTGACCATAAGTGTTTCCGTTCATACCTCTCTTCCTCGTTTATGCTTGCTCCTCCTTTAGAATTTGATGTTAACCTATGAAATTCAATCTTTGATATCCTTGTAGATTCGATTTCAACTCTTCTCCTAGGAAGTTCGTCATATCTCCTTTGTTGGTTAAGTTTGAACCCTCTTAGCGTATCTTGTTTTCATGATATCTAAGTACTTTTCAATTCATAAAATTTCTAAACATTTCAAGCTACCATTTTTGGTTCGTCGTTAAAAGTTTATGTTACTTTTACTAAACCCTACCTATTTTAAGAGTTCAAAAATGAAAATTTGATTTAGTTATCCTTTTGTCCTACGAGTATAACTTCATTTTATTGATTTTTAATTGCTAAACCCGAGCTACTTTTAACTGTGCTCAATTTCTAACTAGCTTTGACCTACTTATGATTTCGTTGTCAAGAGTTTAATATTATATTTTCAGGAATTTGACTTCCTTTTTAATTTAGAAATGAAACCTTTATTTCTATTTTGACCCTTGCAAAAGAAAATTTGAGTGAATTGCCTTTTCTTTTGATTTTGACGTTGATCGGATGTTAGAACACGTTATTTGAAACGTTTAATAACTTGTTCTGCGCTCGTCGGCGAATGATTTTTGCTTTAAATTTGTCTTAGACTTGGAAGGTTAGCGTTCTTGTGTGCACGACAAGAGCAATTTCGTTCCATGAATGAGACTTATACTTTTGAAAATTCTTTGTTAATGTTTTTGAAAGTATTTTGATTTTCGATTTATACAAATGATTTGCTTTTGACCATATCTTCGATTTGGAATGTGATGTTCTCGAATGCGCAACGAGAGCATTTTCGTTCCTTTGATGAGAATTTGGTTATGTCAAAAAAAATTTTATTTGGGATCTTTGAAAGGATTTCGATTCTTACGATAAGTAACCTTTTGATGTTTTGTTTACCGATTTCAAAATTTCGGTTTTATTTTTATACCACTTTCCCTTTCTATTTTCAAGTTTCGAGGACGAAACTTTTTAAAAGTTGGGGTGATTGTAACACCCGCGAATTTTCCATTTTGGCAAATATAATTTAATTAACCGTTCTATTGTCTTATTTATATTTTAATTATTTAATTTAATTAATTTCATTATTAAACATGATTTTTATAAATATTATATTTTTAAAGCTTAAGTTATACAAAATAAATATTTTGGTCGGACAATAATAATAATAATAATAATATTTCCCGTCTTGAGTTGTAGTGGGCTTGAGACGTCATTTCTAGTAGAAACCGACTCAATTTGAGTTGTTGGGCTTGTTACAACTTATGGGCCTTTTCTCCTTCTCTTTTATTTTCATAAAACCCTCACCTAACACCTCACAACTTCATCTCCCTCATTCTAATTTCTGAAATTTCCCCCAACAACCTCTCCACCATTGTTAACCCTTTGCTCTCAACCCTAAAATCACCATAACTTGCTCAATTCTTATCCGATTCAAGTGATTTTCGCGTCTATCTCTTCCTCTCATCGCCCTCCTTCTTTCTAGGTAAGAAAAGATCCGACTTTCCTCTTTGTATAGGGCTGTTGACCCATATTGTACTCGGTACCCTTTTTCTAGTTTTGATTCTTAGTCTTAATTTGTGTTTTCTTATGTTTAGGAGAAGTTTTAGTTGACCCGGAAGTGGATTCTTGAAAGGTAGACGAGTCTTTTGTGGATTTAAGTGCAAAAAGGTAACGGTGATGGGTTACTCGACTTTTATGTTAAAATTGTGTGGTTTTATGTAGTTATAATCTCATATGAATGTTAAAAGTTGTATCTTTCATGATTGGTGCTAATTTGGATGTTGAATATCATGCTTGTTTGCAATTCTCACATGTTTGGTGGAAAATCTCATGCTACATCTCTTGAATCCGAAATTACCCATTCACATGCTCAAATATGTGTTTTTGCGAGTTAGAATCATGCTAGGATACGTAAACAATTGATGGGAAACGATTTTTGTTGGTTTCAAATGGTTTGGAAGTGTTTTGCATTGAATCCGCGTGTTTGTAGTCCCAGCCGGGTGACCGGCGGCCGGTCTACTGACCGGCTGGGAGTACACTGAGGATTTTAGGTGATTTTGAGTTTGGCTGTATTCCCAGCCGGGTGACCGGCAGCCGGGTGACCGGCTGGGAGTGCACTAAAGGTTTTATGAGTTTCTGAAATTTGGCTGTAGTCCCAGCCGGGTGACCGGCGGCCGGTCTACTGACCGGCTGGGAGCGCACTGTAAGTTTCATTAAATTTCTGATCTTGGCATGTTGTCCCAGCCGGTGGCCTTGGCTAGTTGCCGGTACCCTCCCCTACCGGGAGTCCCCTGTGTGCTCCTTTTCACTTGTAACCTCTAATGATCAATGGTTTATGCATGTATCTTCTTCCTTATCGGTAATTGGTTAATTTAAGACTTATTGACGTTATAATCATGCAACTATTGTTACTCGTATTTGTGACCGGAGTGTGACGGTTTACATTGTGTGACTACTCGACATTCCTCATTTATTTGCCCTCGGACATTGGGTCACGATTAGGTGCCATTGTTTCCGAGTTGGGCTATCTTCCTTCCGCCTCTTCGGACCTTGGGGTACGGCTAGGTACCATTGTTCCGATTTGGGGTTACTCGACCTTGGGGCACGGCTAGGTGTCATGGATCGAGTCTTGGATACGATTTGGGATTGTATGTCGAATCGGGTGTCGTCCATCCCGAGAGTCTGGCCAGATTTAGACTAGGACCGTATTATGATCGTCGTCCTACCAGGAGGTTTGAGTCTAGGGGTTGTCTTGTTTTGAGTCAATCCTTTGTAAATGCCTTGCTTGTTACGGTCATTGGTGTGTTCTTATATACGAGAGTGCACGTCTTCTATGATTGTTTGTGAGAGTCTTGGTCCTATCGGATACTAGTGGTGAGATGCAAGCCCCTAGTTGCGATATGATCGCCGGGATTGATGTTCCCATCCGTTCTTATGGTGAGATGTAAGCCATAAGTATGAATGTGACATTAGTAGCCACGTCCCGTGCTATGGTTGTTAAGAGGTTTTCAAAGGAATGGCTATCGGTTTCCATCCATGTATTTTCTATTCAATTGATCCGTTGTTTACCTTCTTCATATGATTCGATGCCTAATCTCATATCCATGTTTTGGTTACCTTGAATGCATGTTTAATATAATGTGCCATGCCTATCTCATTAAGAATGCAATGTGCCTATCTCATTATGATTATCGTTTATATTCCCTTGTTCATATTATTCAAGTATGATTCATGATCAATATGTTTGATTAAGTTCCTGCTTATGTGCATTTTGACATATTGTGGCTGGGAGAACCCTGAGTTACTCCCCACTGACTGTGGCGTTCATGTTTACATGAATGACAGGTTTGTGATGCAGATTATGGGGAAGACGTGTGAGCTAGCGAGAACGTTGAACCTTGGACCTTAGTTATAGTTTGCTTAGACTCACCTATCGTTAGACTTGTGTTTATTCGTGGGATATCTTTTCCCCATCGCACTCCGTTTTTAATTGTAAAACTTATTCATCTTACTCTTCATTTTCGTTTGATCACTTATGGTGGATTTCACACTTTAAACTTTAAAGGTTTTAAAAATCTCGTAATTTCCGCTTTAAATTTGATGCCCTATCGAGGGGTGTCACAGTTCTGTTGCTACTCAAATTTTGCGTGGCCGCTTTATCTGACCCGAGTAACTTTTTGTGCGATTTGCGGATAATTTTGTTCCGGTACTCTTTAATCTCAAAAAACCGTGTATTATATTCACTTCATGTTGAGCCGTTCGTGAGGTCGTACCCGACCCTGTTTTTTTCTCCTAGTTTTTTTATCATGCGTCCGAGGTCATTCCAGGAGTTAACCTATTCGATATCAGCCTCGAATAACGAGTATTAATACATTTTTCATAATTATCCTAGGTTCGACGAATGCTGGATTATGGCATACCGGCACCCCCAAATGTCTTCCGTTGCAACTCAAATTTTACGCAGCCGCTTTATCTGACCCGAGGAACTTTCTGCGCGATTTCCGGAGAATTTCGTTCCAGTACCCTTGAATCCTGAAAAACCGTGTATTATACACTTCAATTTGAGCCGTTCGGGATGTCGTATCGGACTTTGTTTCTTTTTCTCCCTGTTTTTTTTACCACGTGTTCGATGTCATTTCAGGAGTTAACCTATTCGATTTCAGCGTCGGATAACGAGTATTAATATATTTTTCACGATTATCCGAGGTTCGATGAATCTTTGGTTTATGGCATACCGGCACCCCCAAATGGCCAAATGTCTTCCGTTGCTACTCAAATTTTTCGTGGCCGCTTTATTTGACCCGTGGAAATTTCTGCGCGATTTCGGTGAATTTTGTTCCGGTACCACGAATCCCGAAAAACCGTGTATTATACACTTCAATTTGAGCCGTTCGGGAGGTCGTATAGGACTCTATTTCTGTTTCTCCGAGTTTTTTTATCACGCGTCTGAGGTCATTTCAGGAGATAACGAGTATTAATACATTTTTCACGATTATCCGAGGTTTGACGAATGTTGGTTTATGGCATACCGGCACCCCCAAATGTCTTCCGTTGCTACTCAAATTTTGCGTGGCCTCTTTATCTGACCCGAGGAACTTTCTGCGTGATTTCCAGAGAATTTTGTTCCGGTAGTTTGGAATCCCGAAAAACCGTGTAATATACACTTCAATTTGAGCCATTCGAGAGGCCGTACTGGACCATATATCTTTTTCTCCGGTTTTTTTATCATGCGTCCGAGGTCATTTCAGGAGTTAACCGATTCGATTTCAGCCTCGGATAACGACCATTAATATATTTTTCACGATTATCCGAGGTTCGACGAATGATGGTTTATGGCATACCGGCACCCCCAAATGTCTTCCGTTGCTACTCAAATTTTGCGTGGCCGCTTTATCTGACCCGAGGAACTTTCTGCGTGATTTCTGAAGAATTTTGTTTCGGTAGTCTGGAATCCCGAAAAACCGTGTAATATACACTTCAATTTGAGCCGTTCGGGAGGCCGTACCGGACCTTGTTTCTTTTTCTCCCGGTTTTTTTATCACGCGTCGGATGTCATTTCAGGAGTTAACCTATTCGATTTCAGCCTCGGATAACGAGTATTAATTCATTTTTCACTATTATCCGAGATTGACGAATGACGGTTTATGGCATACTGGCACCCCCAAATGTCTTCCGTTGCAATTCAAATTTTGCGTGGCCGCTTTATCTGACTCGAGAAACTTTCTGCGCGATTTCCGGAGAATCTTGCTCCGGTACCCAAGAATCTCGAAAAACCGTGTATTATACACTTCAATTTGAGCCGTTCGGGAGGTCGTATCGGACTCTATTTCTGTTTCTCCGAGTTTTTTTATCACGCGTCTAAATCATTTCAGGAATTAACGTATTCGATTTCAGGCTCGGATAACGAGTATTAATACATTTTTCACGATTATCCGAGGTTTGACGAATGTTGGTTTATGGCATACCGGCACCCCCAAATGTCTTCCGTTGCTACTCAAATTTTGCGTGGCCTCTTTATGTGACCCGAGGAACTTTCTGCGTGATTTCCAGAGAATTTTGTTCCGGTAGTTTGGAATCCCGAAAAACCGTGTAATATAGACTTCAATTTGAGCCGTTCGGGAGGCCGTACTGGACCATATATCTTTTTCTCCGGTTTTTTTATCATGCGTCCGAGGTCATTTCAGGAGTTAACCTATTCGATTTCAGCCTCGGATAACGAGTATTAATACATTTTTAACGATTATCCGAGTTTCGACGAATGCTGGTTTATGGCATACCGGCACCCCCAAATGTCTTCCGTTGCTACTCAAATTTTATGAGGCCGCTTTATCTGACCCGAGGAACTTTATGCGCGATTTCCGGAGAATTTTGTTCCGGTAGTCTGAAATCCCGAAAACCCGTGTAATATACACTTCAATCTGAGTCGTTCGGGAGGCCGTACCGGACCTTGTTTCTTTTTCTCCCGGATTTTTTATCACGCGTCCGATGCCATTTCAGGAGTTAACCTATTCGATTTCAGCCTCGGATAACGAGTATTAATACATTTTTCACGATTATCCGTGATTGACGAATGACGGTTTATGGCATACCGGCACCCCCAAATGTGTTCTGTTGCTACTCAAATTTTGCGTGGCCGCTTTATCTGACCCGAGTAACTTTCTGTGCGATTTGCGGATAATTTTGTTCCGGTACTCTTTAATCTCAAAAAACCGTGTATTATATTCACTTCATGTTGAGCCGTTCGTGAGGTCGTACCCGACCCTGTTTTTTCCTCCTAGTTTTTTTATCATGCGTCCGAGGTCATTCCAGGAGTTAACCTATTCGATATCAGCCTCGAATAACGAGTATTAATACATTTTTCATAATTATCCTAGGTTCGACGAATGCTGGATTATGGCATACCGGCACCCCCAAATGTCTTCCGTTGCAACTCAAATTTTACGCAGCCGCTTTATCTGACCCGAGGAACTTTCTGCGCGATTTCCGGAGAATTTCGTTCCAGTACCCTTGAATCCTGAAAAACCGTGTATTATACACTTCAATTTGAGCCGTTCGGGATGTCGTATCGGACTTTGTTTCTTTTTCTCCCTGTTTTTTTTTACCACGTGTTCGATGTCATTTCAGGAGTTAACCTATTCGATTTCAGCGTCGGATAACGAGTATTAATATATTTTTCACGATTATCCGAGGTTCGATGAATGCTGGTTTATGGCATACCGGCACCCCCAAATGGCCAAATGTCTTCCGTTGCTACTCAAATTTTTCGTGGCCGCTTTATTTGACCCGTGGAAATTTCTGCGCGATTTCCGGTGAATTTTGTTCCGGTACCCTGGAATCCCGAAAAACCGTGTATTATACACTTCAATTTGAGCCGTTCGGGAGGTCGTATAGGACTCTATTTCTGTTTCTCCGAGTTTTTTTATCACGCGTCTGAGGTCATTTCAGGAGATAACGAGTATTAATACATTTTTCACGATTATCCGAGGTTTGACGAATGTTGGTTTATGGCATACCGGCACCCCCAAATGTCTTCCGTTGCTACTCAAATTTTGCGTGGCCTCTTTATCTGACCCGAGGAACTTTCTGCGTGATTTCCAGAGAATTTTGTTCCGGTAGTTTGGAATCCCGAAAAACCGTGTAATATACACTTCAATTTGAGCCGTTCGAGAGGCCGTACTGGACCATATATCTTTTTCTCCGGTTTTTTTATCATGCGTCCGAGGTCATTTCAGGAGTTAACCGATTCGATTTCAGCCTCGGATAACGACCATTAATATATTTTTCACGATTATCCGAGGTTCGACGAATGATGGTTTATGGCATACCGGCACCCCCAAATGTCTTCCGTTGCTACTCAAATTTTGCGTGGCCGCTTTATCTGACCCGAGGAAATTTCTGCGTGATTTCTGAAGAATTTTGTTTCGGTAGTCTGGAATCCCGAAAAACCGTGTAATATACACTTCAATTTGAGCCGTTCGGGAGGCCGTACCGGACCTTGTTTCTTTTTCTCCCGGTTTTTTTTCACGCGTCGGATGTCATTTCAGGAGTTAACCTATTCGATTTCAGCCTCGGATAACGAGTATTAATTCATTTTTCACTATTATCCGAGATTGACGAATGACGGTTTATGGCATACTGGCACCCCCAAATGTCTTCCGTTGCAATTCAAATTTTGCGTGGCCGCTTTATCTGACTCGAGAAACTTTCTGCGCGATTTCCGGAGAATCTTGCTCCGGTACCCAAGAATCTCGAAAAACCGTGTATTATACACTTCAATTTGAGCCGTTCGGGAGGTCGTATCGGACTCTATTTCTGTTTCTCCGAGTTTTTTATCACGCGTCTAAATCATTTCAGAATTAACGTATTCGATTTCGTGCTCGGATAACGAGTATTAATACATTTTTCACGATTATCCGAGGTTTGACGAATGTTGGTTTATGGCATACCGGCACCCCCAAATGTCTTCCGTTGCTACTCAAATTTTGCGTGGCCTCTTTATGTGACCCGAGGAACTTTCTGCGTGATTTCCAGAGAATTTTGTTCCGGTAGTTTGGAATCCCGAAAAACCGTGTAATATAGACTTCAATTTGAGCCGTTCGGGAGGCCGTACTGGACCATATATCTTTTTCTCCGGTTTTTTTATCATGCGTCCGAGGTCATTTCAGGAGTTAACCTATTCGATTTCAGCCTCGGATAACGAGTATTAATACATTTTTAACGATTATCCGAGTTTCGACGAATGCTGGTTTATGGCATACCGGCACCCCCAAATGTCTTCCGTTGCTACTCAAATTTTATGAGGCCGCTTTATCTGACCCGAGGAACTTTATGCGCGATTTCCGGAGAATTTTGTTCCGGTAGTCTGAAATCCCGAAAACCCGTGTAATATACACTTCAATTTGAGTCGTTCGAGAGGCGTACCGGACCTTGTTTCTTTTTCTCCCGGATTTTTTATCACGCGTCCGATGCCATTTCAGGAGTTAACCTATTCGATTTCAGCCTCGGATAACGAGTATTAATACATTTTTCACGATTATCCGTGATTGACGAATGACGGTTTATGGCATACCGGCACCCCCAAATGTGTTCTGTTGCTACTCAAATTTTGCGTGGCCGCTTTATCTGACCCGAGTAACTTTCTGACCCGAGTAACTTTCTGTGCGATTTGCGGATAATTTTGTTCCGGTACTCTTTAATCTCCAAAAACCGTGTATTATATTCACTTCATGGTGAGCCGTTCGTGAGGTCGTACCCGACCTTGTTTTTTTCTCCTAGTTTTTTTATCATGCGTCCGAGGTCATTCCAGGAGTTAACCTATTCGATATCAGCCTCGAATAACGAGTATTAATACATTTTTCATAATTATCCTAGGTTCGACGAATGCTGGATTATGGCATACCGGCACCCCCAAATGTCTTCCGTTGCAACTCAAATTTTACGCAGCCGCTTTATCTGACCCGAGGAACTTTCTGCGCGATTTCCGGAGAATTTCGTTCCAGTACCCTTGAATCCTGAAAAACCGTGTATTATACACTTCAATTTGAGCCGTTCGGGATGTCGTATCGGACTTTGTTTCTTTTTCTCCCTGTTTTTTTTACCACGTGTTCGATGTCATTTCAGGAGTTAACCTATTCGATTTCAGCGTCGGATAACGAGTATTAATATATTTTTCACGATTATCCGAGGTTCGATGAATGCTGGTTTATGGCATACCGGCACCCTCAAATGGCCAAATGTCTTCCGTTGCTACTCAAATTTTTCGTGGCCGCTTTATTTGACCCGTGGAAATTTCTGCGCGATTTCCGGTGAATTTTGTTCCGGGACCACTGAATCCCGAAAAACCGTGTATTATACACTTCAATTTGAGCCGTTCGGGAGGTCGTATAGGACTCTATTTCTGTTTCTCCGAGTTTTTTTATCACGCGTCTGAGGTCATTTCAGGAGTTAACCTATTTGATTTCAGGCTCGGATAACGAGTATTAATACATTTTTCACGATTATCCGAGGTTTGACGAATGTTGGTTTATGGCATACCGGCACCCCCAAATGTCTTCCGTTGCTACTCAAATTTTGCGTGGCCTCTTTATCTGACCCGAGGAACTTTCTGCGTGATTTCCAGAGAATTTTGTTCCGGTAGTTTGGAATCCCGAAAAACCGTGTAATATACACTTCAATTTGAGCCGTTCGAGAGGCCGTACTGGACCATATATCTTTTTCTCCGGTTTTTTTATCATGCGTCCGAGGTCATTTCAGGAGTTAACCGATTCGATTTCAGCCTCGGATAACGACCATTAATATATTTTTCACGATTATCCGAGGTTCGACGAATGATGGTTTATGGCATACCGGCACCCCCAAATGTCTTCCGTTGCTACTCAAATTTTGCGTGGCCGCTTTATCTGACCCGAGGAACTTTCTGCGTGATTTCTGAAGAATTTTGTTTCGGTAGTCTGGAATCCCGAAAAACCGTGTAATATACACTTCAATTTGAGCCGTTCGGGAGGCCGTATCGGACCTTGTTTCTTTTTCTCCCGGTTTTTTATCACGCGTCTGATGTCATTTCAGGAGTTAACCTATTCGATTTCAGCCTCGGATAACGAGTATTAATACATTTTTCACGGTTATCCGTGATTGACGAATGACGGTTTATTGCATACCGGCACCCCCAAATGTCTTCCGTTGCAATACAAATTTTGCGTGGCCGCTTTATCTGACTCGAGGAAGTTTCTGCTCGATTTCCGGAGAATCTTCTTCCGGTACCCTAGAATCTTGAAAAACTGTGTATCATACACTTCAATTTGAGCCGTTCGGGAGATCGTACCGGACCCTGTTTCTTTTTCTAACGGTTTTTTTAATCACACGTCCGAGGTCATTTAAGGAGTTAACCTATTCGATTTCAGCCTCGGATAACGAGTATTAATACATTTTTAACGATTATCTGAAGTTCGACGAATGCTGGATTATGGCATACCGGCACCCCCCAAATGTCTTTCGTTGCTACTCAAATTTTGCGTGGCCGCTTTATCTAATCTGAGGAACTTTATGGGCGATTTCCGGAGAATTTTTTTCCGGTAGTCTGGAATCCCGAAAAACCGTGTAATATACACTTCAATTTGAGCCGTTCGGGAGGTCATACCGGACCCTGTTTCTTTTTCTCCCGGTTTTTTTATCACGCGTCCGAGGTCATTTCAGAAGTAAACCTATTCGATTTCAGCCTCGGATAACGAGTATTAATATCTTTTTCACGATTATCCGAGGTTCGACGAATGCTAGTTTATGGCATACCGGCACCCCCAAATGGCCAAATGTCTTCCGTTGCTACTCAAATTTTGCGTGGCCGCTTTATTTGACCCGGGGAACTTTCTGCGCGATTTTCGGAGAATTTTGTTCCGGTAGTCTGGAATCCCGAAAAACCGTGTAATGTATACACTTCAATTTGAGCCGTTCAGAAGGCCGTACCGGACCTTGTTTCTTTTTCTTCCGGTTTTTTATCACGCGTCCAATGTCATTTCAGGAGTTAACCTATTCGATTTCAGGCTCGGATAACGAGTATTAATACATTTTTCACGATTATCCGAGATTGACGAATGACGGTTTATGGTTTACCGGCACCCCCAAATGTCTTCCGTTGCAATTGAAATTTTGCGTGGCCGCTTTATCTTACTCGAGGAAGTTTCTGCGCGATTTCTGGAGAATCTTATTCCGGTACCATGGAATCTCGAAAACCCGTGTATTATACACTTCGATTTGAGCCGTTCAGGAGGTCATACCAGACCCTGTTTCTTTTTCTCCCGGCTTTTTTATCACGCGTCCGAGGTCATTTCTGAAGTTAACCTATTCGATTTCGGACTCGGATAACGAGTATTAATATATTTTTCACGATTATCCGAGATTCGACGAATGCTAATTTATGGCATACCGGCACCCCCAAATGGCCAAATGTCTTCCGTTACTACGCAAATTTTGCGTGGCCGCTTTATTTGACCCGAGGATATTTTTGCGCAATTTACGGAGAATTTTGTTCCGGTACCCTGGAATCCCGAAAAACCGTGTATTATACACTTCGATTTGAGCCATTTGGGAGGTCATACCGGACCCTATTTCTGTTTCTCCTGGTTTTTTATCACGCGTCTGAGGTTATTTCAGGAGTTAACTTATTCGATTTCAGCCTCGAATAACTAGTATTAATACATTTTTCACGATTATCCGAGGTTTGACGAATGTTGGTTTATGGCATACCGGCAGCCCCAAATGTCTTCCGTTGCTACTCAAATTTTGCGTGGCCGCTTTATCTCACCTGAGGAACTTTCTGTTGATTTCCAGTGAATTATGTTCCGGTAGTCTGAAATCCTGAAAAAATCATGTACACAAATTTTGAGCCATTCGGGAGGTCGTACCGGACAAGTTCTTTTTTTCTCCTGGTTTTTTTTATCACGCGTCCGAGGTCATTTCAGAAGTTAACCTATTCGATTTCAGCCTCGGATAACGAGTATTAATATATTTTTCACGATTATTTGAGGTTCGACGAATGCTAGATTATGGCATACCGGCACCCCCAAATGGCCAAATGTCTTCCGTTGCTACACAAATTTTGCGCGGTCGCTTTATTTGACCCGAGGAAATTTCTGCGCGATTTCCGGAGAATTTTGTTCCGTTACCCTGGAATCCCGAAAAACCGTGTATTATACACTTCAATTTGAGCCGTTCGCGAGGTTGCAACGGACACTATTTCTGTTTCTCCTGGTTTTTTATCGCGCGTCTGAGGTCATTTCATGAGTTAACCTATTCGATTTCAGCCTCGGATAACTAGTATTAATACATTTTTCTCGATTATCCGAGATTTGACGAATGTTGGTTTATGGCATACCGGCAGCCCCAAATGTCTTCTGTTGCTACTCAAATTTTGCGTGGCCGCTTTATCTGACCCGAGGAACTTTCTGCGCGATTTCCGGAGAATTTTGTTCCGGTACCCTGGAATCCCGAAAAACCGTGTATTATACACTTCAATTTGAGCCGTTCGGGAGGTCGTACCGGACCCAGTTTCTTTTTCTCCCGGTATTTTTTATCACGCATCCGAGGTCATTTCAGAAGTTAACCTATTCGATTTCAGCCTCGGATAACGACTTTTAATACATTTTTCACGATTATCCAAGGTTCGACGAATGCTGGTTTATGGCATACCGGCAGCCCTAAATGTCTTCTGTTGCTACTCAAATTTTGCGTGGCCGCTTTATCTGACCCAAGGAACTTTCTGCGCGATTTCCGGAGAATTTTGTTCCCGTAGTCTGGAATCCCGAAAAACCGTGTAATATACACATCAATTTGAGCCGTTCGGGAGGTCGTACCGGATCCTGTTTCTTTTTCTCTCGGGTTATTTATCACGTGTCCAAGGTCATTTCAGGAGTTATCGTATTCGATTTCAGCCTCGGATAACGAGTATTAATACATTTTTAACGATTATCCGAGTTTCGACGAATGCTGGTTTATGGCATACCGGCACCCCCAAATGTCTTCCGTTGCTAGTCAAATTTTACGCGGCCGCTTTATATAACCCGAGGATCTTTCTGCGCGATTTTCGGAGAATTTTTTCCCGGTAGTCTGGAATCCCGAAAAACCATGTAATATACACTTCAATTTGAGCCGTTCGGGAGGCCGTACCTGACCTTGTTTCTTTTTCTCCCGGTTTTTTATCACGCGTCTGATGTCATTTCAGGAGTTAACCTATTCGATTTCAGCCTCGGATAACGAGTATTAATACATTTTTCACGATTATCCGAGATTGACGAATGACGGTTTATAGCATACCGGCACCCCCAAATATCTTCCGTTGCAATTCAAATTTTGCGTTGCCGCTTTATCTGACTTGAGGAAGTTTCTGCGCGATTTCCGGTACCCTGAAATCTCGAAAAACCGTGTATTATACATTTCAAATTGAGCCGTTCGGGAGGTCGTACTGGACCATGTTTCGTTTTCTCTCGGTTTTTTTATCACGCGTCCGAGGTCATTTCAGGAGTTAGCCTATTCGATTTCAGCCTCGGATAACGAGTATTAATACATTTTTAACGATTATCCGAGTTTCGACGAATGCTGGTTTATGGCATACCGGCAGCCCCAAATGTCTTTTATTGCTACTCAAATTTTTCGTGCCGCATTATCTGACCCGAGGAACTTTTGCGCAATTTCCGGAGAATTTTGTTCCGGTACCCTGGAATCCCGAAAAACCGTGTATTATACACTTCAATTTGAGCCGTTCGGGAGGCCGTACCGTACCCTATTTCTTTTTCTCCCATTTTTTTATCACGCGTCTGAGGTCATTTCAGAAGTTAAATTATTCGATTTCAGCCTCGGATAACGACTATTAATATATTTTTCACGATTATCCGAGATTCGACGAATGCTGGTTTATGGCATACCGACACCCCCCCAAATGTCTTTCGTTGCTATTCAAATTTTGCGTGGCCACTTTATCTGACCCGAGGAACTTTTTGCGCGATTTCCGGAGAATTTTGTTCCGGTACCCTGGATTCCCGAAAAACCGTGTATTATACACTTCAATTTGAGCCGTTCGGGAGGTCGTACCGGACCATGTTTCTTTTTCTCTCGGTTTTATTATCACGCGTCCGAGGTCATTTCAGGAGTTAACCTATTCGATTTCAGCCTCGGATAACGAGTATTATTACATTTTTAACGATTATCCGAGTTTCGACGAATGCTGGTTTATGGCATACCGGCACTCCCAAATGTCTTCTGTTGCTACTCTAATTTTATGCGGCTGCTTTATCTTACCCGAGAAACTTTCTGCGCGATTTCCTGAGAATTTTATTCCGGCAGTCTGGAGGCCGTACCGGACCTTGTTTCTTTTTCTCCCGGTTTTTTTATCACGCGTCCGATGTCATTTCAGGAGTTAACCTTTTCGATTTCGGACTCGAATAACGAGTATTAATACATTTTTCACGATTATCCGAGATTGATGAATGACGGTTTATGGTTTACCGGCACCCCCAAATGTCTTCCGTTGCAATTCAAATTTTGCGTGGCCGCTTTATCTTACTCGAGGAAGTTTCTGCGCGATTTCTAGAGAATCTTGTTCCGGTACCCTGGAATCTCGAAAAACCGTGTATTATACACTTCAATTTGAGTCGTTCGGGAGGTCATACCGGACCCTGTTTCTTTTTCTCCCGGCTTTTTTATCACGCGTCCGAGGTCATTTCAGAAGTTAACCAATTCGATTTCGGAATCGGATAACGAGTATTAATATATTTTTCACGATTATCCGAGGTTCGACGAATGCTAATTTATGGCATACCGGCACCCCCAAATGACCAAATGTTTTCCGTTGCTACGCAAATTTTCCGTGGCCGCTTTATTTGACCCGAGGAAATTTCTGCGCGATTTCCGGAGAATTTTGTTCCGGTACCCTGGAATCCCGAAAAACCGTGTATTATACACTTCGATTTGAGCCGTTCAGGAGGTCGTACCGGACCCTATTTCTGTTTCTCCTGGTTTTTTATCACGCGTCTGAGGTTATTTCAGGAGTTAACTTATTCGATTTCAACCTCGAATAACTAGTATTAATACATTTTTCACGATTATCCGAGGTTTGACGAATGTTGGTTTATGGCATACCGGCAGCCCCAAATGTCTTCCGTTGCTACTCAAATTTTGAGTGGCCGCTTTATCTCACCCGAGGAACTTTCTGTTGATTTCCAGAGAATTATGTTCTGGTAGTCTGGAATCCTGAAAAAATCATGTAATATACACTTCAATTTAAGCCATTCGGGAGGTCGTACCGGACAATGTTTTTTTTTCTCATGGTTTTTTTTTTATCACGCGTCCGAGGTCATTTCAGAAGTTAACCTATTCGATTTCAGCCTCGGATAACGAATATTAATATATTTTTCACGATTATCCGAGGTTCGACGAATGCTAGATTATGGCATACCGGCACCCCCAAATGGCCAAATGTCTTCCGTTGCTACACAAATTTATCGCGGCCGCTTTATTTGACCCGAGGAAATTTCTGCGCGATTTCCGGTGAATTTTGTTCCGTTACCCTGGAATCCCGAAAAACCGTATATTATACACTTCAATTTGAGCCGTTCGGGAGGTTGCAACGGACCCTATTTCTGTTTCTCCTGGTTTTTTATCAAGCGTCTGAAGTCATTTCAGGAGTTAACCTATTCGATTTCAGCCTCGGATAACTAGTATTAATACATTTTTCACGATTATCCGAGATTTGACGAATGTTGGTTTATGGCATACCGGCAGCCCTAAATGTCTTCTGTTGCTACTCAAATTTTGCGTGGCAGCTTTATCTGACCCGAGGAACTTTCTGCGCGATTTCCGGAGAATTTTGTTCCGGTACCCTGGAATCCCGAAAAACCGTGTATTATACACTTCAATTTGAGCCGTTCAGGAGGTCGTACCGATCCAGTTTCTTTTTCTCCCGGTATTTTTTATCACGCGTCCGAGGTCATTTCAGAAGTTAACCTATTCGATTTCAGCCTCGGATAACGACTATTAATACATTTTTCACGATTATCCGAGATTCGACGAATGCTGGTTTATGACATACTGGCACCCCCCCAAATGTCTTTCGTTGCTACTCAAATTCTGCGTGGCCGCTTTATCTGACCCGAGGAACTTTCTGCGCGATTTCTGGTTAATTTTGTTCCAGTAACCTCGAATCCCAAAAAACCGTGTATTATAAACTTCAATTTGAGCCGTTCGGGAGGTCGCATCGGACCCTATTTCTGTTTCTCCTGGTTTTTATCACGCGTCTGAGGTCATTCAGGAGTTAACCTATTCGATTTCAGCTTCGGATAACTAGTATTAATAAATTTTTCACGATTATCCGAGATTTGACGAATGTTGGTTTATGGCATACCGGCAGCCCCAAATGTCTTCTGTTGCTACTCAAATTTTACGCGGCCGCTTTTTCTGACCCGAGGAACTTTCTGCGCGATTTCCGGAGAATTTTGTTCCGGTAGTCTGGAATCCCGAAAAACCATGTAATATACACTTCAAATTGAGCCGTTCGGGAGGTCGTACTGGACCCCGTTTCGTTTTCTCTCGGTTTTTTTTATCACGCGTCCGAGGTCATTTCAGGAGTTAACCTATTCGATTTCAGCCTCGGATAACGAGTATTAATACATTTTTAACGATTATCCGAGTTTCGACGAATGCTGGTTTATGGCATACAGGCACCCCCAAATGTCTTCCGTTGCTACTCAAATTTTACGCGGCCACTTTATCTGACCCGAGGAACTTTCTGAGGGATTTCCGGAGAATTTTGTTCCGGTAGTCTGGAATCCCGAAAAACCGTGTAATATACACATCAATTTGAGCCGTTCGGGAGGCCGCACCAGACCTTGTTTCTTTTTCTCCCGGTTTTTTTATCACGCGTCCGATGTCATTTCAGCAGTTAACCTATTCGATTTCAGCCTCGGATAACGAGTATTAATACATTTTTCACGATTATCCTAGATTGACGAATGACGGTTTATGGCATACCGGCACCCCCAAATGTCTTCTGTTGCAATTCAAATTTTGCGTGGCCGCTTTATCTGACTCGAGGAAGTTTCTGCGCGATTTCTGGAGAATCTTCTTCCGGTACCCTGGAATCTCGAAAAACCGTGTATTATACACTTCAAATTGAGCCGTTCGGGAGGTCATACCGGACCCTGTTTCTTTTTCTCACGGTTTTTTTATCACGCGTCCGAGGTCATTTCAGAAGTTAACCTATTCGATTTCAGCCTCGGATAAGGAGTATTAATACATTTTTAACGATTATCCGAGTTTCGACGAATGCTGGTTTATGGCATACCGGCAGCCCCAAATGTCTTCTATTGCTACTCAAATTTTGCGTGCCGCATTATCTGACCCGAGGAACTTTCTGCGCAATTTCCGGAGAATTTTGTTCCGGTACCCTGGAATCCCGAAAAACCGTGTATTATACACTTCAATTTGAGCCGTTCGGGAGGTCGTACCGTACCCTATTTCTTTTTCTCCCGTTTTTTTATCACGCGTTTGAGGTCATTTCAGAAGTTAAATTATTTGATTTAAGCCTCGGATAACGACTATTAATACATTTTTCACGATTATCCGAGGTTTGACGAATGCTGGTTTATGGCATACCGGCACCCCCCCCCCCCAATGTCTTTCTTTGCTACTCAAATTTTGCGTGGCCGCTTTATCTGACCCTAGGAACTTTTTGTGCGATTTCCGGAGAATTTTGTTCCGGTACCCTGGATTCCCGAAAAACCTTGTATTATACACTTCAATTTGAGCCGTTCGGGAGGTCGTACCGGACCATGTTTCTTTTTCTCCCGGTTTTTTAATCACGCGTCCGAGCTCATTTCAGAAATTAACCTATTCGATTTCAGCCTCGGATAACGAGTATTAATACATTTTTAACGATTATCCGAGTTTCGACGAATGCTGGTTTATGGCATACCGGCACCCCTAAATGTCTTCCATTGCTACTCAAATTTTATGAGGCCGCTTTATTTGAACCGAGGAACTTTATGCGCGATTTCCAGAGAATTTTGTTCCGGTAGTCTGGAATCCCGAAAAACCGTGCAATATACACTTCAATTCGAGCCGTTCGGGAGGTCGTACCGGACCCTGTTTCATTTTATCCCGATTTTTTTATCACTCGTCCGAGTTTATTTCTGGAGTTAACCTATTCGATTTCAGCCTCGGATAATGACTATTAATACATTTTTCACGAATATCCGAGGTTCGACGAATGGTGGTTTATGGTATACTGGCACGCACCCAAATGTCTTTCGTTGCTACTCAAATTCTGCGTGGCCGCTTTATCTGACCCGCGGAACTTTCTGCGCGATTTCTGGAGAATTTTGTTCCGGTACCCTCGAATCCCGAAAAACCGTGTATTATACACTTCAATTTGAGCCGTTCGGGAGGTCGCACCGGACCCTATTTCTGTTTCTCCTGGTTTTTATCACGCGTCTGAGGTCATTCAGGAGTTAACCTATTCGATTTCAGCTTCGGATAACTAGTATTAATACATTTTTCACGATTATCCGAGATTTGACGAATGTTGGTTTATGGCATACCGGCAAATGTCTTCTGTTGCTACTCAAATTTTACGCGGCCGCTTTATCTGACCCGAGGAACTTTCTGCGCGATTTCCGGAGAATTTTGTTCCGGTAGTCTGGAATCCCGAAAAACCATGTAATATACACTTCAAATTGAGCCGTTCGGGAGGTCGTACTGGACCCCGTTTCGTTTTCTCTCGGTTTTTTATCACGCGTCCGAGGTCATTTCAGGAGTTAACCTATTCGATTTCAGCCTCGGATAACGAGTATTAATACATTTATAACGATTATCCGAGTTTCGACGAATGCTGGTTTATGGCATACTGGCACCCCCAAATGTCTTCCGTTGCTACTCAAATTTTACGCGGCCGCTTTATCTGACCCGAGGAACTTTCTGCGCTATTTCCGGAGAATTTTGTTCCGGTACCCTGGAATCCCGAAAAACCGTTTATTATACACTTCAATTTGAGCCGTTCGGGAGGTCGTACCGGTCCCTGTTTCTTTTTCTCTCGGTTTTATTATCACGCGTCCGAGGTCATTTCAGGAGTTAACCTATTCGATTTCAGCCTCGGATAACGAGTATTATTACATTTTTAACGATTATCCGAGTTTCGACGAATGCTGGTTTATGGCATACCGGCACTCCCAAATGTCTTCCGTTGCTACTCAAATTTTACGCGGCTGCTTTATCTTACCCGAGAAACTTTCTGCGCGATTTCCGGAGAATTTTATTCCGGTAGTCTGGAATCCCGAAAAACCGTGTAATATACACTTCAATTTGAGCCGTTCGGGAGGCCGTACTGGACCTTGTTTCTTTTTCTCCCGGTTTTTTTATCACGCGTCCGATGTCATTTCAGGAGTTAACCTATTTGATTTCAGCCTCGGATAACGAGTATTAATACATTTTTCACGATTATCCGAGATTGACGAATGACGGTTTATGGCATACCGGCATCCCGAAATGTCTTCCGTTGCAATTCAAATTTTGCGTGGCCGCTTTATCTGACTCGAGGAAGTTTCTACGTGATTTCCGGAGAATCTTGTTCCGGTACCCTGGAATCTCGAAAAACTGTGTATTATACACTTCAATTTGAGCTGTTCAGGAGGTCATACCGGACCCTGTTTCTTTTTCTCCCGGTTTTTTTATCACGCGTCCGAGGTCATTTCAGGAGTTAACCTATTCGATTTCAGCCTCGGATAATGCGTATTAATACATTTTTCACGATTATCCGAGTTTGACGAATGTTGGTTTATGGCATACCGGCATCCCCAAATGTCTTCTGTTGCTACTCAAATTTTGTGTGGCCGCTTTATATGACCCGATGAACTTTCTGCGTGATTTCCATAGAATTTTGTTTCGGTAGTTTGGAATCTCGAAAAACCGTGTAATATACACTTAAATTCGAGCCGTTCGGGAGGTCGTACCAGACCCTGTTTCATTTTATCCCGATTTTTTTATCACTTGTCCGAGTTTATTTCAGAAGTTAACTTATTTTATTTCAGCCTCAGATAACGACTATTAATACATTTTTCACGATTATCAGAGGTTCGACGAATGGTGGTTTATGGCATACCGGCACCCCCCAAATGTCTTTCGTTTCTACTCAAATTTTGCGTGGCCGCTTTATCTGACCCGAGGAACTTTCTGCGCGATTTCCGGAGAATTTTGTTCCGGTACCCTGGAATCCCGAAAAACCGTGTATTATACACTTCAATTTGAGCCGTTCGGGAGGTCGTACCGGACCCTGTTTCTTTTTCTCCCGGTTTTTAATCACGCATCCGAGGTCATTTTAGAAGTTAACCTATTCGATTTTAGCCTCGGATAACGAGTATTTATACATTTTTAACGATTATCCGAGTTTCGACGAATGTTGGTTTATGGTATACCGGCACCCCTAAATGTCTTCCGTTGCTAGTCAAATTTTGCGTGGCCGCTTTATCTGACCCGAGGAACTTTCTGCGCAATTTCCGGAGAATTTTGTTTCGGTAGTCTGGAATCCCGAAAAACCGTGTATTATATACTTCAATTTGAGCCGTTCGGGAGGTCGTACCGGACTGTTGGAGCTTGTGTCCTCCACAAATTAGTGTGATAACATTTGTAAATCTCTTACAGGTTCACAAGGGTATACTTCGTATTTTATCAGTTGATTAACGATTACCTAATAACGGTTGGCTTGCTAGAAAGTTTGACGTTATTATCATACTGATGGCGGTGATCAACTACTCCCTAAAGGTCACACCTAAAGGATGTGTTTGAGAGATGTGGTTATGGAAATGTAATCACATTGATGCCTTATATGACTAAACAGTTAGTCAATGTGTTGATGAGACAATTATTTAATGAAAATTAAATAATATTAGTTGAGACGAATTAACTGTTAATTCGTAAATTGAATATAATATGTTATATTTAATTAATGTGTATAATGTTAAGCTTGGACGAATTAATATGTTAATTCGTAATTAAATGTAATCGTTTATATTTAATCAACAAGATGAATGTGTCATAGTGGTAATAGTAAGGGTACTCAAACCAAGAGGTTATGGGATCGATCCTCACTAGATGACAATTTATATTTAACACATTTTTATATATTAAGGAAACATCTAAAAATAAGAGGATTTTAATCCTCCTATTTTTGGTTTTTCGGCCCAAAACCGAGTGAAAGAATAAAAAGAAAAAAAAACTTTTCTTATTTTTTTCTCTCTTGTTTTTTCGGTTATATTAGGTAGATAGGGAGATCATTTGCGCTCTCTCTTTTTTTTTAACCTAATTTAACCTAGCCTCCATCTCATCAAAAGAAAAACACAAAACCTAAAAATTAATCAGTTAATTTGTGGATTGATTCTAGCCAAATCAAAGGGCATTTCTCATATCGTCTTGGGTGCAACTAATAGGAGAATATCATTGCGATATTGTTCATAGGCCATAAAAGCTAGGACCGAAGGTTATTTCTTAATCCTTTACGTATTGTTTATGCAATTTAGTTTTATGACTCGTAATTAGACCTGGCAAAAGCAACCCGACCCGATTGACCCGACCCGAAAAAGCTGACCTGAGACCCGAAGTGACCCGAACTACATCACCCGAATGTGACCCGAAAACCCGAATTGACCCGACCCGACCCGAACATGACCCGGGCTTTCTTGACCTGTACTGGCCCGACCCGAAAATGACCCGATCCGAAACCACTAAACCCGAAAATGACCCGACAAAATATAACTCTAATTGAACCGAAAAGACTTGAAATGACTATTTCTCTTTTATTCATTGACCTGAAAATGACCCGACCCAAAACAATCCGACCCGCTTGGCCCGAAACAGACCCGACAACAAACCCGAAATAGACCCGAAACCCGAAAAGACCCGTCCCGACCTGAATTAACCCGAATTAACCCGACCCGAATTAGCCCGACCCGAACCCGACCCGTTGACCCGTTTTGCCAGCTCTACTCGTAATCATCACTTTATAATTCGTTATAATCCTTAAATTTAAAGGGATGCATACAGATAAATCCCACAAGTGGTATCAGAGCCAAGGCCACAAATTTATTTTGATGATTTTCATAAAAATTGGATTAAACAAAAAACGGTTTTGAGAAAAAAAAAATTAGGGTTTCGGTTTAAAATTTTTTTTTGCCGATTTGATTTTTTTTCTCTGCCGAGTTTATGCTCTTGTTTTTGATGATTATTTCCATTTCGATTTTTCATATTGTTGTTTAATCAGTTAATATAAACATATGATAAATTGGTAGTTTTTTTATTTAATGAAGATTAAGTTAAAATTGTAAATGGAATCGTCATGCCGATGATATAGAAATTTGTTTTTGCTATATAGTTTTTGGCATATACGATTAATAATGTTTTATTAATTCATATGCTAATCATGTTCTAATAGCAACTATAAACGATTTCATTCATCGAATTTTTATTTTAGGGCATTATGTCAAATGCAAAAGAGTTTTTTTTGTTTGTTTTCTGTTACTGTTCACTGTTTAGTTATTATTTTCAGCCGTGAGAAAGAACTAAAAAAAAAAAACTGTTTTTTTATTTTCTGTTTTAGCCGAGACATATAAAAAAATTTTTTGTTTTTGTTTGTTTTGGCCAATATTAATTATACATTACATTTACAATGTATGATTAATTGTTGTGAAACGGTTCACAATTTTAAGATACCTAATTATTTTAAAGCAGTTTAAAATTTTGATGGATTAAATTCATATTACAAGTTTAATATGAATTAAGATTGAAATTAATGTGATTAATTGAGGAATTGTCACTTAATTTGATTTTAAATAGGCGGTTTGGAAAATTAATCTACATAATTAAAGAATTATGTCTTGTATGTTTAATTGTTATTAGTTGATGCATTTTATTTAGTTGAATGAATCGTTTGAATGGTTTAATTTACGTATTTTTGCAATCGGTTGTAATTTGTATTACCTAGTGTGGCCTTAGTCAAATTATGTTTTCGTAATGATGGGAACATAATTTTTAATGTAATTTGAGATCTCGAATCTCCTTTATTTTTCCTTTAGTTTTTGGGTTTTGAAATTAGAATGTAATAAATAGGTTTATTATGTAAATTTATTTATAGTAATTTTCAAAGAAGACTAAAGATGGAGATTGAAGCTCACTCCCGCTACATGGATCAAGATGGAACATCGAGACAAGCTTCTCGGGTCCAAGGATGGATTCCAAATTTGTATTTAATGTTCATTTTGATAGGATAGGCCACACTAGGACCTTTTATTGTTTTTACGTTTTTTTCATTCCTATTGCTTTTCATTCACATGATAGTTTATGCATCATTTTCCGCCTAAAACCAAACCACCTACTACTACTAAAATGCATGAAAATTGACATATATAGGTTGTATGTTAGTTTTATAGACATACAGATGTCACATGTTTTAAGCCATCACCTTAGTTTATTCATTCACGCATGCTAGATATTAGTTCACTTAAAATGAATTAAAACAAAGTTGATGGGATCTTCCTCTAAAACGGAAATTGAGACTAGTCTTTATAAGGGCAAACAACTATGAATCGCTTCTTCGTCGGTAGGCATAATATGACCCCTTCTACGTTGGGTAAGTAGTTTGTATTGACTTAGTTTACCTCAACATCATAGTCCGAAGAGTTTCTCGCGATTATGATGGACTAAAGATAGAATTTACAGAAATTTATCGACCAAGAATTCTAACGGTAGAATTAGCTAAAAGGTTAGCTTATCAATTTGCAGATAATTGAGTCTTGGGATCATTTATATAATTTTTGAGGGAGGTCAATTGTATAAATATTTTTGAGTCTTCGCGTTATGACAGTAGTTCATTAGACTTAAAAATCATAAACGATGCACATGCTTATTATTTTTATTCTTCCTCTCGCAGTGTAGAACACGTTTATTTTGATAATACTGTTACAACAAAATGGCTGGAAATAACGCTATCCCAATGCCAAGTGCCACACTTGATCGCGAGTCCTGGCTGAAAGCTTCTATGGAACACATGAATCAGTCCACGCGACTGAAGAATGATGGGTCAAACTTTGCGGACTAGGAGGCAGCACTACGGAATGCTGCCATTGCTGACGGTAAGCTCAAGTACTTAACTGAGCCAATACCAGTCAACCCAGGCCCCAATGCAGGAGTTAACGAGTCAATTGCTTATAGTGACTTCGTTATGGAAGCGGGTGCGATAAAGAACGTACTCATCTTTGCAATGGAAACCAATTTGCAGAGACGCTTCATTGCTCAAGGTGCAAACAAGATTTTCACCACGCTCACTAACGAGTTCTCAAAAGCACCGAGAATCGTTACTTATGAGCATACCTGTCGCTTCTTTGATGCAAAACTCCAGAAGGGCCAACCGGTTAGCCCACACATTCTTCACATGATTGAGAATGTCGAGAAGCTGGAGGCACTTGATTGTAAAATCAGTGAGAGCATTGTCATTGACCGAATGCTTCATTCTCTTCATGATGGTTTTGCCCTCTTCAGGGCGAACTACTACATGAATAACTTGAAAAAGAGTCCTCATGAGCTACACTCCCTTCTCGTACAGACCGAGAAGGATATGAAATTGAGTGGGAGTATGAAGCAGGATGTTCTCACGATTTACAACAAGGGTAAAGGTAAGGGCAAAACTGCAGGCGACCTAACTGTAGGTAAGCCAAAATTCAAGAAGCCAGGAAACGGTAAGAGTGGGCCTGGTGAGACTAGTGGCTCACAGGGGAAGGCAAAGAGCAAGGGCGGTGACATTGAGTGCCACCATTGTCACAAGACTGGGCGTTGGAGTAGGAATTGTCCCGTGTACCGTGAGGACATCAAAGCAGGCCGCGTCGTTCCTGTTGGTATGTCATCTTATATTCATATGATTGAGATTAACCATGCAAGTTTCGGAACTTGGGTACTAGATACTGGCTGTGGTTCTCATCTGTGTAATCATTTGCAGGGCCTAAAGAACATCACACCTCACGCAAAGGGTGATGTGGACCTGCGAGTTGGAAATGGAGCACGAGTTGCTGCAGTCTCCAAAGGAACATATGTAATCCAGCTCCCTAGTGGGTTTGAGTTATTTTTAAATAACTGTTACTATGTACCTAGTTTATCTAAGAACATTATATCTGTTTCCGTACTCGATAAAGACGGTTTTGCATTTTCAATAAAGGATAATAGTTGTATTTTCTCTTTCAATGAAATGATTTATGGCAAAGCAGTTTCCATGAATGGAATTTACATCTTAGATCAAACCACGGAAGTATTACACGTGAATAATAAGAAATTAAAGGTTGGTGACAAAGATCAAACCTATCTATGGCATTGTCGAATGGGACACATAAATGAAAAACGCGTGAAGAAACTCGTCGATAATGGGACTATTCCCGCATTCGATTTTTCTACATATGGCACATGTGAATCATGTCTCATTGGCAAAATGACTCGAATTTCCTTCAAAGGTGTTGGAATGCGCGCTAGTGACCTATTAGGACTCATACATACTGATGTTTGTGGACCTATGTCAATTACCGCTAGAGATGGCTATAGATATTTTATCACTTTCACGGACGATTTAAGTAGATACGGATATGTCTACTTAATGAAGCATAAAAGTGAGTCCTTTGAGAAATTTAAGGAATACTAGAACAGGGTTCAGAACCAACTAGGTAGAAAGGTTAAAGCACTCCGTTCAGATCGGGGTGGCGAATATCTTTCAAATGAGTTTGATCAACACCTTAAAGACTGTGGAATCGTTTTGCAGTTAACTCCACCTGGAACACCTCAATTAAATGGTGTGTCCGAACAGAGAAATCGAACCTTACTTGATATGGTTCGATCCATGATAAGTCACACGGTAGTGCCTGATTCATTATGGGGTTTTGCTCTTTTGTCAGCTGCTCTTATACTTTACCGAAGTCCGACTAAAGCCGTCGACAAGACTCCATATGAAATGTGGAAGGGAACGGTCCCTAACTTGTCCTTTATTCGGGTTTGGGGCTGCGAGGCTTATGTCAAGTGGAGACACGAGGATAAGCTCGGCCCGCGATCGGTCAAGACATACTTTATAGGTTATCCAAAAGGAACATTTGGTCATTACTTCTATTCGCCTACCGAACATCGAGTTTTTGTTGCGGCTAGTGCGACGTTCTTAGAGAAAGAATTTCTCGAGAATAAGACGAGTAATAGAACCTTCGAGCTGTCGGAGATTCCAGAACCAACAACCGAGGAACGGATGGAGGAAGTTGTTCCTCCAACTGATGATACGGTTAATATTCCTGAGGAACCCAGGAGGTCGGGTAGAGTCTCTAATCCTCCGGACAGATACATTGGTATGTTCAAGGAGAATGACGTTTTACTTCTAGAAAGTAATGAACCCGCTACCTATAAAGGTGCTATGGCCTGTTCCGACTCAAAGCTATGGCTCGAAGCCATGCAATCCGAGATGGACTCCATGTATGAGAATAACGTATGGGATCTAGTTGATTTACCTAATAAGGTAAAACCTCTACAGTGTAAATGGCTTTACAAAATAAAGCATTCTGTAGACGCGCAACCAGATACCTATAAGTCACGACTTGTGGCAAAAGGTTTCACTCAAGTGCACGGATTGCATTATGATGAAATTTTTGCACCTGTAGTCATGTTACGTTCCATTCGGATAATCTTAGCGATTGCCACTTTTCATGACTATGAAATTTGGCAAATGGATGTGAAAACCGCGTTCTTAAACGGTTATTTGGAGGAAGAGTTGTACATGGTGCAACCCGAAGGTTTCATAGATCCTGAACATCCTAAGAAAGTATGCAAGCTTAAGCATTCCATTTATGGACTTAAGCAAGCTTCTCGTAGTTGGAATCATCGTTTCGACCAGGTGATAAAAGAGTATGGTTTCACTCGATCGGTCGAGGAACCATGCTTATATATCAAGTCGAGTGGGAGCAAGATTGTTTTCTTGATATTGTATGTCGATGACATACTCTTGATTGGGAATGACATTCCTCTCCTATCTTCGGTTAAAGAATGGTTGAAGAACCATTTCCAGATGAAAGATCTGGGTGAGGCACAACGCATTTTGGGAATCCGTATCTACCGAGATAGATCACGGCGGACGTTATCACTGAGTCAGGAGTCTTATTTGGATAAGATTCTTGAGAGATTCAACATGACCAACTCCAAGAAGGGGAACCTTCCAATGACGTCTGGGATGCGATTGAGCAAGTCTCGATCACCCACGACGCCTGAAGGGATTGAGCGCATGAGTCGTGATCCTTATGCATCTGCCATAGGATCGATCATGTATGCCATGATATGCACACGTCCAGACGTGGCATATCCATTGAGTATGACGAGTCAGTACCAAAAGACTCCAGGTGAAACACACTAGATAGCTGTTAAAAACATCCTCAAGTACCTACGGAGGACTTAGGATTGGGTATTGACTTATGGAGGAGATACTAAGCTATGCGCAACTGGTTACGCAGATGCTAGCTTCCAAACGGATCGAGATGACTCAAAATCTCAGTCCGGGTTCGTCTTTACTCTTAATGGTGTTGCGGTTAGCTGGAAGAGTTCCAAACAGAGTGTTGTTGCAGATTTTACTACTGAATCCGAGTACTATGCCGCTTCGGAGGCAGCAAAGGAAGCGATATGGATGCGTCAATTCTTACAAGGACATACGGTAGTTCCTAGTTCGAATGACCCGATCACCATCTATTGTGACAATAGAGGTGCCATCTTCCAGGCTAAGGAGCCAAAGTCTAGCAACAAATCTTGACATGTACATCGGAAAGCTCACCTGATCTGTGATTACGTGGAGCAAGAGGAGATAGTGATTGACAAGATTGCGACGGATGATAACATCGCGGATCCTCTCACTAAACCGTTGAATTATGATAAGCATGTAGGGCACGTTATTTCCATGGGAATTAAATGTGTTCCTGAGTTGTAGTAGTTGATTATGGATTTGATACATTATGTTTTTCATATACTATTTATAACTTCATCGTTTTTATATAATATTTTGTTTTTCATGTGGATTGTACTGACAACATTGAACGCCACAAAGTGAACTGAATTACATTATATTTTGTTTTGGTCCGTAATCGCCCATATGAGCTGATATCTCTGGCTATTATATTGTGCAGTCGATTGATGGTGGGTTCAACGAGCCATAAGTCGAACAGTTGACTTATCGATCACGGATGCGAGATTATAACGATACCTCGTAGGACAAATTTTTTTGTGACAACGTAATGGAGTCCTAAATGTTTAAAAACATTCGGTGCCGGGTCGTGGATTGGACGTCCATTGTGTTCCTAGAGTCGATTCTTTTGACTATCGACTGTCTCTTGAGATTAAGGCAGTTTTGGGTGACTTTGGTTTCTTTCTCACGGTCTGCCGTAAATGGAGGCTAAGTAGATTTTTTCTGGGTCATTTCATACTGTGCTTACATCTGCAGGATTCGAGTTGAGGAAAATATCCAACCCTTATCAGGTATAGTTATTTCTCAGGGCCACTCGAGGAGTTGTAACTGAAATGCATGGCCATGCTCGAATGATGATTCGTTTATCAGTTAAGTTAATCTCTAGTCGGGGAAACCACTCATGATACAGATCACTTGTAAAATACGACCTTTGTGAATACAGATTTTGCAAATTGTTTTACATTGAGTGGGAGAAATTTTAGGATATGAGAATCGGTTATCGCACATACACTTGTGAGGACAAGTGGGAGTTTGTTGGAGCTTGTGTCCTCCACAAATTAGTGTGATAACATTTGTAAATCTCTTACAGGTTTACAAGGGTATACTTCGTATTTTATCAGTTGATTAACGATTACCTAATAACGGTTGGCTTGCTAGAAAGTTTGACGTTATTATCATACTGATGGCGGTGATCAACTGGTCCCTAAAGGTCACACCTAAAGGATGTGTTTGAGAGATGTGGTTATGGAAATGTAATCACATTGATGCCTTATATGACTAAACAGTTAGTCAATGTGTTGATGAGACAATTATTTAATGAAGATTAAATAATATTAGTTGAGACGAATTAACTGTCAATTTGTAAATTGAATATAATATGTTACATTTAATTAATGTGTATAATGTTAAGCTTGGACGAATTAATATGTTAATTCGTAATTAAATGTAATCGGTTATATTTAATCAACAAGATGAATGTGTCATAGTGGTAATAGTAAGGGTACTCAAACCAAGAGGTTATGGGATCGATCCTCACTAGATGACAATTTATATTTAACACATTTTTATACATCAAGGAAACATCTAAAAATAAGAGGATTTTAATCCTCCTATTTTTGGTTTTTCGGCCCAAAACCGAGTGAGAGAAAAAAAAGAAAAAAAACTTTTCTTATTTTTTTCTCTCTTGTTTTTTCGGTTATATTAGGTAGATAGGGAGATCATTTGCTCTCTCTCTTTTTTTTTTAACCTAATTTAACCTAGCCTCCATCTCATCAAAAGAAAAACCCAAAACCTAAAAATTAATCAGTTAATTTGTGGATTGATTCTAGCAAAATCAAAGGGCATTTCTCATATCGTCTTGGGTGCAACTAATAGGAGAATATCATTGCGATATTGTTCATAGGCCATAAAAGCTAGGACCGAAGGTTATTTCTTAATCCTTTACGTATTGTTTATGCAATTTAGTTTTATGACTCGTAATCATCACTTTATAATTCGTTATAATCCTTAAATTTAAAGGGATGCATACAGATAAATCTCACACGGACCCTGTTTCTTTTTCTCTCGGTTTTATTATCACGCGTCCGAGGTCATTTCAGGAGTTAACCTATTCGATTTCAGCCTCGGATAACGAGTATTATTACATTTTTAACGATTGTCCGAGTTTGGACGAATGCTGGTTTATGGCATACCGGCACTCCCAAATATCTTCCGTTGCTACTCAAATTTTACGCGGCTGCTTTATCTTACCCGAGGAACTTTCTGCGCGATTTCCGGAGAATTTTGTTCCGGTAGTCTGGAATTCTGAAAAACCGTGTAATATACGCTTCAATTTGAGCCGTTCGGGAGGCCGTACCTGACCTTGTTTCTTTTTCTCCCGGTTTTTTATCACGCGTCCGATGTCATTTCAGGAGTTAACCTATTCAATTTCAGCTCGGATAACGAGTATTAATACATTTTTAACGATTATCCGAGTTTCGACGAATGCTGGTTTATGGCATACCGGCACCCCCAAATGTCATCCGTTGCTAGTTCAATTTTGCGTGGCCGCTTTATCTGACCCGAGGAACTTTCTGCGCGATATCCGGAGAATTTTGTCACGCGTCCGAGTTTATTTTTATCACGCGTCCGAGGTTATTTTTACCGGACCCTGTTTCTTTTTCTACCAGTTATTTTTATCACGCGTCCGTTCGGGAGGTCGTACCAGAACAAAATTCTCCAGAAATCGTGTAGAGAGTTCCTCGGGTCAGATAAAGCGGCCACGCAAAATTTGAGTTGCAACGGAAGACATTTGGGGGTGCAGGTATGCCATAAACCAGTATTCGTCGAACCTCGGATAATCGTGAAAAATGTATTAATACTCGTTATCCGAGGCTGAAATCGAATAGGTTAATTCCCGAAATGACCTCGGATGCATGATCAAAAAACCGGGAGAAAAAGAAACAGGGTCCGGTACGACCTCCCGAACGGCTCAAATTGAAGTGTTATATGCACGGTTTTTCGGGATTCCAGGGTACCGGAACAAAATTTTCCGGAAATCGCGCAGAAAGTTCCTCTGTTCAGATAAAGCGGCCACGCAAAATTTGAGTAGCAACGGAATACATTTGAGGGTGCCGGTATGCCATAAACCAGCATTTATCGAACCTCGGATTATCGTGAAAAATGTAATAATACTCGTTAAACGATGCTGAAATCGAATAGGTTAACTCCTAAAATGACCTCGGATGTGTGATTAAAATAACATGGGAGAAAAAGAAACAGGGTCCGGTACGACCTGCCGAACGGCTCAAATTGAAGTGTATAATACACGGTTTTTCGGGATTCCAGGGTACCGGATCGAAATTCTCCGGAAATCGCGCAGAAAGTTCCTCGGGTCAGATAAAGCGGCCATGCAAAATTTGAGTAGCAACGGAAGACATTTGGGGGTGCCGGTATGCCATAAACCAGCGTTCTCGTCGAACCTCGGATAATTGTGAAAAATGTATTAATACTCGTTATCCGAGGCTGAAATCGAATAGGTTAACTCCTGAAATAACCTCGGACACATGATAAAAAAAAACTGGAGAAAAAAAACAGGGTCCGGTACGACCACCCGAACAGCTCAAATTGAAGTGTATAATACACGGTTTTTCGGGATTCTTGGGTATCAGAACAAAATGCTCCGGAAATCGCGCAGAAAGTTCCTCGGGTCAGATAAAGTGGCCACGCAAAATTTGAGTAGCAACGGAAGACATTTGGGGTTGCTGGTTTGCCATAATCCAGCATTCGTCGAACCTCGGATAATCGTTAAAAATGTATTAATACTCGTTATCCGAGGCTGAAATCGAATAGGTTAACTCCGGAAATGACCTTGGATGCGTGATAAAATTCTCCGGGAGAAAAAGAAACAGGGTCTGCCACGACATCCCGAACGGCTCAAATTGAAGTGTATAATACACGGTTTTTCGAAATTCCAGGCTACCGGAACAAAATTCTCCATAAATCGCGCAGAAAGTTCCTCGGGTCAGATAAAGCGGCCACGCAAAATTTGAGTAGCAACGGAAGTCATTTGGGGTGCCGGTATGCCATAAACCAGCATTCGTCGAACCTCGTATAATCGTGAAAAATGTATTAATAATCGTTATCCGAGGCTGAAATCGAATAGGTTAACTCCTGAAATAACCTCGGACGCGTGATAAAAATAACTGGTAGAAAAAGAAACAGGGTCCGGTACGACCTCCCGAACGGCTCAAATTTATGTGTATAATACACGGTTTTTCGGGATTCTAGGGTACCGGAACAAAATTCTCCAGAAATCGTGTAGAAAGTTCCTCGGGTCAGATAAAGCGGCCACACAAAATTTGAGTTGCAACGGAAGACATTTGGGGGTGCAGGTATGCCGTAAACCAGCATTCGTCGAACCTCGGATAATCGTGAAAAATGTATTAATACTCGTTATCTGAGGCTAAAATCGAATTGGTTAACTCCTGAAATGACCTCGGACGCGTGATAAAAAAACCAGGAGAAAAAGAAACAGGGTCGGATACGACCTCCCGAACGGCTCAAATTGAAGTATATATTACACGATTTTTCGGGATTCCAGACTACCGGAAAAAAAAAAATTCCGGAAATCACGCAGAAAGTTCCTCAGGTCAGATAAAGCGGCCACGCGAAATTTGAGTAGCAACGGAAGATATTTACGTGTGCCGGTATGCCATAAACCAGCATTCGTCGAACCTCGGATAATTGTGAAAAATGTATTAATACTCGTTATCCGAGGCGTAAATCGAATAGGTTAACTCTTGATATGACCTCGGATGCATGATAAAAAAACCAGGAGAAAAAGAAACAGGGCCCGGTACGACCTCCCGACGGCTCAAATTGAAGTGTATAATACACGGTTTTTCAGGATTCCAGGGTACCGGAACAAAATTTTCCGAAAATCGCGCAGAAAGTTCCTCGGGTCAGTTAAAGCGGCAACGCAAAATTTGAGAAGCAACGGAAGTCATTTGGGGGTGCCGGTACGCCATAAACCAGCATTCGTCGAAACTCGTATAATCGTGAAAAATGTATTAATACTCGTTATCCGAGGCTAAAATCGAATAGGTTAACTCCTGAAATGACCTCGTATGCGTGATAAAAAAAAACCGGTAGAAAAAGAAACAGGGCCCGGTACGACCTCCCGAACGGATCAAATTGAAGTGTATAATACACGGTTTTCCGGGGTTCCAGCGTACCGGAACAAAATTCTCCGGAATTTGCGCAGAAAGTTCCTTGGGTCAGATAAAGCGGCCATGCAAAATTTGAGAAGAAATGGAAGACATTTGGGGGTGCCGGTATGCCATAAACCAGCATTCATCGAACCTCGGATAATCGTTAAAAATGTATTAATACTCGTTATCCGAGGCTGAAATCGAATAGGTTAACTACTGAAATGACCTCGGACACGTGATAAAAAAACCGGGAGAAAAAGAAACAGGGTCTGCTACGACATCCCGAACGGCTCAAATTGAAGTTTATAATACACGGTTTTTCGGGATTCCAGGGTACCGGAATAAAATTCTCCGTAAATCGCGCAGAAAGTTCCTCGGGTCAGATAAAGCGGCCACGCAAAATTTGAGTTGCAACGGAAGACATTTGGGGTTGCCGGTATGCCATAAACCAGCATTCGTCGAACCTCGGATAATCGTTAAAAATGTATTAAAACTCGTTATCCAAGGCTGAACGCGAATAGGTTAACTTCTGAAATGACCTCGGACACGTGATAAAAAAACCAGGAAAAAAGAAACAGGGTCCGGTATTTTTAGAAATCTAGATCTCATTACTTAACATATTCATATATGTTCTAATTAATTTAGTCATAAAATTAATTACTAATCTTATGCATGCAAACTTAAATAAGAAGAGATAAGAAAATCAATTTCTCATCATGTAAATTTCGGTCAAATGGGCACTAAGAAGATTTCCTTCTTGTTGGTTCTTGAGCTTTCCAATAATGGATGAACAAGATTCAAGTTTAGAATCTCTCCTCTTGATTGCACCCAAGATAATCCCTTATCCCCACTAAATAATATTAGCTAGATATTAGTTTAGTAGTTTACCTTAAAAATGATTACTAACACTCATATATTACATTAATAATTTTAGTAATCTTTTATGAACAATTTCAATCAAAATCTCATGTTTTTGATGAAGAAAAAGAGAGAAAAATGAATAATGCATGAACTTGCATGTATTAATGTATGAATGAATGTAAGAGAACTCATATTCTCATGTAGTGAAGATGAGGCACGGTTGGAACACCACAAAAGCCAAGGATAGCATCTTGCTTTATGCTTTTTCACTTCTCCAAATTGTAGGCATGTAAGTCTACTTAGTGTAGGTGTGTAAGCTAGTATAGGTTAGCCATGATTACATTATTTTATCTCATAAAATAATTCACCCACTAACTATTTCCACACCAATATTTAGTCCACTTCTATAAAATGGACTACCATTTTATTTTTGTCAATTTGTCATTTGTCACACAATATGTCACATGTAGTAGGCTACATGTTATTAATTAATTTTAGTGCATATTTATCACATAAATATCATTTTATGAATTAATTAAATTACATCCACTAATTTGACTAGTGATACTTGATCACATAAATAAAATGGGTCATGTAATTATAATTCACAATATCTTGTAATTATAATTGACCATTCATTCCTATCTCTATTGTTTCTCAAACAATAAATAATTTTAGTAACAAAGCATTTTATTACTAAAATAAATCTTATTTAATCCCATTACAATAAGATATTAATTCTCTCTCACAAATCGAATTGTTCAATTTTAAGGAATTGATCAACTTGCATCGTCATACAATTAATCAACTTTATAGATAAGGGCATCATCCTATAGGTGTGACCTTAAGGGATCAACTGACCACCACCGTCCCACGACAGTAACGTCAAACTCTAGCAAGCCAATCGTTACCGATTAATGTTGATCAGTCGACTATATAATTGAATCATCCCTTACGTATTCTTTATATGAGATTTATTAATGATATTTAAATCATGTGATCGCACTATTGTTGAGGACACATTTCCCAACAGGTATGACCTCCCGAACGGCTCAAATTGAAGTGTATAATATACGTTTTTCGGGATTCCAGGGTACCAGAACGAAATTCTCCGGAAATCACGCAGAAAGTTCCTCGGGTCAGATAAAGCGACCACGCAAAATTTTAGTAGCAACGGAAGACATTTGGGGGTGCCGGTATGCCATAAACCAGCATTCGTCGAGACTCGGATAATCGTGAAAAATGTATTAATACTCGTTATCCGAGGCTGAAATCGAATAGGTTAACTCCTGAAAAGACCTCGGACGCGTCATAAAAAAACCGGTTGAAAAAGGAACAGGGTCCGGTACGACCTCCCGAACGGCTCAAATTGAAGTGTATAATACACGGTTTTTCGGGATTCCAAGGTACCGGAACAAAATTCTACGGAAATCGCACAGAGAGTTACTCGGGTCAGATAAAGCGGCCACGCAAAATTTGAGTAGCAACGGAAGACATGTGGAAGTGCCGGTATGCCATAAACCAGCATTCGTCGAACCTCGGATAATCGTAAAAAATGTATTAATACTCGTTATCCGACGCTGAAATCGAATAGGTTAACTCCTGAAATAACCTCGGATACGTGATATAAAAACAAGGAACTAGCATTCGTCGAACCTCGGATAATCGTTAAAAATGTATTAATACTCGTTATCCGAGGCTGAAATCGAATAGATTAACTCCTGAAATGACGTTGGACACGACATAAAAAAACCGGGAGAAAACAAAACAAGGTCCGGTATGACCTCCCGAACGGCTCAAATTGAAGTATATAATACACGGTTTTACGGGATTCCAGGGTACCGAAAAGAAATTCTCCGGAAATCGCGCAGAGATATCCTCGGGTCAGATAAAGCGGCCACGCAAAATTTGAGTATCAACGAAAGACTTTTGGAGGTGCCGGTATGCCATAAACCAGCATTCGTCGAACCTCGGATAATCGTGAAAAATGTATTAATACTCGTTATCCGAGGCTGAAATCGAATAGGTTAACTCCTGAAATGACCTCGGACACGAGATAAAAAAAAACCGGGAAAAAAAGAAACAGGGTCTGCTACGACATCCCGAACGGCTCAAATTGAAGTGTATAATACACGGTTTTTCGGGATTCCAGGGTACTGGAAAGAAATTCTCCGGAAATCGCGCAGAGAGTTCCTCGGGTCAGATAAACCGGCCACGCAAAATTTAAGTAGCAACGGAAGACATTTGGGGGTGTCGGTATGCCATAAACCAGCATTCGTCGAACCTCGGATAATTGTGAAAAATGTATTAATACTCGTTATCTGAGGCTGAAATCGAATAGGTTAACTCCCGAAATGACCTCGGATGCGTAACAAAAAACCGGTCGAAAAAGAAACAGGGTCCGGTACGACATCCCGAACGGCTCAAATTGAAGTGTATAATACACGGTTTTTCGGGATTCCAAGGTACCGGAACAAAATTCTACGGAAATCGCACAGATAGTTAATCGGGTGAGATAAAGCGGCCACGCAAAATTTGAGTAGCAACGGAAGACATTTGGGAGTGCCGGTATGCCATAAACCAGCATTCGTCGAACCTCGGATAATCGTGAAAAATGTATTAATACTCGTTATCCGACGCTGAAATCGAATAGGTTAACTCCTGAAATGACCTCGGATACGTGATATAAAAACCGGGAACCAGCATTCGTCGAACCTCGGATAATCGTTAAAAATGTATTAATACTCGTTATCCGAGGCTGAAATCGAATAGGTTAACTCCTGAAATGACGTCGGACACGTGATAAAAAAACCGGGAGAAAATAAAACAGGGTCCGGTACGACCTCCCGAACGGCTCAAATTGAAATGTATAATACACGGTTTTCCGGGATTCAAGGGTACCGAAACAAAATTCTACGGAAATCGCACAGAGAGTTACTCGGGTCAGATAAAGCGGCCACGCAAAATTTGAGTAGCAACGGAAGACATTTGGGAGTGCCGGTATGCCATAAACCAGCATTCGTCCAACCTCGGATAATCGTGAAAAATGTATTAATACTCGTTATCCGACGCTGAAATCGAAATGGTTAACTCCTGAAATGACCACGGATACGTGATATAAAAACCGGGAACCAGCATTCGTCGAACCTCGGATAATCGTGAAAAATGTATTAATACTCGTTATCCGAGGCTGAAATCGAATAGGTTAACTCCCTAAATGACCTCGGACGCAAAATAAAAAAACCGTTAGAAAAAAAAACAGGGTCCGGTATGACATCCCGAACGGCTCAAATTGAAGTGTATAATACACGGTTTTTCGGGATTCCAAGGTACAGGAACAAAACTCTCCGGAAATCGCTCAAAGAGTTACTCGGGTCAGATAAAGCGGCCACGCAAAATTTGAGTAGTAACGGAAGATATTTGGGAGTGTCGGTATGCTATAAACCAGCATTCGTCGAACCTCGGATAATCGTGAAAAATGTATTAATACTCGTTATCCGACGCTGAAATCGAATAGGTTAACTCCTGAAATGACCTCGGATACGTGATATAAAAACAAGGAACTAGCATTCGTCGAACCTCGGATAATCGTTAAAAATGTATTAATACTCGTTATCCGAGGCTGAAATCGAATAGATTAACTCCTGAAATGACGTCGGACACGAGATAAAAAAACCGGGAGAAAACAAAACAAGGTCCGGTATGACCTCCCGAACGGCTCAAATTGAAGTGTATATAATACACGGTTTTACGGGATTCCAGGGTACCGGAACAAAATTCTCTCGAAATGGCGCAGAAAGTTCCTCGGGTTAGATAAAGCGGTCACGCAAAATTTGAGTAACAACGGAAGACATTTGGGGGTGCCGGTATGCCATAATTAAACCAGCATTCGTCGTACCTTCGATAATCGTGAAAAATGTATTAATACTCGTTATCCGAGGCTGAAATCGAATAGGTTAACTCCTGAAATGACCTCGGACGCGTCATAAAAAAACCGGTTGAAAAAGGAACAGGGTCCGATACGACCTCCCGAACGGCTCAAATTGAAGTGTATAATACACGGTTTTTCGGGATTCCAAGGTACCGAAACAAAATTCTACGGAAATCGCACAGAGAGTTACTCGGGTCAGATAAAGCGGCCACGCAAAATTTGAGTAGCAACGGAAGACATTTGGGAGTGCCGGTATGCCATAAACCAGCATTCGTCCAACCAAGGATAATCGTGAAAAATGTATTAATACTCGTTATCCGACGCTGAAATCGAAATGGTTAACACCTGAAATGACCACGGATACGTGATATAAAAACCGGGAACCAGCATTCGTCGAACCTCGGATAATCGTGAAAAATGTATTAATACTCGTTATCCGAGGCTGAAATCGAATAGGTTAAATCCCTAAATGACCTCGGACGCAAAATAAAAAAACCGTTAGAAAAAAAAAACAGGGTCCGGTATGACATCCCGAACGGCTCAAATTGAAGTGTATAATACACGGTTTTTCGGGATTCCAAGGTACCGGAACAAAACTCTCCGGAAATCGCTCAAAGAGTTACTCGGGTCAGATAAAGCGGCCACGCAAAATTTGAGTAGTAACGGAAGATATTTGGGAGTGTCGGTATGCTATAAACCAGCATTCGTCGAACCTCGGATAATCGTGAAAAATGTATTAATACTCGTTATCCGACGCTGAAATCGAATAGGTTAACTCCTGAAATGACCTCGGATACGTGATATAAAAACAAGGAACTAGCATTCGTCGAACTTCGGATAATCGTTAAAAATGTATTAATACTCGTTATCCGAGGCTGAAATCGAATAGATTAACTCCTGAAATGACGTCGGACACGAGATAAAAAAACCGGGAGAAAACAAAACAAGGTCCGGTATGACCTCCCGAACGGCTCAAATTGAAGTGTATAATACACGGTTTTACGGGATTCCAGGGTACCGGAACAAAATTCTCTGGAAATCGCGCAGAAAGTTCCTCGGGTTAGATAAAGCGGTCACGCAAAATTTGAGTAACAACGGAAGACATTTGGGGGTGCCGGTATGCCATAATTAAACCAGCATTCGTCGTACCTTCGATAATCGTGAAAAATGTATTAATACTCGTTATCCGAGGCTGAAATCGAATAGGTTAACACCTGAAATGACCTCGGACGCGTCATAAAAAAACCGGTTGAAAAAGGAACAGGGTCCGGTACGACCTCCCGAACGGCTCAAATTGAAGTGTATAATACACGGTTTTTCGGGATTCCAAGGTACCGAAACAAAATTCTACGGAAATCGCACAGAGAGTTACTCGGGTCAGATAAAGCGGCCACGCAAAATTTGAGTAGCAACGGAAGACATTTGGGAGTGCCGGTATGCCATAAACCAGCATTCGTCCAACCTCGGATAATCGTGAAAAATGTATTAATACTCGTTATCCGACGCTGAAATCGAAATGGTTAACTCCTGAAATGACCACAGATACGTGATATAAAAACCGGGAACCAGCATTCGTCGAATCTCGGATAATCGTGAAAAATGTATTAATACTCGTTATCCGAGGCTGAAATCGAATAGGTTAACTCCCTAAATGACCTCGGACGCAAAATAAAAAAACCGTTAGGAAAAAAAACAGGGTCCGGTATGACATCCCGAACGGCTCAAATTGAAGTGTATAATACACGGTTTTTCGGAATTCCAAGGTACCGGAACAAAACTCTCCGGAAATCGCTCAAAGAGTTACTCGGGTTAGATAAAGCAGCCACGCAAAATTTGAGTAGTAACGGAAGATATTTGGGAGTGTCGGTATGCTATAAACCAGCATTCGTCGAACCTCGGATAATCGTGAAAAATGTATTAATACTCTTTATCCGACGCTGAAATCGAATAGGTTAACTCCTGAAATGACCTCGGATACGTGATATAAAAACAAGGAACTAGCATTCGTCGAACCTCAGATAATCGTTAAAAATGTATTAATACTCGTTATCCGAGGCTGAAATCGAATAGGTTAAATCCTGAAATGACCTCGGATGCGTGATAAAAAAAACGGGAGAAAAAGAAACAGGGTCCGGTAAGACCACCCGAAAAGCTCAAATTGAAGTGTATAATACACGGTTTTTCTGGATTCCAGGGTACCGGAACAAAATTCTCTGGAAATCGCGCAGAAAGTTCCTCGGGTTAGATAAAGCGGTCACGCAAAATTTGAGTAACAACGGAAGACATTTGGGGGTGCCGGTATGCCATAATTAAACCAGCATTCGTCGTACCTTCGATAATCGTGAAAAATGTATTAATACTCGTTATCCGAGGCTGAAATCGAATAGGTTAACTCCTGAAATGACCTCGGACGCGTCATAAAAAAACCGGTTGAAAAAGGAACAGGGTCCGGTACGACCTCCCGAACGGCTCAAATTGAAATGTGTAATACACGGTTTTTCGGGATTCCAAGGTACCGGAACAAAATTCTACGGAAATCGCACAGAGAGTTACTCGGGTCAGATAAAGCGGCCACGCAAAATTTGAGTAGCAACGGAAGACATGTGGAAGTGCCGGTATGCCATAAACCAGCATTCGTCGAATCTCGGATAATCGTAAAAAATGTATTAATACTCGTTATCCGACGCTGAAATCGAATAGGTTAACTCCTGAAATAACCTCGGATACGTGATATAAAAACAAGGAACTAGCATTCGTCGAACCTCGGATAATCGTTAAAAATGTATTAATACATACTCGTTATCCGAGGCTGAAATCGAATAGATTAACTCCGGAAATGACCTCGGACACGAGATAAAAAAAATCGGGAAAAAAAGAAACAGGGTCTGCTACGACATCCCGAACGGCTCAAATTGAATTGTATAATACACGGTTTTTTTGGATTCCAGGGTAGTGGAAAGAAATTCTCCGGAAATCGCGTAGAGAGTTCCTCGGGTCAGATAAACCGGCCACGCAAAATTTGAGTAGCAACGGAAGACCTTTGGGGGTGCCGGTATGCCATAAACCAGCATTCGTCGAACCTCGGATAATTGTGAAAAATGTATTAATACTCGTTATCCGAGGCTGAAATCGAATAGGTTAACTCCCGAAATGACCTCGGATGCGTAATAAAAAAACCGGTCGAAAAAGAAACAGCGTCCGGTACGACATCCCGAACGGCTCAAATTGAAGTGTATAATACACGGTTTTTCGGGATTCCAAGGTACCGGAACAAAATTCTACGGAAATCGCACAGAGAGTTACTCGGGTCAGATAAAGCGGCCACGCAAAATTTGAGTAGCAACGGAAGACATTTGGGAGTGCCGGTATGCCATAAACCAGCATTCGTCGAACCTCGGATAATCGTGAAAAATGTATTAATACTCGTTATCCGACGCTGAAATCGAATAGGTTAACTCCTGAAATGACCACGGATACGTGATATAAAAATCGGGAACCAGCATTCGTCGAACCTCGGATAATCGTTAAAAATGTATTAATACTCGTTATCCGAGGCTGAAATCGAATAGGTTAACTCCTGAAATGACGTCGGACACGTGATAAAAAAACCGGGAGAAAATAAAACAGGGTACGGTATGACCTCCCGAGCGGCTCAAATTGAAGTGTATATAATACACGGTTTTTCGGGATTCCAGGGTACCGGAAAGAAATTCTCCGGAAATCGCGCAGAGAGTTCCTCGGGTCAAATAAAGTTGCCACGCAAAAATTGAGTAGCAACCGAAGACATTTAGGGGTGCCGGTATGCCATAAACCAGCATTCGTCGAAAGTCGGATAATCGTGAAAAATGTATTAATACTCGTTATCCGAGGCTCAAATCGAATAGGTTAATTCCTGAAATGACCTCTGACGCGTGATAAAAAAACCGGTAGAAAAAGAAACAGCGTCCGGTACGACATCCCGAACGGCTCAAATTGAAGTGTATAATACACGGTTTTTCGGGATTCCAAGGTACCGGGACAAAATTCTCCGGAAATCGCGCAGAGAGTTACTCGGGTCAGATAAAGCGGCCACGCAAAATTTGAGTAGCAACGGAAGACATTTGGGAGTGCCGGTATGCCATAAACAAACATTCGTCGAACCTCGGATAATCGTGAAAAATGTATTAATACTCGTTATCCGACGCTGAAATCGAATAGGTTAACTCCTGAAATGACCTCGGATAAGTGATATAAAAACAAGGAACTAGCATTCGTCGAACCTCGGATAATCGTTAAAAATGTATTACTACTCGTTATCCGAGACTGAAATCGAATAGGTTAACTCCTCAAATGACCTCGGATGCGTGATAAAAAAACCAGGAGAATAAGAAACAGGTTCCGGTACGACCTCCCGAACGGCTCAAATTGAAGTGTATAATACACGGTTTTTCGGGATTCCAGGGTATCGGAACAAAATTCTCCGAAAATAGCGCAGAAAGTTTCTCGGGTCAGATAAAATGGCCACGCAAAATTTGAGTAGCAACGGAAGACATTTTGAGGTTCCGGTATGCATAAACCCGCATTCGTCGAACCTCGGATAATCGTGAAAAATGTATTAATACAGGTTATCCGAGGCTGATATCGAATAGGTTAACTCCAGAAATGACCTCGGATGCGTGATAAAAACCAGGAGAAAAAGAAACAGGGTCCGGTACGACCTCCCGAACGGCTCAAATTGAAGTTTATATTACACGGTTTTCGGGATTCCAGGGTCCGGAACAAAATTCTCCGGAAATCGCGCAGAAAGTTCCTCGGGTCAGATAAAGGGGCCACGCAAAATTTGAGTAGCAACAGAAGACATTTGGGGGTTCCGGTATGCCATAAACCAACATTCGTCGAACCTCGGATAATCGTGAAAAATGTATTAATACTCGTTATCCGAGGCTGAAATCGAATAGGTTAACTCCTGAAATGACGTCGGACACATGATAAAATAAACCGGGAAAAAAGAAACAGGGTCCGGTATGACCTCCCGAACGGCTCAAATTAAAGTGTATAGTACACGGTTTTTCGGGATTCGAGGGTACCGGAACGAAATTTTCCGGAAATCGCGCAGAAAGTTTCTCGGGTCAGATAAAGCGGCCACGCAAAATTTAAGTAGCAACGGAAGACATTTGGGGGTGCCGGTATGCCATAAACCAGCATTCGTCGAACTTCGGATAGTCGTGAAAAATGTATTAGTACTCGTTATCCGAGGCTGAAGTCGAATAGGTTAACTCCTGAAATAACCACGGACGCGTCATAAAATAAACCGGTAGAAAAAGAAACAGGGTCCGGTATGACCTCCCGAACGTCTCAAATTGAAGTGTAATACACGGTTTTTCGGGATTCCAGGGTACCGGAAAAAAATTATTCGGAAATCGCGCAAAAAGTTCCTTAGGTCAGATAAACCGGCCACGCAAAATTTGAGTAGCAACGGAAGACATTTGGGGGTGCTGGTATGCCATAAACCAGCATTCGTCGAACCTGGATAATCGTAAATTATGTATTAATACTCGTTATCCGAGGCTGAAATCGAATAGGTTAACTCCTGAAATGACCTCGGACGCGTGATAAAAAAACCGGGAGAAAAAAAAACAAGGTCAGATACGACCTCCCGAACGGCTCAAATTGAAGTATATATTACACGATTTTTCGGGATTCCAGACTACCGAAACAAAATTGTCCGGAAATCACACAGAAAGTTCCTCGGGTCAGATAAAGCGGCCACGCAAAATTTGAGTAGCAACGGAAGACATTTGGGGGTGCCGGTATGCCATGAACCAGCATTCGTCGAACCTCGGATAATCGTGAAAAATGTGTTAATACTCGTTATCTGAGGCTGAAATCGAATAGGTTAACTCCTGAAATGACCTCGGACGCGTGATAAAAAAACCGGGAGAATAAGAAACAAGGTCGGATACAACCTCCCGAGCGGCTCAAATTGAAATATATATTACACGATTCTTCGGGATTCCAGACTACCGGAACAAAATTCTCCGGAAATCACACAGAAAGTTCCTCGGGTCAGATAAAGCGGCCACGCAAAATTTGAGTAGCAACGGAAGACATTTGGGGGTGACGCTATGCCATAAACTAGACCTGGCAAATCGGGTTAACGGGTCGGGTTCGGGTCAGGCCACTTCGGGTCGGGCCATTTCAGGTTTCTCAAATTTTCGGGTTAGCTCGGGTCGGGCCTGGTCATTTCGGATTCCGGGTCTGTTTCGGGTTTGTTTGTCGGGTCTATTTCGGGTCAAGCGGGTCGGGTTATTTTGGGTCAGGTCATTTTCGGGTCAATAATTAAGAGAGAAAAAGGCATTTCAAGTCTTTTGGGGTCAATTAGAGTTATATTTTGTCGGGTCATTTCCGGGTTGAGTGGTTTCGAGTCGGCCATTTCGGGTCGGGTCTGTTACGGGTCCATGAAAACTCGGGTCATTTTCGGGTCGGGTCGGGTCAATTCGGACTTCGGGTGTCATTCGGGTGCGGCAGTTCGGGTCGATTTCGGGTCTCGGGTCAACCTTTTCGGGTCGGGTCAATCGGGCCGGGTTGATTTTGCCAGGTCTACCATAAACCAGCATTCGTCGTCCGGTACATCCTCCCGAACGGCTCAAATTGAAGTTTATAATACACGGTTTTTCGGGATTCCAGAGTACCGGAACAAAATTCTCCGGAAATCGTACAAAAAGTTTCTCGGGTCAGGTACGACCTCCCGAACGGCTCAAATGAAGTGTATATTACACGGTTTTTCGGGATTCCAGGGTACCGGAACAAAATTCCCCGGAAATCGCGCAGAAAGTTAATCGGCTCAAATAAAGCGGCTACACAAAATTTGAATAGCAACGGAAGACATTTGGGGGTGCCGGTATGCCATACACCAGCATTCGTCGAACCTCGGATAATCGTGAAAAATGTATTAATACTCGTTATCCGAGGCTGAAATCGAATAGGTTAAATCCTGAAATGACCTCGGATGCGTGATAAAAAAACCGGGAGAAAAAGAAACAGGGTCCGGTAAGACCACCCGAAAAGCTCAAATTGAAGTGTATAATACACGGTTTTTCTGGATTCCAGGGTACCGGAACAAAATTCTCTGGAAATCGCGCAGAAAGTTCCTCGGGTTAGATAAAGCGGTCACGCAAAATTTGAGTAACAACGGAAGACATTTGGGGGTGCCGGTATGCCATAATTAAACCAGCATTCGTCGTACCTTCGATAATCGTGAAAAATGTATTAATACTCGTTATCCGAGGCTGAAATCGAATAGGTTAACTCCTGAAATGACCTCGGACGCGTCATAAAAAAACCGGTTGAAAAAGGAACAGGGTCCGGTACGACCTCCCGAACGGCTCAAATTGAAGTGTATAATACACGGTTTTTCGGGATTCCAAGGTACCGGAACAAAATTCTACGGAAATCGCACAGAGAGTTACTCGGGTCAGATAAAGCGGCCACGCAAAATTTGAGTAGCAACGGAAGACATTTGGGGGTGCCGGTATGCTATAAATCAGCATTCGTCGAACATCGCATAATCGTGAAAAATGTATTAATACTCATTATCCGAGGCTGAAATCGAATAGGTTAACTCCTGAAATAACCTCGGACGCGTCATAAAAAAACCAGTAGAAAAAGAAACAGGGTCCGGTATGACCTCCCGAACGGCTCAAATTGAATTGTAATACACGGTTTTTCGGGATTCCAGGGTACCGGAAAAAAAAATTATTCGGAAATCGCGCAGAAAGTTCCATAGGTCAGATAAACCGGCCACGCAAAATTTGAGTAGCAACGAAAGACATTTGGGGGTGTTGGTATCCCATAAACCAGCATTCGTCGAACCTGGATAACAGTAAAATATGTATTAATACTCGTTATCCGAGGCTGAAATCGAATAGGTTAACTCCTGAAATGACCTCGGACGCGTGATAAAAAAACCGGGAGAAAAAGAAACAAGGTCGGATACGACCTCACGAACGGCTCAAATTGAAGTATATATTACACGATTTTTCGGGATTCCAGACTACCAGAACAAAATTCTCCGGAAATGACACCGAAAGTTCCTCGGGTCAGATAAAGCGGCCACGCAAAATTTGAGTAGCAACGGAAGAAATTTGGGCGTGCCGGTATGCCATAAACCAGCATTTGTCGTCTGGTACGACCTCCCGAACGGCTCAAATTGAAGTGTATAGTACACGGTTTTTCGGGATTCGAGGGTACCGGAACAAAATTCTACGGAAATTGCACATAAAGTTCATCGGGTCAGATAAAGCGGCACGCAAAATTTGAGTTGCAACCGAAGACATTTGGGGGTGCCGGTATGCCATAAACCAGCATTCGTCGAACCTCGGATAATCGTGAAAAATGTATTAATACTTGTTATCCCGTGCGAGAATTCGAATAAGTTAACTCCTGAAATGACCTCGGATGTGTGATAAAAAAAACCGGGAAAAACAAACGGGTCCTGTTTAACTCCCGAACGGCTCAAATGAAGTGTATATTACACGGTTTTTCGGGATTCCGGGTACCAAGAACAAAATTCCCCGGAAATCGCGCGAAAGTTAATCACTCGATAAAGCGGGTACGCAAAATTTGAATAGCAATGGAAGACATTTGGGGGTGCCGGTATGCCATAAACCAGCATTCGTCGAACCTCGGATAATCGTGAAAAATGTGTTAATACTCGTTATCTGAGGCTGAAATCGAATAGGTTAACTCCTGAAATGACCTCGGACGCGTGATAAAAAAACCGGGAGAATAAGAAACAAGGTGGGATAAAACCTCCCAAGCGGCTCAAATTGAAATATATATTGCACGATTTTTCGGGATTCCAGACTACGGAACAAAATTCTCCTAAATCACACAAAAAGTTCCTCGGGTCAGATAAAGCGGCGACGCAAAATTTGAGTAGCAACGGAAGACATTTGGGGGTGCCGCTATGCCATAAACCAGCATTCGTCGTCCGGTACATCCTCCCGAACGGCTCAAATTGAAGTTTATAATACACGGTTTTTCGGGATTCCAGAGTACCGAAAAAAAATTCTCCGGAAATCGTACAAAAAGTTTCTCGGGTCAGATAAAGGGGCCACGAAAAATTTGAGTAGCAACGGAAGACATTTAGGGGTGCCGGTATGCCATGAACCAGCATTCGTCGAACTTCGGATAATCGTGAAAAATGTATTAATACTCGTTATCCGAGGCAGAAATCGAATAAGTTAACTCCTGAAATGACCTCGGATGCGTGATAAAAAAACCGGCAGAAAAACAAACAGGGTCCGGTACGACCTCCCGAACGGCTCAAATGAATTATATATTACACGGTTTTTCGGGATTCCAGGGTACCGGAACAAAATTCCCTGGAAATCGCGCAGAAAGTTAATCGGCTCAAATAAAGCGGCTACACAAAATTTGAATAGCAACGAAAGACATTTGGGGGTGCCGGTATGCCATACACCAGCATTCGTCGAACCTCGGATAATCGTGAAAAATGTATTAATACTCGTTATCCGAGGCTGAAATCGAATAGGTTAAATCCTGAAATGACCTCGGATGCGTGATAAAAAAACCGGGAGAAAAAGAAACAGGGTCCGGTAAGACCACCCGAAAAGCTCAAATTGAAGTGTATAATACACGGTTTTTCTGGATTCCAGGGTACCGGAACAAAATTCTCTGGAAATCGCGCAGAAAGTTCCTCGGGTTAGATAAAGCGGTCACGCAAAATTTGAGTAACAACGGAAGACATTTGGGGGTGCCGGTATGCCATAATTAAACCAGCATTCGTCGTACCTTCGATAATCGTGAAAATGTATTAATACTCGTTATCCGAGGCTGAAATCGAATAGGTTAACTCCTGAAATGACCTCGGACGCGTCATAAAAAAACCGGTTGAAAAAGGAACAGGTCCTGTTTACCTCCCGAACGGCTCAAATTGAAGTGTATAATACACGGTTTTTCGGGATTCCAAGGTACCGGAACAAAATTCTACGGAAATCGCACAGAGTTACTCGGGTCAGATAAAGCGGCCACGCAAAATTTGAGTAGCAACGGAAGACATTTGGGGGTGCCGGTATGCTATAAATCAGCATTCGTCGAACATCGCATAATCGTGAAAAATGTATTAATACTCATTATCCGAGGCTGAAATCGAATAGGTTAACTCCTGAAATAACCTCGGACGCGTCATAAAAAAACCAGTAGAAAAAAGAAACAGGGTCCGGTATGACCTCCCGAACGGCTCAAATTGAATTGTAATACACGGTTTTTCGGGATTCCAGTGGTACCGGAAAAAAAATTATTCGGAAATCGCGCGAAAAGTTCCATAGGTCGGATAACCGCCACGCAAAATTTGAGTAGCAACGAAAGACATTTGGGGGTGTTGGTATCCCATAAACCAGCATTCGTCGAACCTGGATAACAGTAAAATATGTATTAATACTCGTTATCCGAGGCTGAAATCGAATAGGTTAACTCCTGAAATGACCTCGGACGCGTGATAAAAAAACCGGGAGAAAAAGAAACAAGGTCGGATACGACCTCACGAACGGCTCAAATTGAAGTATATATTACACGATTTTTCGGGATTCCAGACTACCAGAACAAAATTCTCCGGAAATGACACCGAAAGTTCCTCGGGTCAGATAAAGCGGCCACGCAAAATTTGAGTAGCAACGGAAGAAATTTGGGCGTGCCGGTATGCCATAAACCAAAGATTTGTCGTGCAGTACGACCTCCCGAACGGCTCAAATTGAAGTGTATAGTACACGGTTTTTCGGGATTCGAGGGTACCGGAACAAAATTCTACGGAAATTGCACAGAAAGTTCATCGGGTCAGATAAAGCGGCACGCAAAATTTGAGTTGCAACCGAAGACATTTGGGGGTGCCGGTATGCCATAAACCAGCATTCGTCGAACCTCGGATAATCGTGAAAAATGTATTAATACTTGTTATCCCAGGCAGAATTCGAATAAGTTAACTCCTGAAATGACCTCGGATGTGTGATAAAAAAAACCGGGAGAAAAACAAACAGGGTCCGGTACGAACTCCCGAACGGCTCAAATGAAGTGTATATTACACGGTTTTTCGGGATTCCAGGGTACCAAGAACAAAATTCCCCGGAAATCGCGCAGAAAGTTAATCAGCTCAGATAAAGCGGGTACGCAAAATTTGAATAGCAATGGAAGACATTTGGGGGTGCCGGTATGCCATAAACCAGCATTCGTCGAACCTCGGATAATCGTGAAAAATGTGTTAATACTCGTTATCTGAGGCTGAAATCGAATAGGTTAACTCCTGAAATGACCTCGGACGCGTGATAAAAAAACCGGGAGAATAAGAAACAAGGTGGGATAAAACCTCCCAAGCGGCTCAAATTGAAATATATATTGCACGATTTTTCGGGATTCCAGACTACCGGAACAAAATTCTCCGGAAATCACACAGAAAGTTCCTCGGGTCAGATAAAGCGGCGACGCAAAATTTGAGTAGCAACGGAAGACATTTGGGGGTGCCGCTATGCCATAAACCAGCATTCGTCGTCCGGTACATCCTCCCGAACGGCTCAAATTGAAGTTTATAATACACGGTTTTTCGGGATTCCAGAGTACCGAAAAAAAATTCTCCGGAAATCGTACAAAAAGTTTCTCGGGTCAGATAAAGGGGCCACGAAAAATTTGAGTAGCAACGGAAGACATTTAGGGGTGCCGGTATGCCATGAACCAGCATTCGTCGAACTTCGGATAATCGTGAAAAATGTATTAATACTCGTTATCCGAGGCGAAAATCGAATAAGTTAACTCCCGAAATGACCTCGGATGCGTGATAAAAAACCGCAAAAAACAAACAGGTCCGTACGACCTCCCGAACGGCTCAAATGAATTATATATTACACGGTTTTTCGGGATTCCGAGTACCGGAACAAAATTCCCTGGAAATCGCGCAGAAAGTTAATCGGCTCAAATAAAGCGGCTACACAAAATTTGAATAGCAACGAAAGACATTTGGGGGTGCCGGTATGCCATACACCAGCATTCGTCGAACCTCGGATAATCGTGAAAAATGTTTTAATACTCGTTATCCGAGGCTGAAATCGAATAGGTTAAATCCTGAAATGACCTCGGATGCGTGATAAAAAAACCGGGAGAAAAAGAAACAGGGTCCGGTAAGACCACCCGAAAAGCTCAAATTGAAGTGTATAATACACGGTTTTTCGGATTCCAGTGCACCGAACAAAATTCTCTGAAATCGCGCAGAAAGTTCCTCGGGTTAGATAAAGCGGTCACGCAAAATTTGAGTAACAACGGAAGACATTTGGGGGTGCCGGTATGCCATAATTAAACCAGCATTCGTCGTACCTTCGATAATCGTGAAAAATGTATTAATACTCGTTATCCGAGGCTGAAATCGAATAGGTTAACTCCTGAAATGACCTCGGACGCGTGATAAAAAAACCTGGAGAAAAAGGAACAGGGTCCGGTACGACCTCCCGAACGGCTCAAATTGAAGTGTATAATACACGGTTTTTCGGGATTCCAGTGCCGAACAAAATTCTACGGAAATCGCACGAGAGTTACTCGGGTCGATAAAGCGGCCACGCAAAATTTGAGTAGCAACGGAAGACATTTGGGGGTGCCGGTATGCTATAAATCGACATTCGTCGAACATCGCATAATCGTGAAAAATGTATTAATACTCATTATCCGAGGCTGAAATCGAATAGGTTAACTCCTGAAATAACCTCGGACGCGTCATAAAAAAACCAGTAGAAAAAGAAACAGGGTCCGGTATGACCTCCCGAACGGCTCAAATTGAATTGTAATACACGGTTTTTCGGGATTCCAGTGCCGGAAAAAAAAATTATTCGAAATCGCGCAGAAAGTTCCATAGGTCAGATAAACCGGCCACGCAAAATTTGAGTAGCAACGAAAGACATTTGGGGGTGTTGGTATCCCATAAACCAGCATTCGTCGAACCTGGATAACAGTAAAATATGTATTAATACTCGTTATCCGAGGCTGAAATCGAATAGGTTAACTCCTGAAATGACCTCGGACGCGTGATAAAAAAACCGGGAGAAAAAGAAACAAGGTCGGATACGACCTCACGAACGGCTCAAATTGAAGTATATATTACACGATTTTTCGGGATTCCAGACTACCAGAACAAAATTCTCCGGAAATGACACCGAAAGTTCCTCGGGTCAGATAAAGCGGCCACGCAAAATTTGAGTAGCAACGGAAGAAATTTGGGCGTGCCGGTATGCCATAAACCAGCATTTGTCGTCTGGTACGACCTCCCGAACGGCTCAAATTGAAGTGTATAGTACACGGTTTTTCGGGATTCGAGGGTACCGGAACAAAATTCTACGGAAATTGCACAGAAAGTTCATCGGGTCAGATAAAGCGGCACGCAAAATTTGAGTTGCAACCGAAGACATTTGGGGGTGCCGGTATGCCATAAACCAGCATTCGTCGAACCTCGGATAATCGTGAAAAATGTATTAATACTTGTTATCCCAGGCAGAATTCGAATAAGTTAACTCCTGAAATGACCTCGGATGTGTGATAAAAAAAACCGGGAGAAAAACAAACAGGGTCCGGTACGAACTCCCGAACGGCTCAAATGAAGTGTATATTACACGGTTTTTCGGGATTCCAGGGTACCAAGAACAAAATTCCCCGGAAATCGCGCAGAAAGTTAATCAGCTCAGATAAAGCGGGTACGCAAAATTTGAATAGCAATGGAAGACATTTGGGGGTGCCGGTATGCCATAAACCAGCATTCGTCGAACCTCGGATAATCGTGAAAAATGTGTTAATACTCGTTATCTGAGGCTGAAATCGAATAGGTTAACTCCTGAAATGACCTCGGACGCGTGATAAAAAAACCGGGAGAATAAGAAACAAGGTGGGATAAAACCTCCCAAGCGGCTCAAATTGAAATATATATTGCACGATTTTTCGGGATTCCAGACTACCGGAACAAAATTCTCCGGAAATCACACAGAAAGTTCCTCGGGTCAGATAAAGCGGCGACGCAAAATTTGAGTAGCAACGGAAGACATTTGGGGGTGCCGCTATGCCATAAACCAGCATTCGTCGTCCGGTACATCCTCCCGAACGGCTCAAATTGAAGTTTATAATACACGGTTTTTCGGGATTCCAGAGTACCGAAAAAAAATTCTCCGGAAATCGTACAAAAAGTTTCTCGGGTCAGATAAAGGGGCCACGAAAAATTTGAGTAGCAACGGAAGACATTTAGGGGTGCCGGTATGCCATGAACCAGCATTCGTCGAACTTCGGATAATCGTGAAAAATGTATTACTACTCGTTATCCGAGGCAGAAATCGAATAAGTTAACTCCTGAAATGACCTCGGATGCGTGATAAAAAAACCGGCAGAAAAACAAACAGGGTCCGGTACGACCTCCCGAACGGCTCAAATGAATTATATATTACACGGTTTTTCGGGATTCCAGGGTACCGGAACAAAATTCCCTGGAAATCGCGCAGAAAGTTAATCGGCTCAAATAAAGCGGCTACACAAAATTTGAATAGCAACGAAAGACATTTGGGGGTGCCGGTATGCCATACACCAGCATTCGTCGAACCTCGGATAATCGTGAAAAATGTTTTAATACTCGTTATCCGAGGCTGAAATCGAATAGGTTAAATCCTGAAATGACCTCGGATGCGTGATAAAAAAACCGCGAGAAAAAGAAACAGGGTCCGGTAAGACCACCCGAAAAGCTCAAATTGAAGTGTATAATACACGGTTTTTCTGGATTCCAGGGTACCGGAAAAAAATTCTCTGGAAATCGCGCAGAAAGTTCCTCGGGTTAGATAAAGCGGTCACGCAAAATTTGAGTAACAACGGAAGACATTTGGGGGTGCCGGTATGCCATAATTAAACCAGCATTCGTCGTACCTTCGATAATCGTGAAAAATGTATTAATACTCGTTATACGAGGCTGAAATCGAATAGGTTAACTCCTGAAATGACCTCGGATGCGTGATAAAAAAAACCTGGAGAAAAAGAAACAGGGTCCGGTAAGACCACCCGAAAAGCTCAAATTGAAGTGTATAATACACGGTTTTTCGGGATTCCAGGGTACCGGAACGAAATTTTCCAGAAATCGCGCAGAAAGTTACTCGGGTTAGATAAAGCGGTCACGCAAAATTTGAGTAGCAACAGAAGACATTAGGGGGTGCCGGTATGCCATAAACCAGCATTCGTCGAACCTTCGATAATCGTGAAAAATGTATTAATACTCGTTATCCGAGGCAGAAATCGAATAAGTTAACTCCTGAAATGACCTCGGATGCGTGATAAAAAAATCGGGAGAAAAACAAACAGGGTCCGGTACGACCTCCCGAACGGCTCAAATGAAGTGTATATTACACGGTTTTTCGGGATTCCAGGGTACCGGAACAAAATTCCCCGGAAATCGCGCAGAAAGTTAATCGGCTCAAATAAAGCGGCTACACAAAATTTGAATAACAACGGAAGACATTTGGGGGTGCCGGTATGCCATAAACTAGCATTCGTCTAACCTGGATAATCGTGAAAAATGTATTAATACTCGTTATCCGAGGCTGAAATCGAATAGGTTAACTCTTGAAATGACTTCGGACGCGTGATAAAAAAACTTTGAGAAAAAGAAACAGGGTCTGGAACAACCTCCCGGACGGCTCAAATTGAAGTGTATATTACACGGTTTTTCGAGATTCCAGATTACCGGAACAAAATTCTCCGGAAATCACGCATAAAGTTCATCGGGTCAAATAAAGCGGCCACACAAAATTTGAATAGCAACGGAAGACATTTGGGGGTGCCGGTATGCTATAAATCAGCATTCGTCGAACCTCGCATAATCGTGAAAAATGTATTAATACTCATTATCCGAGGCTGAAATCGAATAGGTTAACTCCTGAAATACCCTCGGACGCGTCATAAAAAAAACCGGTAGAAAAAGAAACAGGGTCCGGTATGACCTCCTGAACGGCTCAAATTGAATTGTAATACACGGTTTTTCGGGATTCCAGGGTACCGGAAAAAAAATTATTCGGAAATCGCGCAGAAAGTTCCATAGGTCAGATAAACCGGCCACGCAAAATTTGAGTAGCAACGAAAGACATTTGGGGGTGCTGGTATGCCATAAACCAGCATTCGTCGAACCTGGATAACAGTAAAATACGTATTAATACTCGTTATCCGAGGCTGAAATCGAATAGGTTAACTCCTGAAATGACCTCGGACGCATGATAAAAAAACCGGGAGAAAAAAAAACAAGGTCGGATACGACCTCACGAACGGCTCAAATTGAAGTATATATATTACACGATTTTTCAGGATTCCAGACTACCAGAACAAAATTCTCCGGAAATGACATCGAAAGTTCCTCGGGTCAGATAAAGCGGCCACGCAAAATTTGAGTAACAACGGAAGAAATTTGGGGGTGCCGGTATGCCATAAACCAGCATTTGTCGTCTGGTACGACCTCCCGAACGGCTCAAATTGAAGTGTATAATACACGGTTTTTCGGAATTCGAGGGTACCGGAACAAAATTCTACGGAAATTGCACAGAAAGTTCATCGGGTCAAATAAAGCGGCACGCAAAATTTGAGTTGCAACGGAAGACATTTGGGGGTTCCGGTATGCCATAAACCAGCATTTGTCGTTTGGTACGACCTCCCGAACGGCTCAAATTGAAGTGTATAATACACGGTTTTTCGGGATTCGAGGGTACCGGAACAAAATTCTACGGAAATTGCACAGAAAGTTCATCGGGTCAAATAAAGCGGCACGCAAAATTTGAGTTGCAACGGAAGACATTTGGGGGTTCCGGTATGCCATAAACCAGCATTCGTCGAACCTCGGATAATCGTGAAAAATGTATTAATACTTGTTATCCCAGGCAGAATTCGAATAAGTTAACTCCTGAAATGACCTCGAATGCGTGATAAAAAAAACCGGGAGAAAAACAAACAGGGTCCGGTACGAACTCCCGAACGGCTCAAATGAAGTGTATATTACACGGTTTTTCAGGATTACAGGGTACCAAGAACAAAATTCCCCGGAAATCGCGCAGAAAGTTAATCAGCTCAGATAAAGCGGGTACGCAAAATTTGAATAGCAACGGAAGACATTTGGGGGTGCCGGTATGCCATAAACCAGCATTCCTCCAACCTCGGATAATCGTGAAAAATGTGTTAATACTCGTTATCTGAGGCTGAAATCGAATAGGTTAACTCCTGAAATGACCTCGGACGCGTGATAAAAAAACCGGGAGAATAAGAAACAAGGTCTGATACGACCTCCCGAACGGCTCAAATTGAAATATATATTACACGATTTTTCGGGATTCCAGACTACCGGAACAAAATTCTCCGGAAATCACACAGAATGTTCCTCGGGTCAGATAAAGCGGCCACGCAAAATTTGAGTAGCAACGGAAGACATTTGGGGGTGCCGCTATGCCATAAACCAGCATTCGTCGTCCGTTACAATCTCCCGAACGGCTCAAATTGAAGTTTATAATACACGGTTTTTCGGGATTCCAGAGTACCGGAACAAAATTCTCCGGAAATCGTACAAAAAGTTTCTCGGGTCAGATAAAGGGGCCACGAAAAATTTGAGTAGCAACGGAAGACATTTAGGGGTGCCGGTATGCCATGAACCAGCATTCGTCGAACCTCGGATAATCGTGAAAAATGTATTAATACTCGGTATCCGAGGCAGAAATCGAATAAGTTAACTCCTGAAATGACCTCGGTTGCGTGATAAAAAAACCGGGAGAAAAACAAACAGGGTCCGGTACGACCTCCCGAACGGCTCAAATGAAGTGTATATTACACGGTTTTTCGGGATTCCAGGGTAACGGAACAAAATTCCCCGGAAATCGCGCAGAAAGTTAATCGGCTCAAATAAAGCGGCTACACAAAATTTCAATAGCAACGGAAGACATTTGGGGGTGCCGGTATGCCATACACCAGCATTCGTCGAACCTTGGATAATCTTGAAAAATGTATTAATACTCGTTATCCGAGGCTGAAATCGAATAGGTTAAATCCTGAAATGACCTCGGATGCGTGATAAAAAAACCACGAGAAAAAGAAACAGGGTCCGGTAAGACCACCCGAAAAGCTCAAATTGAAGTGTATAATACACGGTTTTTCTGGATTCCAGGGTACCGGAACAAAATTCTCTTGAAATCGCGCAGAAAGTTCCTCGGGTTAGATAAAGCGGTCACGCAAAATTTGAGTAACAACGGAAGACATTTGGGGTGCCGGTATGCCATAATTAAACCAGCATTCGTCGTACCTTCGATAATCGTGAAAAATGTATTAATACTCGTTATCCGAGGCTGAAATCGAATAGGTTAACTCCTGAAATGACCTCGGATGCGTGATAAAAAAACCGGGAGAAAAGAAACAGGGGCCGGTATAACCTCCCGAACGGCTCAAATTAAAGTGTATATTACACGGTTTTTCGAGATTCCAGATTACCGGAACAAAATTCTCCGGAAATCACGCATAAAGTTCACCGGGTCAAATAAAGCGGCCACACAAAATTTGAATAGCAACAGAAGACATTTGGGGGTGCCGGTATGCCATAAACCAGCATTTGTCGAACCTCGGAAAATCGTGAAAAATGTATTAATACTCGTTATCCGAGATTGAAATCGAATAGGTTAACTCCTGAAATGATCTCGGACGCGTGATAAAAAAACCTGGAGAAAAAGAAACTGGGTCCGGTACGACCTCCCGAACGGCCTTGCTTAATATCCTCCTTTCTTTGCCTCGGTTTCTTCCTCGGCCAGCTCCCCTCTGAGTCTTGGGACAGCACCTTGTCTTGTATAGGGTTCCAAACCTGCCAGCTCAAATTGAAGTGTATATTTCACGGTTTTTCGGGATTCCAGGGTACCGGAACAAAATTCTCCGGAAATCGCGCAGAAAGTTCCTCGGGTTAGATAAAGCGGCCACGCAAAATTTGAGTAGCAACGGAAGACATTTGGGGGTGCCGGTATGCCATAAACAACCATTCGTTGAACCTTGGATAATCGTAAAAAATGTATTAATACTCGTTATTCGAGGCTGAAATCGAATTGGTTAAATCCTGAAATGACCTCGGATGCGTGATAAAAAACCGGGAGAAAAAGAAACAGGGTCCGGTACGACCTCCCGAGCGGCTCAAATTGAAGTGTATAATACACGGTTTTTCGGGATTCGAGGGTACCGGAACAAAATTCTACGGAAATCGTAAAGAAAGTTCCTCAAGTCAGATAAAGCGGCACGCAAAATTTGAGTAGCAACGGAAGACATTTGGGGGTGCCGGTATGCCATAAACCAGCATTCGTCGAACCTCGGATAATCGTGAAAAATGTATTAATACTCGTTATCCGAGGCAGAAATTGATGAGTTAACTCCTGAAATGACCTCGGATGCGTGATAAAAAAAACCGGGAGAAAAACAAACAGGGTCCGGTACGACCTCCCGAACGGCTCAAATGAAGTGTATATTACACGGTTTTTCGGGATTCCAGGGTACCGGAACAAAATTCCCCGGAAATCGCGCAGAAAGTTAATCGGCTCAGATAAAGCGGCTACGCAAAATTTGAATAGCAACGGAAGACATTTGGGGGTGCCGGTATGCCATAAACCAGCATTCGTCGAACCTCGGATAATCGTGAAAAATGTATGAATACTCGTTATCCGAGGCTGAAATCGAATAGGTTAAATCCTGAAATGACCCCGGATGCGTGATAAAAAACCGGGAGAAAAAGAAACAGGGTCCGGTAAGACCACCCCAAAAGCTCAAATTGAAGTGTATAATACACGGTTTTTCGGGATTCCATGGTACCGGAACAAAATTCTCCGGAAATCGCGCAGAAAGTTCCTCGGGTTAGATAAAGCGGTCACGCAAAATTTGAGTAATAACGGAAGACATTTGGGGGTGCCGGTATGCCATAACTAAACCAGCATTCGTCGTACCTTCGATAATCGTGAAAAATGTATTAATACTCGTTATCCGAGGCTGAAATCTGTAGATACCTCATTTCTGCACCTCTCGCAAACCACCCAGTGAGTATTGGGCCGCATGTTTGCTACGCGGAACGATTTATGATAGTTCGTAAGTTTATCGTCAAGTGATTGCTCAAATACTAATGTCTACCTCTTAGTTGTCATCTACGTGCCGATACGGTCGTTTTGACAGTAATTAGAGTACATTTGGAGTCCGGGCCTAAAACCGTCTTCATTTTCTGATAACCATTAAATCCCGAGTCAGAATGTTCTGGAATGTTCCGGATATTTCTATTCCATATTTTATAAATATTTCACAATCTTTATCCTTTGGTAAACAATTTCCCGTAATATTCATACAAGATATTAAGGAAAACCGAGTTATTCCGTCCTTCTATAACTCAAACACGGAAAACTTTCTTCCGCAGGAGGAAACCGCTTGGGAACTGACGCAGCAGGTGCTGCGCCTCTTTCAAGAGACGCAGTGACTGCTGCGTCTCTTCCCAGGTCCTTTTCTGCGTAATTTTCGTATCTTTTTCATATCTTTCCGAGATTCACTTCCAAAGACTCTCTGAAACCCTAATTCCTTCACGTGATTAGTATAAATAGGAGCCTTCGCTCCTCATATTTCTCACGCGAGTGTCCGCCCTTCTCTTCTCCCTTTGCATTCTAGACCTTTGTTCTTACTTTTTGGCGTCTACGTGCTTGAACATTCGACCACGTAAGCTCGGATCCTTCTGAGTACCAGCCTCGTTTGCATGACCGACCAATTTGACCAACTCCACCTCAATCAACTTAATTAATCTAATCGTTTTCCTCTTACGAGGGCACTTTCGTATTTGCATTATAGTTCGAGTCGAGCATCGCTAATCGGTAACTTAGTCCTTCTCGTTTCGTCAAACATGTAAGTCTGAGGGTGTAAATTCTCTCTTTTATTTATTGTTATTTATCTTTTGTATCACCACTATTGTAAGGTTTATGTCAAAAATACCTCCTTAAAACCGATTTCTAAAACCGTGCTTTAAAACCTCTTTTTGCGGATTTCCAGAAAACAAACCGTCGAGAAAGGACGCAGCAACTGCTGCGCCTCTTCGAAGGGACGCAGCACCAGCTGTGCCTCTTCGTGAGGCTGCCGCAGTTCTTGCTTCCTTTCTTCTTCCTTCGTCCTATGTAATTCGTTCGTCTTTTTATTTGTTTCGTTTGTTTCCTGTTAATTCTTTGACGTAATAGCTTATCATCTCACATGTATATTATTCATCATCATTAACACATTTAATTCGTTATTAAATCCGACTTAAATCCCTTATAATCTCATATTCGCGGGTTTTCGTCATTAAATTCAATCCGGGTTGTAGAAATTCGATTTGTTCATATCGGGTTTCTGGAATTCGACCTTTGACATATTTTCATCTGTTTATTGTCATATTCATCGCATGTTCGTCATTAATTTGTCATTAATTTGTCATGTTTAGTTTATTTCATTCACCCATGTCACTAATCAATCGTTCTTTCATATAATTAATCCGTTTGCATCCGTCTCATCCATGTTTTATTGCTTTTATGACCATTAATCACATGTAATTAACCTGATAATCACTTACATCCGAGTAAATATATTAATCAATCATTAAAATTAACCCTCGAACATTAACGATTTGCAGTTCCGGCTTCACAGCCAGAACTCACCCTTGGAACAGACGCAAAGAATCGGCAAGCTGCTGCGCCTCTTCCGAGGGCGCGATCTGCTTCGCTGTTCGAGATGATTTCTGTCTCTGAACTCCGTTGTTGCCTGACCTAGTTTAATTAGCTTACGTATAATTAACTATTATCCGTATTATCACTTTCTGACTTGTTCGTTAATTTATTCTTTATTCGGTTTTTCCAAATTATCCGTTTTAAAGGTATTTTCGACATAAATCAATGAATCCCGATGTAATTATTGTAATTTCTTATTATTGTAATTTTATTCCTTGTATTTTGTATCATTTGTATGTTTTCACATGTAATTGAGCATTAAATCCTACCTCGACCCAATTGTTTGCTAATTACGTGTTAACCGACTTAGTTAACTTCACATGTTAGGATTAAAACTTGGATGTTGCATTGCATGCATATAATCGACGATATATCGAGTATAGAAGATTTTCCCTAATCATTAGTAGAGGCCGCTATCGAGGCGGGCGGGATTAGGTGTCCGATCAAAAGAGCTTCATAATACGTACCCTCACCCCTTACTCCAGATCTCTGTGAACATCCGTGTTCATTGGTATCCACGAGAGTCATTCTAGACATAGAATGCTAAGGGTAACGATTGCTTAGTGTTCATGTCACTACTTTGTGTCTTGACATGACACGAGTTATTCGAACGGTTCCAATTTCCCATAAAAATTGGTGGCGACTCCAACAAAATGCAAACGTTTGTTCTCTTCCTCCCAAGCGCCCCCGTGGGGCCCCCCGCTGTCCACAAAATCGAATAGGTTAACTCCTGAAATGACCTCGGATGCGTGATAAAAAAACCGGGAGAAAAGAAACAGGGGCCGGTATGACCTCCCGAACGGCTCAAATTAAAGTGTATAATACACGGTTTTTCGGGATTCCAGGGTACCGGAATGAAATTTTTCGGAAATCGCGCAGAAAGTTCCTCGGGTCAGATAAAGCGGCCACGCAAAATTTGAGTAGCAACGGAAGACAATTGGGGGTGCCGGTATGCCATAAACCATTATTCGTCGAACATCGGATAATCGTGAAAAATGTATTAATATTCGTTATCCGAGGCTGAAATCGAATAGGTTAACTCCTGAAATGACCTCGGACGCGTCATTAAAAAAACCGGTAGAAAACGAAACAGGGTCCGGTATGACCTCCCGAACGGCTCAAATTGAAGTGTATAATACACGGTTTTTCGGGATTACAGGGTACCGGAAAAAACTTCTTCGGAAATCGCGCAGAAAGTTCCCCGGGTCAGATAAACCGGCCACGCAAAATTTGAGTAGCAACGAAAGACATTTGGGGGTGCCAGTATGCCATAAACCAGCATTCGTCGAACCTGGATAATCGTGAAAAATATATTAATACTCGTTATCTGAGGCTGAAATCGAATAGGTTAACTTTTGAAATGACCTCGGACGCGTGATAAAAAAACTGGGAGAAAAAGAAACCGGGTCTGGTACAACCTCCTGAACGGCTCAAATTGAAGTGCATAATACACGGTTTTTCGGGATTCCAGGGTACTGGAACAAAATTCTACGGAAATTGCGAGAAAGTTAAATGGGTCAGATAAAGCGACACGCAATATTTGAGTAGCAACGGAAGACATTTGGGGGTGCCGGTATGCCATAAACCAGCATTCGTCGAACCTCGGATAATCGTGAAAAATGTATTAATACTCATTATCTAAGGCAGAAATCGATTAGGTTAACTCCTGAAATGACCTCGGATGCGTGATAAAAAAAACCGGGAGAAAAAGAAAAAGGGTCTGGTACGACCTCATGAACGGCTCAAATGAAGTGTATATTACACGGTTTTTCGGGATTCAAGGGTACCGGAACAAAATTCTCTGGAAATTGCGCCGAAAGTTCATCGGGTCAGATAAAACGGTCACGCAAAATTTGAATAGCAACGGAAGACATTTGTGGGTGCCGGTATGCCATAAACCAGCATTCGTCGAACTTCGGATAATCGTGAAAAATGTATTAATACTCGTTATCCGAGGCTGAAATCGAATAGGTTAACTCCTGAAATGACCTCGGATGCGTGATAAAAAAACCGGGAGAAAAAGAAACAGGGTCCGGTAAGACCACCCGAAAAGCTCAAATTGAAGTGTATAATACACGGTTTTTCGGGATTTCAGGGTACCGGAACAAAATTCTCCGGAAATCGCGTAGAAAGTTCCTCGGGTTAGATAAAGCGGTCACGCAAAATTTGAGTAGCAACGGAAGACATTTGGGGGTGCCGGTATGCCATAAACCAGCATTCGTCGAACCTGGATAATCGTGAAAAATGTATTAATACTCGTTATCCGAGGCTGAAATCGAATAGGTTAAATCGTGGAATGACCTCGGACGCATGATAAAAAACATGGAGAAAAAGAAACAGGGTCTGGAACAACCTCCCGAACGGCTCAAATTGAAGTATATATTACACGGTTTTTCGGGATTCCAGATTACCGGAACAAAATTCTCCGGAAATCACGCAGAAAGTTCATCGGGTCAAATAAAGCGGCCACACAAAATTTGAATAGCAACGGAAGACATTTGGGGGTGCTGGTATGCCATAAACCAGCATTCGTCGAACCTTGGATAATCGTGAAAAATGTATTAATACTCGTTATCCGAGGCTTAAATCGAATAGGTTAACTCCTGAAATGACCTCGGATGCGTGATAAAAAAAACCGGGAGAATAAGAAACAGGGTCCGGTAAGACCACCCGAAAAGCTCAAATTGAAGTGTATAATACACGGTTTTTCGGGATTCCAGGGTACAGGAACAAATTTCTCTGAAAATCGCGCAGAAAGTTCCTCGGGTCAGATAAAGCGGCCGCGCAAAATTTGATTAGCAACAGAAGACATTTGGGGGTGCGAGTATGTCATAAACCAGCATTCGTCGAACCTTGGATAATCGTGAATAATGTATTAATATTCGTTATCCGAGGCTGAAATCGAATAGGTTATCTCCTGAAATGACCTTGGACGCGTGATAAAAAAATCGGTAGAAAAATAACTAGGGTCCGATACGACCTCCCGAACGGCTGAAATTGAAGTGTATAATACACGTTTTTTCGGGATTGCAGGGTACCGGAACAAAATTCTCCGGAAATCGCGCAGAAAGTTCCTCGGGTCAGATAAAGCGGCCGCGCAAAATATGAGTAGCAACAGAAAACATTTGGAGGTGCCAGTATGCCATAAACCAGCATTCGTCAAACCTCGGATAATTGTGAAAAATGTATTGATACTCGCTATTCGAGGCTGAAATCGAATACGTTTACTCCTGGACGCGTGATAAAAAACAAGGAGAAAAAGAAACAGGGTCCGGTACGACCTCCCGAGCTGCTCAAATTGAAGTGTATAATACACGGTTTTTTAGGATTCCAGGGTACCGGAGCAAAATTCTCCGGAAATCGCGCAGAAAGTTCCTCGGGTATGATAATGTGGCAACGCAAAATTTGAGTAGCAATAGAAGAGATTTAGGGGTGCCGGTATACCATAAACCAGTATTCGTCGAACCTCGGATAATTGTGAAAAATGTATTAATACTCGTTATCCGAGGCTGAAATCAAATAGGTTAACTCCTGAAATGACCTCGGACGCATGATAAAAAAACCGGTAGAAAAATAAACAAGGTCCGGTACGACCTCCCGAACGGCTCAAATTGAAGTATATAATACACGGTTTTTCGGGATTGCAAGGTACCGGAACAAAATTTTTCGGAAATCGCGCAGAAAGTTCCTCTGGTCAGATAAAGCGGCCACGCAAAATTTGAGTAGCAACGGAAGACATTTGGGGGGTGCCGGTATGCCATGAACCAGCATTCGTCGAATATCGGATAATCGTGAAAAATGTATTAATATTCGTTATCCGAGGCTGAAATCGAATACGTTAACTACTGAAATGACCTCGGACGCTTGATAAAAAAAACCTGGAGAAAAAGAAGTAGGGTTCGGTACGACCTCCCGAACGGCTCAAATTGAAGTGTATATAATACACGGTTTTTCGGGATTCCACGGTACCAGAACAAAATTCTCCGGAAATCGCGTAGAAAGTCCCTCGGGTCAGATAAAGCGGCTACGAAAAATTTGAGTAGCAACGGAAGACATTTGGGGGTGTCGGTATGCCATAAACCAGCATTCATCGAACCTCGAATAATCGTGAAAAATGTATTAATACTCGTTATCCGAGGCTAAAATCGAATAGGTTAACTCCTGAAAGGACCTCGGGCGCATGATAAAAAAAACCAGGAGAAAAAGAAACAGGGTTCGGTAAAACCTTCCGAACGGCTCAAATTGAAGTGTATATTACAAGATTTTTCGGGATTCCAGACTACAGGAACAAAATTCTCCGGAAATCACGTAGAAAGTTCCTCGGTTCAGATAAGCGGCCACGCAAAATTTGAGTAACAACGGAAGACATTTGGGGGTGCCGGTATACCATAAACCAGCATTCGTCGTCCGGTACGACCTCCGGAACGGCTCAAATTGATGCGTATAATACACTGTTTTTCGGGATTCAAGGGTACCGGAACAAAATTCTACGGAAATCACGCAAAAAGTTCCTCAGATTAGATAAAGCGGTCACGCAAAATTTGAGTAGCAACGAAAGACATTTGGGGGTGCCGGTATGCCATAAACCAGCATTCGTCGAACTTGGATAATCGTGAAAAATGTATTAATACTCGTTATCCGAGGCAGAAATTGAATAGGTTAACTCCTGAAATGACCTCGGATGCGTGATAAAAAAACCGGGAGAAAAAGAAACCGGGTCCGGTACGACCCCCCGAACGGCTCAAATTGAAGTGTATATTACACGGTTTTTCGGGATTCCAGGGTACCGGAACAAAATTCTACGGAAATCGCGCAGAAAGTTCTCGGGTTAGATAAAGCGGTCACTTAAAATTTGAGTAGCAACGAAAGACATTTGGAGGTACCGGTATGCCATAAACCAGCATTTGTCGAACCTTCGATAATCGTGAAAAATGTATTAATACCTGTTATCCGAGGCTGAAACCGAATAGGTTAACTCCTGAAATGACCTCGGATGCGTGATAAAAAAACCGGGAGAAAAAGAAACAGGGTCCGGTAAGACCACCCGAAAAGCTCAAATTGAAGTGTATAATACACGGTTTTACGGGATTTCAGGGTATCGGAACAAAATTCTCCGGAAATTGCGCAGAAAGTTCCTCGTGTCAGATTAAGCGGCCACGCAAAATTTGAGTAGCAACGGAAGACATTTTGGGTGCCGGTATGCCATAAACCAGCATTCGTCGAACCTTATATAATCGTGAAAGATGTATTAATACTCGTTATCCGAAGCTGAAATCGAATAGGTTAACTCCCGAAATGACCTCGGACGTGTGATAAAAAAAACCGGGAGAAAAAGAAACAGGGTCTTGTACGGCCTCCCGAATGGCTCAAATTGAAGTGTATAATACACGGTTTTTCTGGATTCCAGGGTACCGGAACGAAATTCTCCGGAAATCGCGCGGAAAGTTCCTCGGGTCAGATAAAGCGGCCGCGCAAAATTTGAGTAGCAACAGAAAACATTTGGAGGTGCCAGTATGCCATAAACCAGCATTCGTCAAACCTTGGATAATTGTGAGAAATGTATTGATACTCGCTATTCGAGGCTGAAATCGAATACGTTAACTCCTTAAATGACCTCGGATGCGTGAAAAAAAAACCAGGAGAAAAATAAACAGGGTCCGGTACGACCTCCCGAACGGCTCAAATTTTAGTGTATAATACATGGTTTTTCGGGATTCCAGGGTACCGGAACAAAATTCTCCAGAAATCGCGCAGAAAGTTCCTCGGATCAGATAAAGCGGCATGCAAAATTTGAGTAGCAACGGAAGACATTTGGGGGTGCCGGTATGTCACAAACCAACATTCGTCGAATAATCGTGAAAAATGTATTAATACTCGTTATTCGAGGCTGAAATCGAATAATTTAACTCCTGAAATGACCTCGGATGCGTGATAAAAAAAACCAGGAGAAATAGAAACAGGGTCCAGAACGACCTCCCGAACGGCTCAAATTGAAGTGTATAATACACGGTTTTTCGGGATTGCAGGGACCGGAACAAAAATCTACGGAAATCGCGCAGAAAGTTCCTCGGGTCAGATAAAGCGGCACGCAAAATTTGAGTAGCAACGGAAGACATTTGGGGGTGCCGGTATGCCATAAACCAGCATTCGTCGAATCTCGGATAATCGTGAAAAATGTATTAATACTCGTTATCCGAGGCTGAAATCGAATAGGTTAACTTTTTGAAATAACCTCGGACGCGTGATAAAAAAACCCGGGAGACAAAGAAACAGGGTCCGGTACGACCTCTCGAACGGCTCAAGTTGAAGTGTATATTACACGGTTTTTCGAGATTCTAGATTACCGGAACAAAATTCCCCAGAAATCACGCAGAAAGTTCATCGGGTCAGATAAAGCGGCCACGCAAATTTTGAATAGCAACGGACGACATTTGGGGGTGCCGGTATGCCATAAACCATTATTCGTCGAACCTCGAATAATCGTGGAAAATGTATTAATACTCGTTATCCGAGGTTGAAATCGAATAGGTTAACTCCTGAAATGATCTCGGACGCGTGATAAAAAAACCTGGAGAAAAAGAAACAGAGTCCGGTACGACCTCCCGAACGTCCTTGCTTAATATCCTTCTTTCTTTGCCTCGGTTTCTTCCTCGGCCAGCTCTCCTCTGAGTCTTGGCAGCGCCTTGTCTTGTATAGGGTTCCAAACCTGCCAGCTCAAATTGAAGTGTATATTACACGGTTTTTCGGGATTCCAGGGTACCGGAACAAAATTCTACGGAAATCGCGCAGAAAGTTCCCCGGGTCAGATAAACCGGCCACGCAAAATTTGAGTAGCAACGAAAGACATTTGGGTGTGCCAGTATGCCATAAACCAGCATTCGTCGAACCTGGATGATCGTGAAAAATATATTAATACTCGTTATCTGAGGCTGAAATCGAATAGGTTAACTTTTGAAATGACCTCGGACGCGTGATAAAAAAACTGGGAGAAAAAGAAACCGGGTCTGGTACAACCTCCTGAACGGCTCAAATTGAAGTGCATAATACACGGTTTTTCGGGATTCCAGGGTACTGGAACAAAATTCTACGGAAATTGCGAGAAAGTTAAACGGGTCAGATAAAGCGGCACGCAATATTTGAGTAGCAACGGAAGACATTTGGGGGTGCCGGTATGCCATAAACCAGCATTCGTCGAACCTCGGATAATCGTGAAAAATATATTAATACTCGTTATCTGAGGCTGAAATCGAATAGGTTAACTCCTGAAATGACCTCGGATGCGTGATAAAAAAAACCGGGAGAAAAAGAAAAAGGGTCCGGTACGACCTCATGAACGGCTCAAATGAAGTGTATATTACACGGTTTTTCGGGATTCCAGGGTACCGGAACAAAATTCTCTGGAAATTGCGCCGAAAGTTCATCGGGTCAGATAAAACGGTCACGCAAAATTTGAATAGCGGCGGAAGACATTTGTGGGTGCCGGTATGCCATAAACCAGCATTCGTCGAACTTCGGATAATCGTGAAAAATGTATTAATACTCGTTATCCGAGGCTGAAATCGAATAGGTCAACTCCTGAAATGACCTCGGATGCGTGATAAAAAAACCGGGAGAAAAAGAAACAGGGTCCGGTAAGACCACCCGAAAAGCTCAAATTGAAGTGTATAATACACGGTTTTTCAGATTTCGTGTACTGAACAAAATTCTCCGGAAATCGCGTAGAAAGTTCCTCGGGTTAGATAAAGCGGTCACGCAAAATTTGAGTAGCAACGGAAGACATTTGGGGGTGCCGGTATGCCATAAACCAGCATTCGTCGAACCTTCGATAATCGTGAAAAATGTATTAATACTCGTTATCCGAGACTGAAATCGAATAGGTTAATTCCTGAAATGACCTCGGACCCGTCATAAAAAAAACCGGTAGAAAAATAAACAGGGTCTGGTATGACCTACCGAACGGCTCAAATTGAAGTGTATAATACACGGTATTTCGGCACTCCAGGGTACCGGAAAAAAATTCTTCGGAAATCGCGCAGAAAGTTCCTCGGGTCAGATAAACCGGCCACGCAAAATTTGAGTAGCAACGAAAGACATTTGGGGGTGCCGGTATGCCATAAACCAGCATTCGTCGAACCTGGATAATCGTGAAAAATGTATTAATACTCGTTATCCGAGGCTGAAATCGAATAGGTTAAATCGTGAAATGACCTCGGACGCATGATAAAAAACTTGGAGAAAAAGAAACAGGGTCTGGAACAACCTCCCGAACGGCTCAAATTGAAATGTATATTACACGGTTTTTCGGGATTCCAGATTACCGGAACAAAATTCTCCGGAAATCACGCAGAAAGTTCATCAGGTCAAATAAAGCGGCCACACAAAATTTGAATAGCAACGGAAGACATTTGGGGGTCCTGGTATGCCATAAACGAGCATTCGTCGAACCTTGGATAATCGTGAAAAATGTATTAATACTCGTTATCCGAGGCTTAAATCGAATAGGTTAACTCCTGAAATGACCTCGGATGCGTGATAAAAAAAACCGGGAGAATAAGAAACAGGGTCCGGTAAGACCACCCGAAAAGCTCAAATTGAAGTGTATAATACACGGTTTTTCGGGATTCCAGGGTACAGGAACAAATTTCTCTGAAAATCGCGCAGAAAGTTCCTCGGTCGATAAAAAGCGGCCGCGCAAAATTTGAGTAGCAACAGAAGACATTTGGGGGTGCCAGTATGTCATAAACCAGCATTCGTCGAACCTTGGATAATCGTGAATAATGTATTAATATTCGTTATCCGAGGCTGAAATCGAATAGGTTATCTCCTGAAATGACCTTGGACGCGTGATAAAAAAAACCGGGAGAAAAAGAAAAAGGGTCCGGTACGACCTCATGAACGGCTCAAATGAAGTGTATATTACACGGTTTTTCGGGATTCCAGGGTACCGGAACAAAATTCTCCGGAAATTGCGCCGAAAGTTCATCGGGTCAGATAAAACGGTCACGCAAAATTTGAATAGCAACGGAAGACATTTGTGGGTGCCGGTATGCCATAAACCAGCATTCGTCGAACTTCGGATAATCGTGAAAAATGTATTAATACTCGTTATCCGAGGCTGAAATCGAATAGGTTAACTCCTGAAATGACCTCGGATGCGTGATAAAAAAACCGGGAGAAAAAGAAACAGGGTCCGGTAAGACCACCCGAAAAGCTCAAATTGAAGTGTATAATACACGGTTTTTCGGGATTTCGAGTCTGGAACAAAATTCTCCGGAAATCGCGTAGAAAGTTCCTCGGGTTAGATAAAGCGGTCACGCAAAATTTGAGTAGCAACGGAAGACATTTGAGGGTGCCGGTATGCCATAAACCAGCATTCGTCGAACCTTCGATAATCGTGAAAAATGTATTAATACTCGTTATCCGAGACTAAAATCGAATAGGTTAACTCCTGAAATGACCTCGGACGCGTCATAAAAAAAACCGGTAGAAAAATAAACAGGGTCCGGTATGACCTACCGAACGGCTCAAATTGAAGTGTATATTACACGGTATTTCGGCACTCCAGGGTACCGGAAAAAAATTCTTCGGAAATCGCGCAGAAAGTTCCTCGGGTCAGATAAACCGGCCACGCAAAATTTGAGTAGCAACGAAAGACATTTGGGGGTGTCGGTATGCCATAAACCAGCATTCGTCGAACCTGGATAATCGTGAAAAATGTATTAATACTCGTTATCCGAGGCTGAAATCGAATATGTTAAATCGTGAAATGACCTCGGACGCATGATAAAAAACTTGGAGAAAAAGAAACAGGGTCTGGAACAACCTCCCGAACGGCTCAAATTGAAGTGTATATTACACGGTTTTTCGGGATTCCAGATTACCGGAACAAAATTCTCCGGAAATCACGCAGAAAGTTCATCAGGTCAAATAAAGCGGCCACACAAAATTTGAATAGCAACGGAAGACATTTGGGGGTGCTGGTATGCCATAAACGAGCATTCGTCGAACCTTGGATAATCGTGAAAAATGTATTAATACTCGTTATCCGAGGCTTAAATCGAATAGGTTAACTCCTGAAATGACCTCGGATGCGTGATAAAAAAAACCGGGAGAATAAGAAACAGGGTCCGGTAAGACCACCCGAAAAGCTCAAATTGAAGTGTATAATACACGGTTTTTCGGGATTCCAGGGTACAGGAACAAATTTCTCTGAAAATCGCGCAGAAAGTTCCTCGGGTCAGATAAAGCGGCCGCGCAAAATTTGAGTAACAACGGAAGACATTTGGGGGTGCCGGTATACCATAAACCAGCATTCGTCGTCCGGTACGACCTCCGGAACGGCTCAAATTGATGCGTATAATACACGGTTTTTCGGTATTCAAGGGTACCGGAACAAAATTCTACGGAAATCGCGCAAAAAGTTCCTGAGATTATATAAAGCAGTCACGCAAAATTTGAGTAGCAACGAAAGACATTTGGGGGTGCCGGTATGCCATAAACCAGCATTCGTCGAACTTGGATAATCGTGAAAAATGTATTAATACTCGTTATCCGAGGCAGAAATTGAATAGGTTAACTCCTGAAATGACCTCGGATGCGTGATAAAAAAACCGGGAGAAAAAGAAACCGGGTCCGGTACGACCTCCCGAACGGCTCAAATTGAAGTGTATATTACACGGTTTTTCGGGATTCCAGGGTACCGGAACAAAATTCTACGGAAATCGCGCAGAAAGTTCTCGGGTTAGATAAAGCGGTCACGCAAAATTTGAGTAGCAACGAAAGACATTTGGAGGTGCCGGTATGCCATAAACCAGCATTTGTCGAACCTTCGATAATCGTGAAAAATTTATTAATACCTGTTATCCGAGGCTGAAACCGAATAGGTTAACTCCTGAAATGACCTCGGATGCGTGATAAAAAAACCGGGAGAAAAAGAAACAGGGTCCGGTAAGACCACCCGAAAAGCTCAAATTGAAGTGTATAATACACGGTTTTACGGGATTCCAGGGTATCGGAACAAAATTCTCCGGAAATTGCGCAGAAAGTTCCTCGTGTCAGATTAAGTGGCCACGCAAAATTTGAGTAGCAACGGAAGACATTTTGGGTGCCGGTATGCCATAAACCAGCATTCGTCGAACCTTGGATAATCGTGAAAGATGTATTAATACTCGTTATCCGAAGCTGAAATCGAATAGGTTAACTCCCGAAATGACCTCGGACGTGTGATAAAAAAAACCGGGAGAAAAAGAAACAGGGTCTTGTACGGCCTCCCGAATGGCTCAAATTGAAGTGTATAATACACGGTTTTTCTGGATTCCAGGGTACCGGAACGAAATTCTCCGGAAATCGCGCAGAAAGTTCCTCGGGTCAGATAAAGCGGCCGCGCAAAATTTGAGTAGCAACAGAAAACATTTGGAGGTGCCAGTATGCCATAAACCAGCATTCGTCAAACCTCGGATAATTGTGAGAAATGTATTGATACTCGTTATTCGAGGCTGAAATCGAATACGTTAACTCCTTAAATGACCTCGGATGCGTGAAAAAAAATCAGGAGAAAAATAAACAGGGTCCGGTACGACCTCCCGAACGGCTCAAATTTTAGTGTATAATACATGGTTTTTCGTGATTCCAGGGTACCGGAACAAAATTCTCCAGAAATCGCGCAGAAAGTTCCTCGGATCAGATAAAGCGGCATGCAAAATTTGAGTAGCAACGGAAGACATTTGGGGGTGCCGGTATGTCATAAACCAACATTCGTCGAATAATCGTGAAAAATGTATTAATACTCGTTATTCGAGGCTGAAATCGAATAATTTAACTCATGAAATGACCTCGGATGCGTGATAAAAAAACCAGGAGAAATAGAAACAGGGTCCAGAACGACCTCCCGAACGGCTCAAATTGAAGTGTATAATACACGGTTTTTCGGGATTGCAGGGTACCGGAACAAAATTCTACGGAAATCGCGCAGAAAGTTCCTCGGGTCAGATAAAGCGGCACGCAAAATTTGAGTAGCAACGGAAGACATTTGGGGGTGCCGGTATGCCATAAACCAACATTCGTCGAATCTCGGATAATCGTGAAAAATGTATTAATACTCGTTATCCGAGGCTGAAATCGAATAGGTTAACTTTTTGAAATAATCTCGGACGCGTGATAAAAAACCCGGGAGAAAAAGAAACAGGGTCCGGTACGACCTCTCGAACGGCTCAAGTTGAAGTGTATATTACACGGTTTTTCGAGATTCTAAATTTACCGGAACAAAATTCTCCAGAAATCACGCAGAAAGTTCATCGGGTCAGATAAAGCGGCCACGCAAATTTTGAATAGCAACGGAAGACATTTGGGGGTGCCGGTATGCCATAAACCATTATTCGTCGAACCTCGAATAATCGTGGAAAATGTATTAATACTCGTTATTCGAGGTTGAAATCGAATAGGTTAACTCCTGAAATGATCTCGGACGCGTGATAAAAAAACCTGGAGAAAAAGAAACAGGGTCCGGTACGACCTCCCGAACGTCCTTGCTTAATATCCTTCTTTCTTTGCCTCGGTTTCTTCCTCGGCCAGCTCCCCTCTAAGTCTTGGCAGCGCCTTGTCTTGTATAGGGTTCCAAACCTGCCAGCTCAAATTGAAATGTATATTACACGATTTTTCGGGATTCCGGGGTACCGGAACAAAATTCTACGGAAATCGCGCAGAAAGTTCCTCGGGTTAGATAAAGCGGCCACGCAAAATTTGAGTAGCAACGGAAGACAATTTGGGGTGCCGGTATGCCATAAACTAGCATTCGTCGAACCTTGAATAATCGTGAAAAATGTATTAATACTCGTTATCCGAGGCTGAAATCGAATAGGTTAACTCCTGAAATGACCTCGGATGCGTGATAAACAAAATCGGGAGAAAAAGAAATAGGGTCCGGTAAGACCACCCGAAAAACTCAAATTGAAGTGTATAATACACGGTTTTTCGGGATTCCAGGGTACAGGATCAAAATTCTCCGGAAATCGCGCAGAAAGTTCCTCGGGTCAGATAAAGCGACCGCGCAAAATTTGAGTACTAACAGAAGACATTTGGGGGTGCCAGTATGCCATAAACCAGCATTCGTCGAACCTTGGATAATCGTGAAAAATGTATTAATATTCGTTATCCGAGGCTTAAATCGAATAGGTTATCTCCTGAAATGACCTCGGACGCGTGATAAAAAAACCGGTAGAAAAATAAACAGGGTCCGATACGACCTCCCGAACGGCTCAAATTGAAGTGTATAATACACGGTTTTTCGGGATTGCAGGGTATTGGAACAAAATTCTCCGGAAATCGCGCAGAAAGTTCCTCGGGTCAGATAAAGCGGCCGCGCAAAATTTGAGTAGCAACAGAAGACATTTGGAGGTGCCAGTATGCCATAAACTAGCATTCGTCGAACCTCGGATAATTGTGAAAAATGTATTGATACTCGCTATCCGAGGCTGAAATCGAATAGGTTAACTTTTTGAAATAACCTCGGACGCGTGATAAAAAACCCGGGAGCAAAAGAAACAGGGTCCGGTACGACCTCTCGAACGGCTCAAGTTGAAGTGTATATTACACGGTTTTTCGAGATTCTAGATTACCGGAACAAAATTCTCCAGAAATCACGCAGAAAGTTCATCGGGTCAGATAAAGCGGCCACGCAAATTTTGAATAGCAACGGAAGACATTTGGGGGTGCCGGTATGCCATAAACCATTATTCGTCGAACCTCGAATAATCGTGGAAAATGTATTAATACTCGTTATCCGAGGTTGAAATCGAATAGGTTAACTCCTGAAATGATCTCGGACGCGTGATAAAAAAACCTGGAGAAAAAGAAACAGGGTCCGGTACGACCTCCCGAACGTCCTTCCTTAATATCCTTCTTTCTTTGCCTCGGTTTCTTCCTCAGCCAGCTTCCCTCTGAGTCTTGGCAGCGCCTTGTCTTGTATAGGGTTCCAAACCTGCCAGCTCAAATTGAAGTGTATATTACACGGTTTTTCGGGATTCCAGGGTACCGGAACAAAATTCTACAGAAATCGCGCAGAAAGTTCCTCGGGTTAGATAAAGCGGCCACGCAAAATTTGAGTAGCAACGGAAGACAATTTGGGGTGCCGGTATGCCATAAACTAGCATTCGTCGAACCTTGAATAATCGTGAAAAATGTATTAATACTCGTTATCCGAGGCTGAAATCGAATAGGTTAACTCCTGAAATGACCTCGGATGCGTGATAAACAAAATCGGGAGAAAAAGAAACAGGGTCCGGTAAGACCACCCGAAAAGCTCAAATTGAAGTGTATAATACACGGTTTTTCGGGATTCCAGGGTACAGTATCAAAATTCTCCGGAAATCGCGCAGAAAGTTCCTCGGGTCAGATAAAGCGGCCGCGCAAAATTTGAGTACTAACAGAAGACATTTGGGGGTGCCAGTATGCCATAAACCAGCATTCGTCGAACCTTGGATAATCGTGAAAAATGTATTAATATTCGTTATCCGAGGCTGAAATCGAATAGGTTATCTCCTGAAATGACCTCGGACGCGTGATAAAAAAACCAGTAGAAAAATAAACAGGGTCCGATACGACCTCCCGAACGGCTCAAATTGAAGTGTATATAATACACGGTTTTTCGGGATTGCAGGGTATTGGAACAAAATTCTCCGGAAATCGCGCAGAAAGTTCCTCGGGTCAGATAAAGCGGCCGCGCAAAATTTGAGTACTAACAGAAGACATTTGGGGGTGCCAGTATGCCATAAACCAGCATTCGTCGAACCTTGGATAATCGTGAAAAATGTATTAATACTCGTTATCCGAGGCTGAAATCGAATAGGTTTACTCCTGGAAGCGTGATAAAACCAGGAGAAAAAGAAACAGGGTCCGGTACGACGTCCCGAACGGCTCAAATTGAAGTGTATAATACACGGTTTTTTAGGATTCCAGGGTACCGAAACAAAATTCTCCGAAAATCGCGCCGAAAGTTCCTCGGGTCAGATAATTGGCAACGCAAAATTTGAGTAGCTACAGAAGAGATTTAGGGGTGCCGGTATGCCGTAAACCAGTATTCGTCGAACCTCGGATAATTGTGAAAAATGTATTAATACTCGTTATCCGAGGCTGAAATCGAATAGGTTAACTCCTGAAATGACCTCGGACGCGTGATAAAAAAAACCGGTAGAAAAATAAATAAGGTCCGGTACGACCTCTCGAACGGCTCAAATTGAAGTGTATAATATACGGTTTTTCGGGATTACAGGGTACCGGAACAAAATTTTCCGGAAATCGCGCAGAAAGTTCCTCTGGTCAGATAAAGGGGTCACGTAAAATTTGAGTAGCAACGGAAGACATTTGGGGGGTGCCGGTATACCATGAACCAGCATTCGTCGAACCTCAGATAATCGTGAAAAATGTATTAATATTCGTTATCCGAGGCTGAAATCGAATACGTTAACTCCTGAAATAACCTGGGACGCTTGATAAAAAAACCAGGAGAAAAAGAAGTAGGGTTCGGTACGACCTCCCGAACGGCTCAAATTGAAGTGTATATAATACACGGTTTTTCGGTATTCCACGGTACCGGAACAAAATTCTCCGAAAATCGCGCAGAAGGTTCCTCGCGTCAGATAAAGCGGCTACGCAAAATTTGAGTAGCAACGGAAGACATTTGGGGGTGCCGGTATGCCATAAACCAGCATTCGTCGAACCTCGGATAATCGTGAAAAATGTATTAATATTCGTTATCCGAGGCTGAAATCGAATAGGTTAACTCCTGAAAGGACCTCGGGCGCGTGATAAAAAAACTAGGAGAAAAAGAAACAGGGTTCGGTTCAACCTCCCGAACGGCTCAAATTGAAGTGTATATTACAAGATTTTTCGGGATTCAAGACTACCGGAATAAAATTCTCCGGAAATCACGCAGAAAGTTCCTCGGTTCAGATAAGCGGCCACGCAAAATTTGAGTAACAACGGAAGACATTTGGGGGTGCCAGTATGCCATAAACCAGCATTCGTCGAACCTCGGATAATCGTGAAAAATGTATTAATAGAAGAAGCAGGAGAAAAGAAACAGGGTCCGGTACGACCTCCCGAACGGCTTAATTTGTAGTGTATAATACACTGTTTTTAGAGATTCTAGTGTCTCAGAACCAAATTCTTCGGAAATCACACATATAGTTACTCGGGTCAGATAAAGCGGCCACACAAAATTTGAGGAGAAACGAGGCCATTTGAGAGTGCCGGTATGCGATAAACCAGCGTTCATCGAATCTCCGATAATCGTGAAATATGTTTTAGTATTCGTTATTTGAGGCTGAAATCGAATAAGTTAAATCCTGAAATGACCTCGGACACCTGATAGAATAACCAGGAGAAAAAGAGACAAGGTCCGGTACGACCTCCAAAGGCCTAATTTGAAGTGTATAATACACGGTTTTTCGGGATTCCAGGTCGGAACGAAATTCTCCGGAAATCACACATAAAGTTCCTCGTGTAAGATAATTCGGCTAGACAAAATTTGAGGAGAAAATGAGCAAATTTGGGGGTGTCGGTATGCAATAAACCAGCATTCGTGTAACCTCGGATAATCGTGAAAAATGGATTAATACTCGTTATTTGAGGCTGAAATCAAATAAGTTAAATCCTAAAATGACCTTGGACACCTGATAGAAGAACTAGGAGAAAAAGAAACAGGGTTCGGTACGACCACTCGAACGGCATAATTTGAAGTGTATAATACACGGTTTTTCGAGATTCCAGGATCTTGGAACAAAATTCTCCGGAAACCACACATAAAGTTCCTCGGGTCAGATAAAGTGTTAGAACACACTTGGTTGATGATGCCAAGTTTCATTGTTATTTAATTGTTTGCTTCTTAGTTATATTTTTAGCATTTGAAGCACTCAATGAATTTCCAAAGATGGTTCAAGAATGATTAAGATGAAGTTATGACAAGAAATCCCTTAGCCTTAGTCAAATGTTGTAAACGATTACAAATGCTTAGTGATTGAAGCAATCAAATGGACTCTCAAAGACGGCTTAACATGATCAAGATGAAGTCAACAAGAAGTCAAGACAATGATATGATCCTAGCATTAGTCGAAAAATGTAAGAGTAAGTGTAACATTCTCATTTACGTCAAGTGGCTGCAAAACCATGCAACAATGCACTGCACTGTGGTTTCTGATACTACCGCATAGAGGGACGTTTATTCGAAATGTTTAAGTGTCAAAATCTTTACAAATTTCATATTCTCAAAGATTTTACATTTGAATTATCCCAGTTTGAAAACAAATCTGAAAAAATCAATTTGCAAAACTCACATGTGACTCCTCTAAAGTTGTGCATCTACTTTTACATAAATGGAAAGTTGATTTAGTCAAGTACTAAAGCACTCTTCCATTTGTGGTAAATTGTCACTTGTCAAATGTGTTGAAGTTTTAAATCTGAAATTTTAAGTCATAAATCCACATTGATTAATCCTCTAGATTTGTGCATTTACCTTTTACTAAAATGGTAAGTTGAACTTGTCAAAGTTTTAAAGCTAGAAATGCTTTTTGCCATTTTGGTAAAATGTCACATGTTGAGTGTTTTGGGAAGAGTTTTCTGATTTTGATCAATGACTTGTGCTCCAAGCTTATAGCCTAACACTTACCATCACTCAAAGGCTATCTATTTAATATTGGATTTAATTAACCTAAGGTGTACTACTTAGATGATCAAATCCACTATAAATAGAGTGCCTTTGCATCATTTATTACCTAAGACTTTTATGAGCATTAATTGTTAAAACACTTTGCAAAACATCAGCTCTTGTTCTTTAACTTATTTGCAAAATTGTTTTCTATTTTAAAAGTCTTCAAACGTTTTTCAAAAAGGGCTGTAAATCTCCATGTATCAGTTCGCTGCACTGTGGCATATGAGCTTGTTCCATGATTCTCGTGTTTAGGTCTTAATTGTGATCTCCATGTTCATTAAGTGAACGATTGAGATTCAAAGACTCTGTAAACCTGTGAGATAGAACTTAAGTCTTGAAGCGGAGTAGCTTTGAGCGAGTGAAAGTCTTGAAGCGGAGTAGCTTCAAGCAAATGCAACCGGAGTAGGTTGGCGAGTTATTTTCATTGTAAGGGGTTTAGTTGTTTGAGTAAATTTCTAAACAAGCAATAAAATAACGGTTGGACGTAGGCCTCGGAGTAGAGGCTGAACCAATTTTTTAAACATCGTCTTGTTTGTTCATTTACTTTTACGTTTGTTCTCCTTATTTATATATTGTTTATCTCGCAACTGCATGCGTGTCACGTGTTCAATACTGTGTCTCAGACCTGCTGATTGATTCAATCTTGTGAACTTAAAACGACTAAATATTTCAAGTTTTCAACTTAAAAGAGATTCACTTAAGATTTTCATTACTAAGAGTATTCAACTCAAAAAGTATTCACTTAATATCTTCATTGTTAAGTTGAAGAAAAAATACTCTTTCATTCATACTTTTCTGGTCTGTGCAACAGTCGACTTTACTATGACATATACTGAGCTGAATTCGTGTGTATATACTTCTAACTCAAATAGTTCTAAGTATAAACACCTATATCATTTAAAGTATTGTCCATATCAGTTTAGTCTATTGTCCTAGATTTCAAAGAAGCTTAATTCAAGCTTAAAAATTTTAAATTGGACACCTAATTCACCCCTTCCCCCTCTTAGGTGTTCTCGTCCTTGACTCTTCATAAAGCGGCCACACAAAATTTAAGGAGAAACGAAGGCCATTTGATGGTGCCGGTATGCGATAAACCGGCAGTCATCGAATCTCTGATAATCGTGAAAAATGTTTTAATACTCGATATTTGAGGCTGAAATCGAATAATTTAAATCCTGAAATGACCTCGGACACCTGGTAGAAACCAGGAGAAAAGAAACATGGTCCGGTACGACGTCCCGAACGGCTTTATTTGAAGTGTATAATACACGGTTTTTCGATATTCCAGGGTCTCGAAACAAAATTCTCCGGAAATCACACATAAAGTTCCTCGGGTCAGATAAAGCGGCCACGCATAATTTGAGGAAAAACGAAGGCCATTTGGGGGTGCCGGTATGCGATAAACAAGCATTCGTCGAATCTTCGATAATTGTGAACAATGGATTAATACTCGATCTTTCAGGTTAAAATCGAATAAGTTAAATCCCGAAATGACCTCGTACGCCTAATAGAAGAACCAGGAGAAAAAGAAACAGGGTCTGGTACGACCTCCCGAACGACTTAATTTGAAGTGTATAATACACAGCTTTTCGGGATTCTAGAGTCTCGGAACGAAATTATTTCGAAATCACACAGAAAGTTCCTCATGTATGATAAAGCGGATAGACAAAATTTGAGGAGAAAATGAGCAAATTTAGGGGTGTTGGTATGCATTAAACCAAAGATTCGTCGAATCTCCGATAATCGTGAAAAATGTTTTAATAGTCGTTATGTGAGGCTGAAATCGAATAAGTTAAATCCTGAAATGACCTCGGACACCTGGTAGAAACCAAGAGAAAAAGAAACATGGTCCGGTACGACGTCCCGAACGGCTTAATGTTTTAATATTCTCTATCAAAGGCAGTTCTATTTAACTTTCATCTATGCTTTTAATGGAGTTGGAGAGAGGGAATCCCTTTGGGCAAATTTGAGAAGAATTGTTGGTATTATAACTGGTCCTTGGGCTTTAGGTGGTGATTTCAACTATGTTTTGATGGGACCGAAAGACTTGGGGAACTGTATCAAATGCTTTGAAGTGCCCATTTCAAGAGTGTTTGTCTGCATGTGATCTCACTGATAAGCAAGCTATTCGGGCCTACTATACATGGAATAACAAACAACCCCTTGAAACTAGGGTATATAGTAGGCTTGATAGAATGCTAGTTAATCAGGAATGGTTAAATATTTTCCCTAAGTTTTATGCAAATTACCAGAGGGAATGTTTGATCATGCTCCTTGCCTGGTGAATGAGTCTCCTACACAAGGCAATAGGAAAATATCTTTCAAATACTTTTAATATATGGAGTAATGCCCCTGGCTTTTTGGAGTGTGTGAATACTAATTGGAGGAAACCAGTGCATGGCACTAAAATGTATAGGGTTGTGAGTAAGTTAAAATTCTTGAATCCTGTTCTGGAAAAGATAAACAGGGATCATTTTTCAGATATTGAGAATTTAGCTGATATTGCTCATACCAAACTTATTATGTTGCAGAAAGAATTAATGATCAAGCCGGGAGACATGGATTTAATGAGGCAAGAATATGAGGCTAGTCAGACCTCAAGAGTACTCCAATAGGCTAAGATAAATTTTCTGAGGCAAAAAGCAAAAACTCATTGGATTCAGGAAGGAGATGTAAACTCAGCATACTTTCATGGAGTGATCAGGGCAAGAAGAAATAAGCATTTCATAGCTCAGATAAATAATCATAATAATCTTTTACGTTCTGATGAGAAGAGTATCCAACAGGCTTTTTTGTATTATTATAAAATGTTTTTGGGGTCTCAGGAAGAAGTTATCAAGGTGAATTATAGAGTGGTTAAGAAGGGCAATCTGTGTAATGTTAATCATGTTCAGACTCTATTGACTCCTGTCACTAAGGAAGAAATAAAGGAGATCATATTTCAGAAACCAAATGATAAAGCTCCAGGTCCTGATGGATATTCAAGCAAATTTTTCAAAGACTCGTGGGATATAGTGGGGGAGAAATAACTGAAGTTATTATGGAGTTTTTTTACACATGTCAGTTACTTAAGCAATTAAATGCAACGTTGGTTACTTAAAGGCTAACACTTACCATCACTCAAAGGCTATAGCCTAACACTTACCATCACTCAAAGGCTATCTATTTAATATTGGATTTAATTAACCTAAGGTATACTACTTAGATGATCAAATCCACAATAAATAGAGTGCCTTTGCATCATTTATTACCTAAGACTTTTATGAGCATTAATTGTTAAAACACTTTGCAAAACATCAGCTCTTGTTCTTCAACTTATTTGCAAAATTGTTTTCTATTTTAAAAGTCTTCAAACGTTTTTCAAAAAGGGTCAAATCTCCATGTATCGATTCACGACTTTGTGGCATATGAGCTTGTTCCATGATTCTCGTGTTTAGGTCTTAATTGTGATCTCCATGTTCATTAAGTGAACGATTGAGATTCAAAGACTCTGTAAACCTGTTAGATAGAACTTAAGTCTTGAAGCGGAGTAGCTTTGAGCGAGTGAAAGTCTTGAAGCGGAGTAGCTTCAAGCAAATGCAACCGGAGTAGGTTGGCGAGTTATTTTCATTGTAAGGGGTTTAGTTGTTTGAGTAAATTTCTAAACAAGCAATAAAATAACGGTTGGACGTAGGCCTCGGAGTAGAGGCTGAACCAATTTTTTAAACATCGTCTTGTTTGTTCATTTACTTTTACGTTTGTTCTCCTTATTTATATATTGTTTATCTCGCAATCTGTCTGTGTCACAGTGTTCAATACTGTGTCTCAGACCTGCTGATTGATTCAATCTTGTGAACTTAAAACGACTAAGTATTTCAAGTTTTCAACTTAAAAGAGATTCACTTAAGATTTTCATTGCTAAGAGTATTCAACTTAAAAAGTATTCACTTAATATCTTCATTGTTAAGTTGAAGAAAAAATACTCTTTCATTCATACTTTTCTCTCGTCTCAGGCAATGATCGACTTTCTTGTGACATATACTGAGCTGAATTCTTGTGTATATACTTCTAACTTAAATAGTTCTAAGTATAAACACCTCTATCATTTAAAGTATTGTCCATATCAGTTTAGTCTATTGTCCTAGATTTCAAAGAAGCTTAATTCAAGCTTAAAAATTTTAAATTGGACACCTAATTCACCCCCTCCTCCTCTTAGGTGTTCTCGTCCTTGACTCTTCAATTGGTATCAGAGCCTTGTGCTCTTGATATTGGTTAATTACCAAAGAGTTGATCCTATAGTCATGGACGGGAAACATACTAAGCATCCTATCTTCATTGGGGATAACTATTCATGGTGGAAAAATCGCATGGAACACTATGTTAAGAGTACGAATTACGAGTGTTGGTTGATAATCCAAAAGGGGCCCCTTGCTATCACGGTTACTAGTGCTAATGGTACTAGTGCCCCAAAAAGTGAGGATAAGTATGTCGAGGCTGATTATAGAAAGGTCGAGAAAAACTCAAAAGCCATGTCCATTCTTCAATATGGCATTGGTGAGCAAGAAGTAAACCGGATTTCCGGATGTACCTCGGCCAAAGAAATTTGGGACACCTTAAGCCTTGCTTATGAGGGGACGTCTCAAGTGAAAAAGCATCGTATTGACCTTCTCATGCAACAATATGAGATGTTCAATATGATGAAAGATGAGTCAATTAATAGTCTTTCCTCTCGCTTTTCTAGTATTGTTAATGACCTTAAGAGTCTTGGTAGAAATTTTGAATCCGAGGATATGGTCCGTAAAATCCTTCGAAGTTTAACAGAAACATGGCAACCGAAGGTCACGGCTATTGAGGAGGCCAAAGACTTATCCACTTTAACCCTCAATGAACTAATGGGCTCACTTATGGCTCATGAGTTAACTCTCATGAAGCGTTTTGGTGAAAGCTCTAAAGTAAGAGGGCTTGCTTTCAAATCAACCTCAATTAATGAGGAAGATGATGGAAACGATGAGTTTGCAATGTTCACTAGAAATATTGTGGATATTGTTAATGGTCATAACCCTAAGAGGTTTAACAACAATTCTAGTAAGAAACATTTTTCAAAGAAGAGATCTACTTCCATTGTTGGTTGCATTAAATGTGACGAAAAAGGTCACCAAATGAATGAATGTCCAAAGTGGGGTAACATCAAATCTAAAGAAAAATGTGACTTGGATAAGAAGGAATACAAGAATAAAGTAATGTGTGTTGTTTGGGGAATGTCCGATTCCGATGAGGACGAGATCCTTGAGGAAGAATTGGATGCCAAGTTGTGTCTTACTACTCGTCTTAATAATGATGCCCTTAGGTCTCCAAAAAGAGAAACATTCAAATGTCTTATGGCTCATCCCGATGATTCTGATTCTAACTTCGAAGACGAGGTAAATAATCTCAAGACAAAGGTTCGATCCTTCTCCAAAAGCAAAGTATGTTTACTCTTAGATAAATTCATTGATAAATGTCGTGTCCAAAACAATAAACTTGAAGCTATGCAAATTGAAATTGAAAACATAGCCGAGGAAAATGTTGGTCTAAGAGAGTGTCTAAATGAGCTTGATAACATTTCACCTTGTCTTGAGAAAGAAGTAAAGAAACCGAAAAGGCAAAATCGATTCTTGTAAATAAGGTCAAACTACAATGTCACAGAGACACCTCTTGTGACATATGATGCTGAAAAGGAAAATGAGTCTTTAACCAAACATGTTTCTATGTTAACACAAGAACGAGACTCACTTTTAATTGACCTAACCTCTTGTAAAAGTCATCTTAAAAAACTTGAAAAATTAGCAGAAATGCTACACAATGAAACAAGTCATGCTAAGAGCGCCTTTGAAAATGTGCAAACATTAAATCTTGACTATCTTGCCAAAATTGAGATTTTAAACAAAGAGTTAAATGATGCAAAAGAGTTTTACAAGAAAAAGGAAGGAAGTCAAACTGTTTTAAAGTTTTCTACGAGTCAGTCACAACAAAGTGAAAAGAATGCTGGACTCGTTTTCAAATGCAATAGTAACATGCACTGTTGCATTCGAAATCAAGAACCAAGCAAAACATATTTCCGAAGAAGAAAACATGTTGGATTTCCTGAATATGTTATTTGCAATTATTGTGGCAAGACTGGTCATGTATTTAATGGTTGTACAAAGAGAATGAATGGCATTAAAAGAAACATTAAGGTTGTCAAGCAAGTGTGGATCCGAAAAGACTTGGTAAAGGACATGATTCAGAAGAAGGGACCCAAATTAATTTGGGTTCCTAAACTAAATGTTTGATTTGTTAAAGGCATTAGTGAGAGGCAGCAGCAATTGGTACTTTGATTGTGGACAGAAGTGAAAGCCAATCTCTCTCACTAGAAGCCTACAAAGGTGGCACCATGACGTTTGACCATAACAAAAAGAGGTGAAATTGTTGGTATTGAAAAGTTGGTAAGTCATCGTCACAACGTGTCGACAAAGTGTTGCTTGTCAAAGGTTTGAAGCACAATCTTCTTAGTGTCTCTTTTTTGTGTGATCATGATAATGTTGTTGAATTTCTTGTTAGTGAATGTAGAATTCTTGATGCAAAAACAAGGAAACTTGTTCTTGAAGGAAAACATGCTAATGATGTTTACTTGACTAATTATTGTTCATTGTCCGGTCCAATCATATTTTGTATGTGTGTCTTAAAGAATGTATAACAACCCGACCCACCACGGTCGTAACACAACCCAATAAGATGGGATATGTACCTTTGGGCCCATTACTTGTCCTCACTTAAGCCCAAAAGCACAAGGCCTTGTTACTAAGTGGTGGGTGGAATCCCTTATAAACATATCACAACCTCCTCAATTCCCCGATGTGGGACAACCTTACTTTCAATAACTTGGGGTGTTACAGAATGACTCGTGGCTTTGGCATAAACAATTAGATCATGTAAATGTTACAACATTGAACACCCTTAGAAAGCTTGACCTTATTGATGACATTCCTAACATTAAAATTCAATTTTAAAGAGATGTATGATGATTGTGCTAGAGTAAAACAAGTAAGATGCTCCTTAAATCCAAAAGTTATTTTCTTGTACTTCTAAAACCTCTAAAACTCTTTTGTATAGACTTGTGTGGAGCAATGTATATTAAAAGTAAAGGTAGAAGTCGGTTCTTGTGCATGTGTGTTGATGAAATTTTATGATATGTTTGGCTACTTACTTGATCTTTAAAGATGGAACATTTGATGAATTTCTTATTTGGTTGAAAAGTGTGTAAAATAAATTTGATTTTTTTTACTCGACCATGGAACGAAATTTAAAAATTCATCATTTGAAACCCATTGTGATGAACATGGTGTTAGTCATAACTTTTCCAACGTAAAACACCTCAACAAAATGAGTTTGTTAAACGTATGAACCGTATCTTGAGAATATGGTTAGGACCATGCTTCTAAGTAGTAAGTTGCCAAAGAAGTTATTTTTTAGCCATCAACACTTTTATGCTTAATTTATAACCATGTTATGATACGTAAAATTCTTAATAAAACTCCCTACGATTTGTTGAAAAGAAGAAATCCCAATATTCCCTCTTAAGATGTTTTGGCTGCAAATACTTTGTTCAAAAATTGGGAAAGACAACTTGGATAAGTTCGATGTTCATAGTGACGAGGTCGTCTTTATTGGATATTCGGATCATAACATGGCCTATAAAGTGCACAATAAAAGAACCATTAAAATGGAAGAAAGCATTCATTTCATATTTGATGAAGCTAGTCCTTTTTGTGTCTAATGAACAGGTTGAAGAAGATTAGGATGTTGATTTCGAGATTGTGATGATTTGTTAAGATATGGATCAAGTGGTGGAAGAGGTGAGCAACAGTTGAGCTATCTTGTTGCCGAGGATGATATCCAAAATTCAGGGGGAACTAATCGTCCTCCAACACAAGAAGATGCTAGCTCATCCAGGGGGAATGTGGATGGTGAAGAACAGCCCAACCAAATAATGAACGAATCACAATCATCCCATTCAAATAATCCCCATGGAACAGTCCCCTCGACTGTTACACAAGAACAAACCGATTCCTCAAACCCACTTATTCCAAAAAGGAAAAATGGAAACACCAAAGCTCACCCTCTCTCAAATCTAACCAGTAATCTAAATTTTGGAATGAAAACCAAATCCTCACTCCAAAACTTTTATGCCTTCAATGCATTCCTCTCTCAAAATGAACTTGCCAATGTCACAGTAGCACTCACTGTTACATACTGGGTGACAACCATAAAAGAGGAATTAAATCAATTCGAAAGGAATGAGGTATGACATCTTACCCTAGGCCAATGTACTGTAATTGGTAAAACATTGGTCTTTCGCAATAAGCTTGATGATTTTAGCGAAATCGTAAGGAACAAAGCTAAACTAGTGGTGCAAAGTTTTAACCAATAAGAGGGATTCGATTATGATAAGACCTTTGCACCGGTAGCTTGGCTTGAAGCCATACGTATGCTTATAACTTTTGCATCTCATGTTGAAAAAAACTTTTTCAAATGAATGTAAAAACTGCTTTCCTAAATGGATATCTTGAAGAAAAGGTTTTTGTCGAACAATCACTGGGCTTTATAAATAATGAGTTCCCTAACCACGTTTTAAAACTTAATAAAATACTTTATGGTTTAAAACAGGCTCATGAGCCTGATATGATAAGCTTTCAAAGTTTCTATTGGGAAAATGGTGTTTACGTGGTTTGGTTGATAAGACATTATTTATCAAGTCACAGTGCGAGGAACTGTTGCTTGTGCAAGGATATGTCAATGACATTATTTTTAGTGCAACAAATGGCGTCCTTTTTAAATACTTTTTTGGATCTAATAACTTCTGATTTTGATGACCATGATGAGAGAACTTGGATTTTTCCTTGGTCTTCAAATCAAACAAAGTGAGAAAGGTACAATGATTCATCAACACAAGTGTTTGAAGGAAATGCTAAGTATGTTTGGGTTGACTAATGTTAAACCTCTTGCTACACCAATGATTTCTAACATCAATCCTGACAAAGACGAAAATGGTAAGAGTGTTAGTGAAATCATGTATAGAGGTATGATTGGTTCATTACTTTATTTAACCGCTAGTCGACCCGACATACAATTTAGTGTATGCTTGTATGCCCGCTTCCAATCAAGTTCTACGGAATCACATTTCAAAGCCGTCAAAAGGATTTTTGAGTACTTGATTGGAACATAAACCTATATATTTGATATCCATCTCATTACGATCTTGATCTTGTAGGTTTTTGCGGGTAGCACGGTGAATACAAAGAACACATTAAGTATTGACACTTTCTTGGGTCCTTGCCTCATTTCATAGGCCCTCAAGAAGCAAGAAGTTGTTGCACTATACACGGCTGAAAATGAATACAACAGTGCAGTACTCTGTGGTGCACAGATTCTTTGGGTATGACAACAACTGCATAACTATGGTATTATCTTCGACACAACTTCTATCTTTTGTGATAATACTAGTGCAATTAACACCTCAAAGAATCCAATGCAACATTCTAACACTTAACATATCGACATAAGACATGATGTTTACGTGATCAAGTTATAAAAAAGGAATATTTGTCTTAGTTTTTTGTAGAACGGAAAATCAATTAGCGGACATTTTTACAAAACCGTTTGAAAGAGAACAATTCGTAAAACTTCGGTTGGAAATTGGTTTATTGGGTGATATGTGATTCATATTATTTTATTTTCCTTAATGATTGACTAAAGATGAGGACATACATGTGATGACCCTAATTGTTAATTAGTTTACTTCATGCAAAAATATGGTTCGAAAAATATGAATAATTATGCTTGTATTTGAATTGTTGTTGCATTGAGCCACTCAACCCACATTCAAAAATCAAACCTTTCCACCCTCCGCATGTCACGAAAACCATCCGAATCAACACTTCAAAAAATGCCTCCAAAACCCTCATACGACCGAGACTTCAAAATCTTCAAGATTCTTATGACCCAAAGAAAAGAGAAAATTCAAAGAAACAAATGACTTCTCCCATTAAATCCGCTGCCACAAATGAAATGTTGAGAAGCTCATATGTCGAATTACCCATTTCCTCTAAGAAATCCAAGGTTATTTCTCCTCCCATAGCTGGTGCCACAGCATGTGTCACTGTGACACGAAACAAAACCACAACTCTAATTGAGGAAGATGACTAGACTATTGGGGTTGAAAATGAAGATGTTGGTAATTTGAATGAAGATGGTATGTTTAATAATAGTCTTGACCCATTGCCCTTACCACATGCTACAAATGAGAAAATCTTTGAAATCCTTGATGATGACTTGGAAGAAAACTAACATGATAAGCTCATTGTCACCAAGCGTTTTCCAAACAAAAGAACAAAAAAAAGGTTCAAGTTCAAAGATTCAAATTCAAACTCAAATTCAAAAAAAAAAAAAAAATGGAAGAAGAAGATTTATGCCACTGTCAAGGTGAATGTTGCATCTGGTACCTAATCCGCAATCATTAATCACTAACTCTTTTCCTAATCCTTGAAACTTGGGTAAGATTTTTGTAGCCATTACTCAATTGGTTAGTGAGAAAATTCGAACTTGAAATGAAGAATTTTTAGAACTTCTGCAAACTTTGAGGGGGAAAGCTTCAAGAAAATTGATGATGCCTTGCTTAACCCCATTTCTAGCCCTGTTATCCATCAACATAACCCATTTTGGCTTAATGTTTTCCAAATTCTTTTGCAAACCGTACTTATTTTATTTGTTGAACATTGCCTTGTTTGTGTTAAACTATGTCAAACTGTGTTCGTCACTATGTTTTGCCCTCCCTTGATGATGTCAAGAGGGGGAAGTAGTTTAATTATGTCTTATGTGTGACCCCTTAACTCTTAGGCTTGCGTTCACCGTAATATGTCTTGCGACCTTGGTTAGATGTTCTACTTAGACTAAGTATATTGACTCTTTCATGCCTTGATCATGTTTTGTATGTTTTATGTTGAATGATTAAAGACCGGCTAACCATAGGTTAAGGGGGAACTTCACACATTATTAAAACTTGCCATCATCAAAGGGGGAATTTGTTAGAACACACTTGGTTGATGATGCCAAGTTTCATTGTTATTTAATTGTTTGCTTCTTAGTTATATTGTTTAGCATTTGAAGCACTCAATGAATTTCCAAAGATGGTTCAAGAATGATTAAGATGAAGTTATGACAAGAAATCCCTTAGCCTTAGTCAAATGTTGTAAACGATTACAAATGCTTAGTGATTGAAGCAATCAAATGGACTCTCAAAGACGGCTTAACATGATCAAGATGAAGTCAACAAGAAGTCAAGACAATGATATGATCCTAGCATTAGTCGAAAATATAAGAGTAAGTGTAACATTCTCATTTACGTCAAGTGGCTGCAAAACCATGCAACAGTGCACTGCACTGTGGTTTCTGATACTACCGCATGGAGGGACTTTTATTCGAAATGTTGAAGTGTCAAAATCTTTACAAATTTCATATTCTCAAAGATTTTACATTTGAATTATCCCAGTTTGAAAACAAATCTGAAAAAATCAATTTGCAAAACTCACATGTGACTCCTCTAAAGTTGTGCATCTACTTTTACATAAATGGAAAGTTGATTTAGTCAAGTACTAAAGCACTCTTCCATTTGTGGTAAGTTGTCACTTGTCAAATGTGTTGAAGTTTTAAATCTGAAATTTTAAGTCATAAATCCACATTGATTAATCCTCTAGATTTGTGCATTTACCTTTTACTAAAATGGTAAGTTGAACTTGTCAAAGTTTTAAAGCTAGAAATGCTTTTTGCCATTTTGGTAAAATGTCACATGTTGAGTGTTTTGGGAAGAGTTTCCTGATTTTGATCAATGACTTGTGCTCCAAGCCTATAGCCTAACACTTACCATCACTCAAAGGCTATCTATTTAATATTGGATTTAATTAACCTAAGGTGTACTACTTAGATGATCAAATCCACTATAAATAGAGTGCCTTTGCATCATTTATTACCTAAGACTTTTATGAGCATTAATTGTTAAAACACTTTGCAAAACATCAGCTCTTGTTCTTCAACTTATTTGCAAAATTGTTTTCTATTTTAAAAGTCTTCAAACGTTTTTCAAAAAGGGTCAAATCTCCATGTATCGATTCACACTGACTTTGTGGCATATGAGCTTGTTCCATGATTCTCGTGTTTAGGTCTTAATTGTGATCTCCATGTTCATTAAGTGAACGATTGAGATTCAAAGACTCTAAACCCGTGAGATAGAACTTAAGTCTTGAAGCGGAGTAGCTTTGAGCGAGTGAAAGTCTTGAAGCGGAGTAGCTTCAAGCAAATGCAACCGGAGTAGGTTGGCGAGTTATTTTCATTGTAAGGGGTTTAGTTGTTTGAGTAAATTTCTAAACAAGCAATAAAATAACGGTTGGACGTAGGCCTCGGAGTAGAGGCTGAACCAATTTTTAAACATCGTCTTGTTTGTTCATTTACTTTTACGTTTGTTCTCCTTATTTATATATTGTTTATCTCGCAACTGCCCGTGTCACGTGTTCAATCGTATCTCGGACTCTTGATTGATTCAATCTTGTGAACTTAAAACGACTAAATATTTCAAGTTTTCAACTTAAAAGAGATTCACTTAAGATTTTCATTACTAAGAGTATTCAACTCAAAAAGTATTCACTTAATATCTTCATTGTTAAGTTGAAGAAAAAATACTCTTTCATTCATACTTTTCTCAATCAGGCAACAATCGACTTTCTTGTGACATATACTTGAGTTTGAATTCGTGTGTATATACTTCTAACTCAAATAGTTCTAAGTATAAACACCTATATCATTTAAAGTATTGTCCATATCAGTTTAGTCTATTGTCCTAGATTTCAAAGAAGCTTAATTCAAGCTTAAAAATTTTAAATTGGACACCTAATTCACCCCTTCCCCCTCTTAGGTGTTCTCGTCCTTGACTCTTCATAAAGCGGCCACACAAAATTTAAGGAGAAACGAAGGCCATTTGATGGTGCCGGTATGCGATAAACCGGCAGTCATCGAATCTCTGATAATCGTGAAAAATGTTTTAATACTCGATATTTGAGGCTGAAATCGAATAAGTTAAATCCTGAAATGACCTCGGACACCTGGTAGAAACCAGGAGAAAAGAAACATGGTCCGGTACGACGTCCCGAACGGCTTTATTTGAAGTGTATAATACACGGTTTTTCGATATTCCAGGGTCTCGAAACAAAATTCTCCGGAAATCACACATAAAGTTCCTCGGGTCAGATAAAGAGGCCACGCATAATTTGAGGAAAAACGAAGGCCATTTGGGGGTGCCGGTATGCGATAAACAAGCATTCGTCGAATCTCCGATAATTGTGAACAATGGATTAATACTCGATCTTTCAGGTTAAAATCGAATAAGTTAAATCCCGAAATGACCTTGTACGCCTAATAGAAGAACCAGGAGAAAAAGAAACAGGGTCTGGTACGACCTCCCGAACGACTTAATTTGAAGTGTATAATACACAGCTTTTCGGGATTCTAGAGTCTCGGAACGAAATTATTTCGAAATCACACAGAAAGTTCCTCATGTATGATAAAGCGGATAGACAAAATTTGAGGAGAAAATGAGCAAATTTAGGGGTGTTGGTATGCATTAAACCAGCATTCGTCGAATCTCCGATAATCGTGAAAAATGTTTTAATAGTCGTTATGTGAGGCTGAAATCGAATAAGTTAAATCCTGAAATGACCTCGGACACCTGGTAGAAACCAGGAGAAAAAGAAACATGGTCCGGTACGACGTCCCGAACGGCTTAATGTTTTAATATTCTCTATCAAAGGCAGTTCTATTTAACTTTCATCTATGCTTTTAATGGAGTTGGAGAGAGGGAATCCCTTTGGGCAAATTTGAGAAGAATTGTTGGTATTATAACTGGTCCTTGGGCTTTAGGTGGTGATTTCAACTATGTTTTGACTGGGACTGAAAGACTTGGGGGAACTGTATCAAATGCTGAAGCAGGCCCATTTCAAGAGTGTTTGTCTGCATGTGATCTCACTGATAAGCAAGCTATTCGGGCCTACTATACATGGAATAACAAACAACCCCTTGAAACTAGGGTATATAGTAGTCTTGATAGAATGCTAGTTAATCAGGAATGGTTAAATATTTTCCCTAAGTTTTATGCAAATTACCAGAGGGAATGTTTGATCATGCTCCTTGCCTGGTGAATGAGTCTCCTACACAAGGCAATAGGAAAAGATCTTTCAAATACTTTTAATATATGGAGTAATGCCCCTGGCTTTTTGGAGTGTGTGAATACTAATTGGAGGAAACCAGTGCATGGCACTAAAATGTATAGGGTTGTGAGTAAGTTAAAATTCGTGAATCCTGTTCTGGAGAAGATAAACAGGGATCATTTTTCAGATATTGAAAATTTAGCTGATATTGCTCATACCAAACTTATTATGTTGCAGAAAGAATTAATGATCAAGCCGGGAGACATGGATTTAATGAGGCAAGAATATGAGGCTAGTCAGACCTCAAGAGTACTCCAATAGGCTAAGATAAATTTTCTGAGGCAAAAAGCAAAAACTCATTGGATTCAGGAAGGAGATGTAAACTCAGCATACTTTCATGGAGTGATCAGGGCAAGAAGAAATAAGCATTTCATAGCTCAGATAAATAATCATAATAATCTTTTACGTTCTGATGAAAAGAGTATCCAACAGGCTTTTTTGGATTATTATGAAATGTTTTTGGGGTCTCAGGAAGAAGTTATCAAGGTGAATTATAGAGTGGTTAAGAAGGGCAATCTGTGTAATGTTAATCATGTTCAGACTCTATTGACTCCTGTCACTAAGGAAGAAATAAAGGAGATCATATTTCAGAAACCAAATGATAAAGCTCCAGGTCCTGATGGATATTCAAGCAAATTTTTCAAAGACTCGTGGGATATAGTGGGGGAGAAATAACTGAAGTTATTATGGAGTTTTTTTACACATGTCAGTTACTTAAGCAATTAAATGCAACGTTGGTTACTTTGATCCCTAAAGTAGCTAGGCCTGAATTTGTTCTCCAGTATAGACCTATAGCATGTTGTAATGTCATTTTCAAATGCATTTCTAAGCTTATTTGTAATAGGCTAGCAGGAGTGCTTCCTGAGATAATTGCTCCTAACCAAGGGGGGGTTATACAGGGCAGAAGTATAATAGAAAATATCCTGATTTGCCAGGATTTAATCAGGCTTTATAGTAGGAAGACAGTGTCTCCTAGATGCTTACTAAAAATAGATCTGCAAAAAGTATATGACACAATTGAATGGGATTTTCTCAGACAACTACTTAAAGCTATGAAATTCCCCAAACAGTTCAGGGTTTGGATTAATCAGTGTGTTACCACAGCCTCTTATTCTTTGAATTTAAATGGAGAGAGTTTTGGTTTCTTCAAAGGTCAGAGGGGACTGAGGCAGGGAGATCCCTTATGTAACACCCCGGCCCAAACCGGGTCGGGAGCGGTTACTTATGATAGCTCATCAGGCTGTGTACATGGCCCACAGATCAACACGGGTCCTTTATAGCGCATTTTTGTCCTCACTCATGCGCATCCCGGAAACCTTCCCAGGAGGTCACCCATCCTAAGACTACTCCCAGTCAAGCACGCTTAACTTTGGAGTTCTTTCGCATGGATGGACATAAAAGAAAGGGTGCACTTTGTTGATATGAGTAATACTTCCAATCCCTTTAAGCACTAGTCATTTAAGCCTATCACTGGACCTCTTCAAATACCGTGGGGCGTTACAGTCACCCCCACTTGAAGAACCCAACGTCCTCGTTGCGCCTGGGAGCATAACCGCTAACCCAGAATCCTCCCCCGCTAGGTGTGTGATCACAATGGAGCGTATAACCACTGCCTCCAGGAGCGTATAACAACTGCCTCCGATCACCACACGGTCGCAGGGTTGCTCTAATACCACTTGTAACACCCCGGCCCAAACCGGGTCGGGAGCGGTTACTTATGATAGCTCACCAGGCTGTGTACATGGCCCACAGATCAACACGGGTCCTTTATAGCGTATTTTTGTCCTCACTCATGCGCATCCCAGAAACCTTCCCAGGAGGTCACCCATCCTAAGACTACTCCCAGTCAAGCACGCTTAACTTTGGAGTTCTTTCGCATGGATGACCATAAAAGAAAGTGCACTTTGTTGATATGAGTAATACTTCCAATCCCTTTAAGCACTAGTCATTTAAGCCTATCACTGGACCTCTTCAAATATCGTGGGGTGTTACACCTTATCCCCTTTGTTATTCACCATTTGCATGAACTACTTATCCAGACTCCTAGAGGACCCTAATTTCAAGTACCATCCTTTATATAACCCTCTAAGACTCACCATTTGATGTTTGCAGATGACCTACTCTTGTTCTACAAGGGGTATTTTAAGTCTATCGTTATTATGCTGAGAACCTTTGCCACTTTTTCTAAGTCATCTGGGCTTAAAATGAGCAAAGGAAAATCCAATGCTTATTTTAATGGGGTCAAAGAAAATGGGAAAAATGAAATCCTTCAGGTGTCAGGTATGGTGGAGGGGAGACTACCATTCAAATACTTAGGGGTGCCAATCAAAAATACAAGACTGAATGACCAAGATTGCAGGCTCATAATAGATAAAATTATATTGAAAATCAGGGGATTGGGAGCAAAGAAACTTTCATATGCAGGTAGATTGGTGTTGATCAGGGCAATGCTCAAAACATTTCAGAATTATTGGGCTACCATGTTTATTCTCCCAAGTGGTGTCGTCTCTCGTATTGAGAGCATATGCAAAAATTTCCTCTGGGATGGGGGAATAGACTATATGAGGTCCCCTCTTGTAGCCTGGGAGAAGATTTGTAAGCCCAGGAAGGAAGAGGAGGTCTTGGTCTAAAAATGATGCAATTTGGAACAAAGTAGACGTAGGTAAGCTAGTATGGTGGATAACTTCCAAGGCAGATTATCTATAGTGGGTCAATCAAATTTATATAAAGAAGGTATCTTGGCAAGGATATAATCTCACAACTGATGCTAGCTGGTATTGGAGAAAGTTATGCAAGATCAAAAATACTCTATCAGACTACTACAACCAACATCAGTGGTCAACACAACGAGGTCAGGAATATACTATAGCCAAAGGGTATGAATGTATCAATGATAAAGGAGAAATTGTTCCCTGGCACAACATCGTCTGGTCAAGTGGACCTTGCCTAAACTCGCTTTTATATCGTGGATCTATCATCATACAAGCATGAATACAAAAGCAAAATTTAAAAGACTGGGTATTTGTAAAGAAGATACATGTTATATCTATGGCAGGACCAGTGAAACAATAAACCGTCTTTTCTTTGATTGTGAATATAGCAGACGTCTCATATACTGTATTAGGCTATGGATTGGAGAAAGCTTACCTATACAAGATATTCTGGAATGGCGGTTACAGATGGGAGGATCAAAGATAGGGAAAGAAATACTAAACTTCATATTAAATGCATGTGTATATCAAGTGTGGCATCAGAGGAACACTTGTAAGTTTGAGAACATGATTATGAGACCGAAGAAAGTGACGCAAAAATTGATTGAGGAAATGAGGTTAAAATTTGCTGGGTTTCGACATCAAACAACAAATGGAGATGAAAGATGGTTGCAGGTGATTGGATTGCAGTGAGGGGCAAATTCAGATCGAAGAAATGAGGTTTGAAGGTGATGAAAGAGAAAGAGTAGAGAAGATTAAGGACATCATTTGATTTTGTTGTTTGATATTAGGTTTTGTTGTTTTGTTTTTGGGCTAGCATTTGGGCCGTATTTTTTGTATGAGTTGTTGTGGGTCTTGTCCTAAATCAACCCAAAAACTGTGTATATTTGATTTTCTGATCCTTAATATATTTCTTACATTTTATCGGGGAAAAAAATTCCTCTACTATATATTTTGTATATAGAACCATAAACAACATATGGGTCAAGTTCACGTTAATAGGCAGTTAGGCACCGTTTTTACAGTATAAAATCATCTTATAAAATACCAACTGTTACATTAAATGGCATGTAATATATAGAGCTTACAGAAATCAACAAATGAAAACGTTCTTAGCTTAGATAATCGAAAAGCAGCCCACACTACGCATCATGACGCATGAATGCAAAACCCAGCTTTTAATATTCCCACATCGGTAAAACAAATTAAAAAAGTTTCCTAATAAATAAGCGAATATGGTTGTTCTATTGGCGAGCTAAGTTGCGTTAGCTTATAACTCAAGTAAGGGTATTAAAATGTCGGAATATTTGCTAGAGCTAGCCTGGAGGTTTAGGGGTGGTGTGCTCCAAAAAATACGCTTGGCATCCATGGAGAGTGGCTGCACTGAGTGCGGTGCGGCGCGGCCGCACAAAATCCGCTTGGTCGGTGGCTTCATAGAGCACAACCACGGAGAGGCAGCACTAACTCAGCCTTCTCTCTTCGCTGGCCTTTGGACCGCCATTTTTACCTAGATTATAGGAGTGAGCGAATATGAATGTTCTATTACCGGGCTAAGTTGCGTTAGCTTGTAACTCAAGTGAGGGTATTAAAATGCCCGAATATCTGGTAGCTAGCCTGAAGGTTAACATAATTAATCGTCCTTATTGAGAATATAATAATTTTTAGGGGTAAAATATTAGATTCTTTTACAAGGTTTCAAAGATTGATCATAAACAATATATAAGTAACGGTCCATTCGGTCCGGACCTAAATTTATCGATTTTGGAATGGACCGGACTGAAGACCGAAATCTCAAAAACAAGGACTGAGGACCGGACCGAATCGGTCCAGGCCAAATGGTCTGGTCCATTTTCCGCTCCAGGGCCTAAACTTGCTCAACTAGTCTATTTTATGCCACTTCCAGTCCAATTAATAGATTATACCAGTTGTATTTGATTTAGAATCCGAGTTTTGTATTAAACTTTAACGTTTTTTATTTTTGTTTTAAAGAATTTGAGCTATATACTATAAAGTTTCTGAATTCACACACTTAAATATATATATATAAAAAAAAAAGAACTTTTGAAAAGCTCAGAAAAATTACACATAAGCTCGGATAAACGTGTAGTGGTTGTACAATACTTATTATATAATGGAGGTATAGTAGTAGTTGTGTTTCCAGTCGGGCAGCACAAATCGAATCAGATTTTCCTTAGGTAACGCCACCGACCTACCGTTATCATAAAACATACGTGCTTGGTGGAAGAAGAAGCGAACAAAGGTATGTACATGCTCGTTTCCTTAGGTACAACTCATATAAGCTTGTGACTGTCACAAGCAAGCCGATATGTGATGTGGATGAGAGGATTACCATTGGTTTTGAATTAATTAGAGAACTTAATATTAAACTAGTGTAGATCCCGCGCAAATTCGTGGTAAATATAGGCGTTTTAATTTTTAGTTTAGTTGCAGATTTTAGATTTATATCTCATGAATTTTTATAAAAAATAACTAATATTAAAATTAATCAAAATAATTGAATAATTTCATGATTTGTGTTTTTTATGAAAATATTTTAACTACATCAAATTATTTTAAAGAAATTATTTTTTCGTCACGAAGTTAATAATAGGAGATACATATTTTATGTATAAATTATTTTAAAGGAAAAATTAGTTTAATAAATGAAAATCTAATTTGTTTCCATATATAAGTTTGAGCACTTTGGAGGGAAACTTTAGAGAAGTTGTATTCTCTTAGTATATAGAGAAGGATTGATACTTTTTAAATTTGCACCTCATTAATATTTATCAGTTCACTCCATTGTGTTTTGATATGAAACAAAAAAATTGAAATGGAAAAACTAATAAAAAAAATTACTTAAGTTGTGATTTTTTTAGTGAATGTTTTTTGTCATGAAGCTAATAGTAAGCACGTGTCAAGTTATTCTCTACAGTAATAATTATTGCATTACTGAAAAATTTAGCAACTTATACTTTATAGTTTAATATCAATTCTATTTTATTTTAATGAAAAATCATAATTATGAATTTATTAAAAAATTTAGAGTTTATTTATAAGAATATATTCATTGAAAGATAATAATGTAATGAAAGAAAATTTTATTTATTAGCTTATTTAGTTAGATGTTTTTTGGAGGGAAAACTAAGAGAATTTTTATTCTCTTAGTAGTAGGGGATTAGTTTAATTTTTATTCTTTTAGTAGTAGGGGAGATTAGTATAGATCCGGTACCAATTAAATGTATAATTTTTCAGAATTTGATGTATAAAGACGTTATTAATTTAATACTCCCTCCTATTCAGCATAATGTTCCCCTTTTCTCTAATATATGTGATGAGTATTATAATGAAAAGAGAACATTAGGTTGAATAGGAGGGAGTATATCGTAATCCTTATTTAATTCCATTTTAATTTAAAGTTAATACATTGTTTTTGAAATGTAAAGGCGGAATAATCATTTTATAGTACAGATTATGTTCGTACGCTTTTTTATATTCTTCCAAATAAATTGTCAAAAATAAAATAAAATTATATAGCATTTATATGTGTCACCTTATTGTGAACTCCTTTTAGAATGCGAATTTAGCTTTAACCCATTGTTTTTTTTCTACAATTAGCAAAAGTAAGTTTACATGTGATGTGTAATTTAGGACTTACTTGCAGTTTTTAGAAATTGTAAGTTAGTGGCTACATCATTGAAGTTGACTATGTATAGTATAAACTTGCTTAAAGGGGCCCACGACAAAAAAAAAATAAACAATCAATAGCAATTTAGCTTTGACATTTTTCATTATTCAAGCTAGTATAAATTAGTGTAGATTCCCGTGCTACAACACGGTATTTTTTAGTTTTGTTTTATAAGGAGACATTCTCATTATATTAATTGCATAAATTAATTGTACCTTTAATGTTATAATGTACTAATATAATCTTAGTAAGAGGTAGAAAATGAAAGTTTATTACCATCAAAAGACACTTTAAGTTAAGTTATTTTTGTCTTAAACCATTTTTACTTTACTATTAAAATTAACTCTATAATGCTATATCATTGCATGAAACTAATTTATGACATTAAATTACAATTAAGTGATGTAAAAATGAAAAATCTAATTAAAATGCGTATAAACCTTATAACAATAAGAGGTAAAAACAGTATACCACGCACTTAAAAAGACGATTTACGAATAATTAGACTAATATTTTTTTATTTTTAATTAAAAAAAACATAAAAATTGTTACGTCCTTTAAAATATACACCATATTTAGTATGTAACCGATGAAGGATAATATAAGAAACAGATTTACGTAATTTTAGGGTGTAAGTGATGACAATAATTATGTTAAAGACTGCATAAGAAGCAGGTTTGCGTAATTTTAGAGTGTAACCGATGAAAAATAATATTTATGTAAATGGAAATGATTGCATAATAAATTATGGATTTCAGTGAAAAAATCATAAATATAAATTTTAATTAAAAAAATTAGAGTTTAATTATAAGAATATATTAATTGAAAAGATAATAATGTAATGAATTTTTTTTACTTGTTACCTTATTTAGGTAGATGCCTTTTGGAGGGAAAACTAAGAGAATTTTTATTCTCTTAGTAGTAGGGGGGATGTTAAGCTAAATCATTATAGTAGGTTGGTAGCTCAAAATAATTGTAACCTAAAGTATAATTTAGCAAAGGTAAGTTAGTTGCAACTAGCTTACCGTTGTATTCTTTAGACTAATTATATCTACATAATATAAAAAGGGAACTCTTTTTAATATTTATGATTGACTTCTTATTTTAGGGGTGAAAAATTAATTTTCTAATATAGGCCTACCTATGATCTTTAACAACAATTAATTAAAATTTTCTAACAACTCTTGTATTTAAGTGGTGGGGTAATTTATTTAATTCATTATTATATCATCTTAATTTAATTTAATGTTGGTGCAATTCTCCAATTTAATTTCAGTTCATATATTTTTCATTTAATTGCTGATAAAATAAATATTATGTCTAATTATATCTATATAAGCTCGATACATCATAGCTTTGAAACCGACCCATGCATTTTTTTTACGGGAGTAAAACTAGTAATAATTTAAATCAATGAGCATTATCTATAAAACTATATTAAAAGGGTAACCTTAAAAGGCCACGTAGACAAAGCCACATAGGCGAAGAAAAAGCCACACGTGCATTACGAATGCCACATCTATAAATCTATATAATTTATACTATATAGTTAAAAGGCAACTTAATACATTTAATTTTTTGCCATGTAAGATTATCATAATTAAATTCTATTAATTTATATTGGTAATATTAAGGCTACTTTAATAAATTTATTAAAATTCATTATAAGATTTAGTAATATATTTTTTTATGTGGAAACCATAAGATCATGATTTAAATTATAAAAATAAATTAAGAATTTAGTCTCATCATTTAAATCATTCAATTTGTTCATCTAACTCCTCATTAACCATAAATATAATAGTTAAAAGGTCTTATATAGTAAATAAAAAATCTAATAATTTGGATTATAAAGCTACTAATATCTACAAATTTATAAATATAATTAAAAGGAAAACCAAAATATCTATCATCATCAATATGTCATATTTTAACTATATAGTTAAAATACAACTTAATAAATTTAATTTTTTGCCATGTAGGATTATCATAATTAAATTATATTAATTTATATTGTTAATATTAAAGCTACTTTAATAAATTTATTAAAACTCATTATAAGGTTTAGTAATATTTATTTTTGTGTGGAAACCATAAGATCATGATTTAAATTATAAAAATAAATTAAGAATTTACTCTCATCATTTAAATCATTCAATTTGTTCATCTAACTCCTCCTTAACCATAAAGATAGTAGCCAAAAGGTCTGATATGTAGTAAATAAAAAATCTAATAATTTGGATTATAAAGCTACTAATATCTACAAATTTATAAATATAATTAAAAAGAAAACCAAAATATGTATCATCATCAATATGTCATATTTTAATTACATATACAAGATAACTTTTTAAACGATTTTCATGCAAAGTGGAGTTTGTAAGAAAAAAAATTAATAACAATAATAATAACAATAATAATAATAATAATAATAATAATAATAATAATAATAATAATAATAATAATAATAATAATAATAATAATAATAATAATAATAATAATAATAATAATAATGCAAACCTTTTACATACCATTTCTCATTTTTCCATATTTATGTTTATACTAAACTTCATAATAATGAAAAATGGATGCTCAAAAGCCATAAACTTGATCTTTATTTATACCGATATTAAATTTGATAATAATAAAAAAATAATATTTAATAGCCATACAACGCATCCTCAATTGTTTATATATTTTTTATGGAAAGCAAAATTTGTAAGCAAAAAATTTCTTATCTCTATCGTTAGTAGAATGGTATGTGTCACCGATATTATTAACTAATTTTTTTTATTTTTTTATTGGAAGTTTCACTGGGTTATGAAGTGTTCATCACATTTTCAATTTGTTCTCATTTAGGTGCTATCAAGATTATTTATTGTGTTAAGCTCTTCCAAGGTAAATATACTTACATCTCTACGATTTGATTATCATTTCCTCTTTTTTTCATTACTTAAGGTGAAACTAAGTTAATAACAATGATGTTGCATAAAACAAATTCCACTATTATTGTATTACTTTTTTTTAATAGGTATGATTTATTGAAGAAAGAAGATTATAAGGAGAAGTGAAATACTAAGAATCTAAGATTGCTTAAACAACTATATTTTACATACTAACTAAATATTGGTGACATCAACGTGGAATCGTGGTTGATTAATAATTTTTTGAGCATTTATTATATATATTTTGAAATATCACAAAAAGGTGGAAAATTTGAGGGGATGACATAACATTTTTTGTATAATATTGTTTAATAGGTGAAGTATTCGGCAATAATGATCCAATTGTTGTTCAAGTTGTTGCTGCTTTAAAATTTTTAGTTCCGCAATTTATTATTGTAGTAGCTTCAATTTTATGAGGGTATGAAATGTTAGTTTTGTCATAACATTTCTAATTGTGTGTTTTATGTTATTTTCAGAATTGTTGATGAAATTTTAATATCTAATTTGTGAGGGTGCTCTATCTTTGGGGATCTTTGTTTGATAATATAGTTTTGTTTAATTTGATTATAAGAATACTTATATTATTAATTCATTTTAGCTTGCATTGAGTTACTTTAGTTTTAATAGGAGTATCTTAGTATACTTAATGTATGAAATTTTAATTTCTGATAAACTGTTGTATAAAAGACTAATTGAATTTATACAACCCTTAAAACATGAAAACCGTAAATTGAATTGATCGTAGTATGTTATTGTATTAAATCACTAAAGTATTACACTAGAAACAGAACAACCCGTGAATTTCACGGGTCACAAAACTAGTTTATAAGTAAAAAATCTTTCATATTTGACGCAAAATATTTTATCTCTCCTTGTTCTTCGTTCTCTATTTCTCTCACCTTTTGTCCCAATTTGCGAAGTTGAGCAAAACACAAAGGAATTTGCGCCAATTATTTCTATTCTATATTTTGATTCATTAATCGGTATGTTTTTCTTCAGAATTATTTTGCATAATTATAATTATTGTATATAGTTTTTATTTTCAATTTAATTCGACGAATTTTATTCATGATATCATCTCCAGCTGAATTTATACTGATTTTATACTATGATTTCGAGTTAATTCATGTTATAATTGTTAAAAATGCAGTAAGATTAGATTTTCTGGTGAATTAATTAATAAGTTTGAATTAAATTTGATTAATTTGGGTTTTTTTTTGTTAATTATGTAACTTTGTTAGGTTCTAATCAATACCTTTCATTCTATATATTTTTGAAATTGTTATTGTTTTTGTGCTGTATCGAAATCGGAATTATGTAGGATTATTAGAATTAAACCAGGAAATGTTGAATTTTGATGTTTTAATTTGAGCTGATTTTGATTGCTTTAGCGGGTTTAATCATACAACAACAACAACAACATTACCTTAATGCGTCAATGGCTCCCGTAAATTGCCCGTGTTAGCAACACAAAGAGGCTGTTCATATTGTCATTAATTCGTAATTACTGGTTTGATGGTTTGGTTAAATCTAAAGGTGAATTTTAATCGAAATTTGTGGGTTGATTTGATTGTTTCATGAATATATTAGGGTATTCTTTGCTTAATTAAAGGGTGAAAGTAATCCTTGTTACCAACAATTGGGTAACCTTTGTTCATGTATTAACTAAGTTGTTAGGTTATGGGTTGAATATGTGCTTACTTTGTTGCTAAACCTACCAGTTAGATTTCTGTCTTGAAACTAATACTTTTGGTGTATCGTCTTCTCGATGGAAATGAAGCTTCTTTTCGTATGCAATTCTTCTGTTTCGATATGGTAGATGATTTTTTTTTTGTTGCTGCTGATGTGTATAATAAGTCTGTGATCATTTACTTCCCTTTGTATTTGAATTGCTTAATTTAAGGTTTTAGCTAAAGCGGCAATTTTACCTATGTTGGATTATTGGATATTTGGGTTGATGTCACTTTTGTAGTTATAGTCATTTTCGGAGAACTGAAAGCGAGAGGACTATGACGTTGTTCTTGTATTTGTAACAGATTACAGATTGTCATTCTCTCAGGAGTTATGCTGTGCTGTAGTGCTGAGGGTTGTACTATTGTATGAGTCGGCAGCACGCGGGATGACATAGAAATATTCCTTTACCTTGTCTTCTTTCACTATTTAGTCAAGAAACTTACACATTAAAGATTAGTTGAAGATGGCAATTTCTTCGGACAAACCGATGCATGAGACTCACACTGACCAGTATCCATTGCTGATGGAGCGACATGACAACCATATAAATGTTGAGCATGTTATCAATATAGATAGAGGTGGTGAAGCCTCGTCTTCAGAGTCATCTGGTTTAGAGTTTCCTCATGGTGGGATTCATATTCATAGTCATAGAGAAACAAACGGTTCACAAACCCCTCCTAATGGTTCTTCGGCATCTTCTCCTAGTCAGGGTAATACCAGGAGTCCAAGAAGTGAATCAATGGGCCGTCGTAATTTGAGTCCTTTTAATTCGGGATTTTGGATATCCATCGAGTTAGCATTCACATTAACACAGATCATAGCTTCCACGATAGTCCTATGTTTGTCAAGGCATGAGCATCCTCAAGCCCCCCTGTTTGCTTGGGTGGTGGGTTATACAGCTGGATGTGTTGCAAGTCTTCCCGTCATGTATTGGCGTTTTATTCATCGTAATCGAGGATCCGAAGCTGTGGTTCAAGTAAATCAGGCATCTCCTCATGCAAACTCAGCTTCTGATCAGAATTCTTATGTAACTATATCGTTAAGTCGGTCTTTGGAACACGAAGATCGTCAAAGTGTACCCAGTTCAAGTAACGAAGGTCTAACCGCAAATACCAGGTACCGTCAGTTTTAATTCATAGTATCAAGTTTTAAGTATGTTGGTGTTGGTAGTCAAACTCTTTATTGCAATAAATCGGAGTTTATCATAGCTATACAGTGAGGATTCTTCAATGCAAAACTCGCTGAAAATTCTTGTCCTCCATCCCCGAAAAGACAGCTGGGGAGAAAGCTATGTTACTCCGACTTGGATACACGCCGTCACGATTTTGGAAAAGTCTCCTCTTTTTGGAGTAAAATGAAATGCCTCAATGTTGTAGAATTGCACATGACACACAGCCAAAGTGAAATGTCGAAATAACGTCGGTCATAGGCAAAAAAACATAGAGTTGGTCGCTAGAATTACTCCGTATCTGAAGAACTCATCTAACTATCTTTTACTTGTCTTCGCGTGTCGTATTATTTTCTCATCTCAGCATTCCCTAATAGTTGTTCTATTCTACTGTGCTCCTGATAAATAAGGGCCATGTTTAAAACATTTTATGTTTTACTTATCATTTTTATTCCATTGCAGAATGGGTTTGATAATGGACCATTTTAAAACGGCTCTGGATTGCTTCTTTGGTGTTTTGTTTGTGGTGGGTAATGTTTGGATTTTCGGAGGACATGCCTCTGTATCTGATGCTCCTAATCTCTATAGGTATTTCCTCAGTCCGGAAGTCAAAACATTGCAAGTTTCTTTTGAATCGTAGGTAAATTGATTCATGTTTATGGTTTCTTTCAGGTTATGCATCGTATATCTTACGTTAAGCTGCATTAACTATGCAATGCCTTTCATTTTGTGTGCAATGATTTGTTGTTGCTTGCCATGCATTATTTCCGTCCTTGGTATCCGAGAGGATCTAAACCAGGTCAGAGGAGCTAGTGAAGAATCCATTAATACACTGCCAACCTACAAATTCAAGGTAACGAACGATGAAAATGGTTGTACTGGGCAACGGAATTCTGAGGAAGGTGGAATTGTAGCCATAGGAACGGAGAAGGAGCGTGTCATCTCTGGGGAAGATGCAGTAAGTTTTACATATATCCCATGTTATTTACATTCTTCATTTACATTACAAATAAATGTGAAGTTATCTAAGTAAGTTCGTCATACCAATTATTTTAATAAAATATCAAAAGTTGTAATTTGTGTATATTTGAGAAATTCCTGGTCTAAGATGACCTCTGTCCTCTTATGACAACTGAAGTCAGATAGCAACAATACAAATTGGATGGAAGTTGTTGAAAAAGCGCACCCTTTTTGTTTCAGGATGCTACGTCTCAGAACTTCACTTTGGTCGCGTGTCGCGTCGACACGCGACACGAGTCACACGACACTTCATTTTAGACCAAAATTTCAAAACTTTGGAATAAAAAACCGTATTTGACACTCCGACACCGTGTTGTGTCCGACAACTGCATCCGAGTCAGAATAACAGTCTCAGAACAATCAAATATATGAAGTAGATAGTTGCTACTCTGTTCCCTCAAACCCTTAGTCTATGATCACTTTGAATAGCATCAAATAACACCACCAAATATATTGTTAAACTACTTAATAGAAGTCTTTATTGATATATATATTACACTCTTGTAAATGTTATGGAAGAAATCAAAGTAGGTTTTCAGTGAATCAAGACTAATAGTGAATGAAAATCAACGAAATCAGGAGCGGAACTAGGGATGCACTAGGGATGAAATTAAATCTTGGTTTAGGTCATAGTCCTGGTATTGTTAGGTCTAATCTCACTAATTGCGGTCTGGTCACAGCCTCCAAAACCCTTCATCCCATTGATATTGTTTCATTTGATGATTTGATGAGGGATTATATGCAAGATTCATTGATCTATCGGTCTCCTATAAGACGGAGGACATCAAAACCGGTCAAAAATCATCCTATTTGGGCATATAGGACAAATTTTTTGCTTTTTCCCTATGCATTCGGCTTTTGTCTTCTTCGTACTATTTGACCCGTGATCACCCATCTTAAACATGAATTTGTGAAGATTCAGTGGGGTGATATACTATTACCAGTTTACCACTCTGTAAAAAATTACTAACTTTTTAATGTTGGCAGGTTTGCTGTATTTGCTTGGCTAGATATATGGAAGATGATGAAATGAGAGAGCTTCCTTGCGCTCATTTCTTCCATGCAGTATGCGTAGATAGATGGCTAAAGATCAATGCTACTTGTCCTCTTTGCAAATTTGAGATTCTTGAAAGAGAAGAAACACCGCCATCACCACCAAACCCCGAACACCAAACATGAAGATTTACAATCTCTTACCTAACCGGGATTCGCTAATGGGATCAACCATATCAATGAGAAAATGAAACCAATGTTTTTTCCCCTTAGGTTTCAGGTATAGTTGCAGAACCATCTCAGTTCCTTTCTCCTGTAAGTACAAGCAACGATAGTCGTTTCTAACGTTTTTCCGAGTGTAAATTTGGGCATTGTCTGAGTTTCTGTAAGTTGCAGTCACTGTTGCATGTATAGACTAAGCATAGTTAGATAGTCAGTTAAATTTGATTACAAATTTATGTAAGGATGTGGAAAATTCACTCTTTGATCATATGCATATCAGCTGCATACTGCAAGCTGATAATATGTTAACTGGTAAAACTTCGTAAAAACGATCTTATTAGCGAGATTTCGCTACAGTGTATAATACCATGATGAAATAGTTAATTCTCAACTGCCAGACAATAATTGGAGAGGTTTTTTTTGCGACAAGTACAGTTGTTCATTTCAATAAATAAGTGTTATACATACAACTCAAAAGGGGTTGGATCAGTTGGAGTCTGATGAGGTGATTACAGGTAGGTTTCAATCAGATTCGGGTCGAGATTATGCGGACTTTTTCATTCATTGACAAGCTGATTATTGGTTTTGAGCGGGTGAGCAGGCTACACCGTTTTTTTTTTTTTTTTTTTGACAGCAGTAAAGAAAATGTTCCTACACAGTACCTAGCCGACTCTCGGAGTCGGATTTTATTACTACATTATTAGGAAAAGCAATTAAATTACAGATGGGGTTGACAACCAATATAGGCTTCTTAGCGGGACGATCAGAGCTGGCCAATTGAGCGAACATTTCTTTTCTCTTCTTTATCAACTGAGTCTCGGAGGAGTACCTGCAATAGGACACACTTACGCCACGAGGACGTAGAAATTTATGGGAAAGAGATCTACCTTTGGAGAAAGTAGATAAATTGTGTCTTTGAGATTCATCCCCTTGACTATGATTCTTCTTGGAAGCGGCGATTCTCCATTTCTCGTGCACATGATGCATAGAGGATCGGAATCGTTGAACTCGTAATCTTGTCATTGCCGAGCAAGCTATCTTCTTCAAACAGTTGGCATTGGGAAACCCGGTCAAAGAACGATACTTGAACAATCTTGCTAACGAAGGAGGTCGTCTCTTGAACCTTCTTACAGACTTGGTTTTCTTAGGCGCTAACAAAACAAAGGAGATAGATTCATCATCTAATTGTTGAACTCCCCTCTCAAAATCACAAGCATCACCTTCACACATCAGACTCCTAGTACTTTTTTGGGGAAACTCATCGCTGATCTCTAGCTCACAAGACTGATCACTTCCTTGTACAGCAGTAGAAGCTTGTGCAATCTCAGTGAGATGGGTGGCCTTTATAGTCAGGGCACTTGAACCGTTAAAGTTAACTCCCAACTCACAGTTGTAACCTTCATAATTACTTAGGATTGGAGAAGAAATAATGCCATCATTGACAAGATGAGTGATGACCATAACCAACTCTAAGATGCCAAAGAATAATGTCAGTTTAGAAATTAGAATCAAGAAAAAATTTCACCACCTATAGTTCATAGCTCAAAGAAGGAAGATAATATAAATACTCTGTATGCCTGTTCTTTTCGGCTGAAACGAGCTGACTTGAATTATATGGAGTAGAGCTGAATTGAACTAAATTGAATGGAGCTGGGATGAGTTGAATGGAGCTAAAGTAAGAATTGATTTTGTGAAGAGATGAGATGAACAAAACTAATTGAAGTTGAACTAAACTGAACGGAAAAGAACTATGTTGAACTGAAATTAAGCCATAAAAAAAAAAAAAAACAGAGCCTTAACCCGATGCCATAAAAAAAAAATGTCATTTGCAACGCACTCAAAGCCTCAAAGTGTACCATGATCAGTAGCGGAATCATGTACAAGGACTTGGGTCCCCGAACACCAAAATACTAGTTTTTTTTTTTACATTCTTACCAACTTGATTACTTGAATGCTTTGATAGTGAGTAACTCTCATGTGAGACCGTCTCACATTAAGATAATGTTAAAACATTATAAATAGTTCATTAGCTAAGAACTTACATAAAGAAAAGGAAAAATATGGAGCAAACAGCTCATTATATGAGAGGTCTCACCATAAAAAATTACGGGATAGTGTCATATAAAACGTAAAAAGTTAATATTTTGGAATGCGTCCGAGCCTAATCCACGTTCGATCTTTTCTAGTTTGGAATGCTTTCAACAAGAAATGCGCGTACATTTATGCTTATGCGGTCACTCGGTCAGTCTCTCTTAAGACGATAATATCCGACTTAAAATAAGAATGGTCGAATATGCTCCCATTTGCATAAGTAGGACAGGCAATGTTGTCAAGATCGAGATCCTACTTTGGATCGAAGAGGGGTGGTAGGATCGGATCGCAGGATCGAATCGTAGGATCGTAAGATCCTACAAATAGCTTGGATAAACAAGTTTATGTAAACTATTTGGTATAATTTGTGATGTAATGTTAAAAAGTTTATTTAATGACATAAATGTCTTAATAATCATATCAATATATTACATATACCTTTAATTTAGAGCTGTAAGTATAGAAGAACAACCAACTCACAAATAAGCATTTTACGATCCTGAACGATCCTACCATCGATCCTACACGATCCTGTACGATCCTACCCGATCCTGACCGATCCTATACCGATCCTACCACCAAAACGATCCTACGACATTTTGAATCGTTTTCCACTTTTTGGATCGTAGGATCGTACGATCCTACGATCCGGATCGCGATTTTAACAACAATGAGGACAGGTCAACTTGACTTGACCATTGACATGCAACACCTCGACTCCCGACCTAACCTTGCCCGGCCCACCCCGTCAGGTTAGGTTAGGATCAACTTTTCCAACCCGACTCACCCAACCCGCCCGAAAGCAATTAAAAGAAAATTGTCCCAACCCTCCAACCCGCAATTGAACCCGGGCCTAAGCCAATTCGGGCATGCCAACCCTAACATACCCTCAAGTCGGCATATACTTGAAATTTCCTAGCTAATAGTACAAGTTTTAGAACGTAACCACCCAACGGGTGAATTGACATTTGCACTATCCTATTTTGGACTCTTTCCGATATAAAAACTATTTTCATCGCTGTCATGGGAAAAAAACAATTAAAAAAGGAAGGAACATGTGAAAGAAGATAATATACCTACCTGTTGACCTATAACACCTCTCATTTATAGTACAAGTTATCCATATTAAGTAGACATTTAGACTCTTGTGAGTGATTGGTTGACAACTACTATATTACAAATAAATAAATAAATATAATGGTAGATTTTATTTTATATATAAACCATTCTACTATATATATATATAATCAAACCAAGAAAAGTGTATAAATAAAGGTAATATTAACTCAAAATCAACCAAAAAAAAATTCATTTTTATAGTTCGTAGTATAAAGAAGTAAAGAGAGATGTATCCCGGACCGCCACCAGGTCAACAGATTACATACCATGAGCATGTCAAGAAACGCCATGAAGAGAAAGGATGCTTATATGCTGCGTTAGTTTTTCTCTCCCTTTAGAGTTTTGATCATATATTTTTACTATTTGAATACTTTTTGGTAGCTTGGTTCGGTATATATGGTTTGTTTCTAGTGACGGATTCAGAATTTTACGTTTTTAGAATTTCGATGTACACTAGAAAAGAATGGATAGCGTAAAACATTTTAGTTCTCTCATGAGAGCGTAGAGGCCAGAAAATGAAATAGACAAGTATTTCGGTTAATCATATTAAAACGTAAACAATTCAATGGAAGAGAGGAAGTATAAGATTAACTGGATAGATTAGATCGTATAGTTTAAAACACACACTATTACGGACACTTTAGTTATTAGCAACCGATCAAAAGTTACTAATTTGGTTGATTTTCTGATACATTGTTTGCATTGGATGCAGATGCTTTGCTCTATGCTGCTGTTTCTGCTGCTACGAAACCTGTGAATGTTGCTTCGATTGTCTCTGCTGTTGCTGTACATAAAAAGAGCAAGAAAATATACCATCTTGCTGTATGAGTAGAATAAATATCTGCACCTGTTTAAAAAATAATCCTATCTATTATCTATATTAATGTTTTAATTTCAGTGTAAGAGTACTACATCAATAATATTGCTTTAGTTTCTCAAAGCTTCAGTCCCACAGAGGAAAATTGTGACGATATTTACATCGACTGACAACAATTTCCTAAGAAAGAAACGGAAAAAAGTTTAGGACATACAAACACCTGATACACTGTTCAAGGTTGATACACGGTTTCCGAGCAAATTAACTTCTACAAGATTTCGAAGGCAGATTACAGAGTAAACTTTTGGATCGCTTCTCGTAAATCAAACTTATCTTGTAAAGTCTGAAAATAACCATAAACCTCAAATTGGTTCGGAACATAAAGTCTGGTCATGACGTCTGAAAACTCGAACCCACTAGTGAATCATCCTCTGCCTCTACCTCTACCTCTTCCCCTACTTCCCCTTCCTCCTCTCCCTCTCCCTCTTCCTCTTCCTCTTCCTCTTGAACCTCCCCTTGCGTAAGAATCAGTATCGTTGTCCCGTTCAAAGCTGAACATACTCATTCTAATATCTTCTGCCCCGCCTCTTTGAGGGCCCTGCTGCACCTGAAACAGAACCCATAACTTATATACGTGGCAGACTGAAACGTTTCTAAGAATACTCAACAAAGAAAATGGATATGTTATTCACCAAAGTTTCATTTATTCTAAGGACGCGGAAATGACGAACAAAATTGCATTTGTTTGCATCAACCTTGGTGCTCATTCAAGACTTGCTTGAACCATTGCTCAACAGGAAATATTCGACTCACAGTGAAACAGATGGGAAGACAGAGATTTAGACAAATAAATGCCCACCTGATCTTCCAAATTAAACTGATTCTGGAGCTGCCGAGCAAGTTGCTCATCCCGACTGAGGTCAAGAGGCTCTCCTCTAACACCTGGAATAGCCCCAGCTTTTCTCCTTTCCCACTCATCGAGAGTGAATACCGGTTTATCGTCTTCTATCTCCTTTCCCCTAAATCTATGACCTCTGTGCCTTTCACTGTTATGGCTTGGATGATTCATTTTCTGCAGAAGTTTCTGTGTAGCTGCTTGATTCTGGATAGGGACATATTCAGCCACTGGCAAGCAAAAATAATAACTGATTAATTCATACGTATTTCATAGTGTAATGCTTCTTATTCATCATAGATTTTCTATAATCATTTATAATACACCCAATCAAGTTCAAGTCCAAAAAGCCAAAGCATACTCATCCAAAATGAAAAGTTCGCAAATTTAAGCAGAAAAGATGCCGAACCTTCCTTAGGCCTAGTATCCATTGACTTTTCGTCAGCTCTTTGAGAAGTTGAAGCTTTTTTTAGACTATCATCGGTGACATCTGCTTTACTGTTAGATGCTTGATATTTATCCTTCTGTTGTATATTAGTTTCTTTGGATGTTATAGTAACAGTAGGTCCACTGATTCTGGAGGCTGTTATAAATTAATAAACAAACTTGTTAGCATGCAAAGGAAACGACAAAGCCTTGATCCCATAATGAGTTGGGTTTGGCTAACATGGATCACCGTATTGAACCGTCGGTGAGGGAAAACAATGAAAAACTGAAAGAGAATTGGAAGCACAAAACTAAAATAAACTTATGTTAAAAGATTTGAGTAGCAAAAAATGAGAAAACCGTTTCAGCAAGATTTAAGATGAGACTGCAGGGGAAAAAAAAAAGAGTGAAACAAATAAATTAGCAGTAGCAAAAGTAATGTACAAAACCAAAATAGTTTACCATTGTGAGCGGGGTTCTGCTTGGCTCTACCAATTTGTAATTTCTCAAACGGCGGAGGCCCAACTCCATCTCCCTCTTGACCTACACGCAGTGATGATCGAGAAAAACCTGCATACTTTTGGTTCATCTGCCACTCTTCATACAATGATGGCACAATCCCTCCTAGCACAGTAATCACATCAGGCGTCAAGCAGGCAATACCATAGTGTACAGCCACTTTCTTCTCCAGGCGAACCTGACAAAATATCAGCTGTCTTAAACTCTTGCGGAGTATTAAATATTAGACCAGGTGGTACAAGTGTACAACTGATGATGACACCAAATTTTAGATTGGAGGTGAAAATGAGACGGTTAGTGTTTGGGGAACGAAAAAGAAGGAGATGGTTGAAATTTTGAAAAATAATTCTAGAGAAAAACTAGTAAACAGGAAATATATTTCAGACAATTGACCGCAGACCTTTGTCCCTTCACCTTAATTAAACCAAACAACCATTGAACGAAAGCTTGCCTTATCAAAAAGAACCATTTGGTTCGACTATGGCAGAAAAAAAAAAAAAAGAGGAAGAGAGCCTTAAGCCAACTGATTTGTGTATATGGAATAATCCCCCCTCCAGACCACCTCAAATTCCACTCCTCTAATTTAAACTCATAAGCTCGGAAGAATCAAGATATTGAAAGGAAAGGGGAACTTGCCACATCATCCATCATCGTGTCTACATATGATCAAGACTTTCTAAAGGCAGGAGCCGCCAACCATTTTCAGAAAAGCTCTTTAAGAAATCATTGTCCAGCTTTTAAACTTTTAAATACAGTAGACTAAAGCAAATATGTTGGCAAATTATTTAAAATTTTTATTAGATATTGAGCAGGCGTAAATTAGACAATTAATTTAGACTGTTGGAGCTTCATTAGAACTTAGAAGCATTGGGTTGATAAATCAGCCTTTGCCAAAGCATCACACACGTACCCATAACTACAAAACCAGAGTGTACCATCATACACGAACAAATAACTACTCAAAGCAACACAAGACTGTCAAGACCTAATATAACTGAGCAACTTCATCCAAAAAGTCAATTAAACAAAAAAATGCACAAAAAAAAAAGAGATGAAAAAAAAAAAAAAAAAAGATGAGCAGCAAATCAATAAAGAGAAAATTTTAACCTTAGTTCCAGGAACAACATCGTCAGACAATGACGGAATATGTGAGTATTCAACAGCAGTAACTTCAGAATGTCCGTCTGTCAAAACTATCTTCAACAGCCTTCGATTGCTCGCACTCTTATATCCATCCACGCTACTGCTTCTACTTATATCTTGTGCCGAAGCAATCTACACACATTCCCAATCTCAATTTAGACACTCAGTAATACAAAAACTGAATTGCCAAAATCTTAAAAAAGTTGGCTGCAACATGACGGGAAGAATTTATAAAGTTCTGGAGAGACATCTAGTTTGAAACCTTGTAGGCTCACGTCAAAAGTTTGCAAATAGTTTGTCTCATAATGAAGTATCGCACCAGTCACCAAAGACAAACTCAAATATCTTAGTGCTGCAATTTATTAAAATTTTAGAAAAGGAAACTAAATTGGTCTTTAGTCATTATGTCTACCAAGAGAATCAGAAGTATGTAGGGCTCTCGAGAGAGCATCAAACAGTGATGCACGTTGAAGAGATCATATGCTCTATATCCATTAATTCGATTAACATGATGAACATATACCACCAATGTAATCCGTATTATTTACAATTACTTCAACATAAACAATCTCCCAATTTCATCTACCAGTTACGAAGATCAAGTAAACACTAAACATACACTTCACAATTCAAATAGCAACTTATGACACAACATATGCATAAATATTTCCTTAAAACATTTACAACACAATAAAAAAAAACCACAGAACATCGCCTTTTCAATCTAATCAAACTCCTTAACACCTTAAAAACAACACTGCACAATGAACAGTCCAAAATTGAATCGAAACAGAAATACAAACTAAAACCCGAGCAATTTTGCAAAATCACACACAAAAAATTCCTCAACTTAAATATAAGTTCATCACAACTTAAAAACCAGCAGAACATCGCTTTATCAACCTAATCAAACTCATATTACCTCTAAAAATAAAATTACTCAATAAACAATCCAACAAAAAAAAAGATTGAATTGCTAGGAACGTACGACCTAAAACGCTAACATTCCGTAAAATGGATACTTGAAGCTTTAGGAGGATGACAGTTGAAGAACTTTATAACTACCACAACATAGCTTATCTCGCAATTACATCTAATTTTACAAAAATGGAGTAAACATTAGATATTCAATTCATACATTCAAATTGCAACACTATGAAACAAAATACACACAAAGTACCTCAATTCAAACATTTTCAACTTAACTAAACACAACTGAATATCACTTCATCAACCTAACCAAACTTTTCGCACCTAGCAATTTCAAAAAATTATACCGCAAAAACACACAAATGCAAATTTAAAAGCCTATGATACTATACACAGATTATTTCCTCAATTAAAACATTTTCTGCGCAATTGAACACGGTAGAATATCGCTTCATCAACCTAATCAAACTCTTCGCCACTCTACAATTGATATCAAACCAAAAACTCGAATCACGACAAAACTACAAACCAAAACCGAAGCAATTTCCAAAAATTATACCTCAAGAACTCGAAACCCCAAAACCAAACTTTATGATTCTCCTACAACATACACAAAAAATTTCCTCAATTCAAACACTTTCAACTTAATTAAAACCAGCAGAATATCGAATATCGCATCATCAACCAAATCAAACTCTTTACCCCCTACAAATGATATCATACAAAAAAAAACTTGAATCGCGATCAAACCTACAAACCAGAACCCTAGCAATTTCGGAGATTATACCTCAATAACTCACAAATCCAAAATTAAACTTTATGCTATTCAATACAGCATACACACAATATATCTCCTCAATTCAAACAATTTTACTAAATTAAGAACAATTAATATTCTTTCCATTTTTCTATGGAGCCAAAGATTCATTACTCTTTGGTTCTGGATTATGATGAAATAAAGCAAATTAGCTCACTAAAGTGCACAAGCTTCTTTCTATTGTGAAGTATCAGTCATTCGATATAGTTCTCGACGCAATTTTCATTTTGGGTCATTCGGAAACAGTCTCTTGTGTTGCTAATACAAAGGTAAGACTGCGTACATCCGACTCCCTTACCCCGCAATTTGCGAGAGCCATTGAAGCACCGGGGTAATGTTGTTGTTGTTGTAAGAACAATTAATATTCAACAAAAAAAAAAAAAATCGTATCGCAATAGAAGTACAAACTAAAACCCTAGCAATTCGAACAAATTTACCTGAAGAACTTTAGGAGAACTGATGAATTGAGATGATTTGCGTAAGAGAGAAGAATCCGGCAACGATTTACCGCCGAAAACACGCAAATCGAGGTTAAAGAGCTCCGATTCGACGGCGGAGGGATCGGTGGCAGCGGCGGCAGCGACGGCGATGATAGGTCGGACATTATCAGCGTCGTTGAAGCACCAGCCTTTGTTTGTTATGGAAGTAATTAGGGTTTCTATTGATGAAGAAGATGACGATGACGAGGTCATTTCCATGGCGGTTTCGTTGGCTTCTAATCTTCTATAGTTCTATTCTATGAAAAAAATGTTCAATTTTCAACCCAAATTACCGTTAGTTGGGGAGTCTATGAAACGGGTAAAAGTATACGGAATATATTGGGTATTTGGGTAGCAATAGGTCTCACTTGTGATGGGTATATCCGTCACAAGATTGTGACGGGTCAAGTATTATCCACATGGGTAGATAAGACAAAAAGTAAAATGCATAGGGAACCACAAATGACTTGTTTTTATCCTTCTATGTGGGTTTTATTTGACCCGTCACAAATTTGTGTAGTTGGTCTCTCTTAAAACTAGAGCTGCTTAACGGTGCAGACTAGCTCGGTCTGGTCCAGCCTGGCCCGCATCCGTTGGCTAGTGTTTTCTAGCCATCCCACCCCTTTACCCGGGTGCGTTAGTGTCTAAGATTTCCGGCCTAATTCGGCTTGGCCAGGTAATTTTTTTAAAAGAATACAAATAAACGCTATATGGGCTGGAATTAGAGCTGGCCAAAGTAACGGGACAGCCTGGCCCGACCAGACCCGCCCCCGAGATGTCGATGAAATGGGTAAACGTATACGGAGTATGTTGGGTATTTGACTTAGAGCTGATTATGGGAAGGGCTGGGATG